>NW_026453259.1:0-302126 GCF_025200985.1 Drosophila gunungcola
TTTTGCGATAATTTGAAAATCTGAAAAATTTTTAACTGAGAATGCCATTTGATTGGCAATTTAATGATGAATTTGCCGCTGTATGACATTCCATCTGGTGAACATTTTTTCTCAACGTTTTGATACAAAAACCGATATTTTAGGTGCTTCTTTTTGGGTTTTTGGAGATTTGGCAAATATAAAAACCCTAAAGCGTCCTTTTGTTGTAACTTGGCCAAAATTAGAAGAAGAGCCATAAAAGTGACTTTTTTGGACAGCGTGCAACCTATACTACCCAATTATAATCGGTTTTGAGCAATTAATTTGGTTTTAATTAGAAAACCCGATTTTTCAAAATAGACTTTTTGAAAAATTAACGCTATGACCAATTTTTGCATATTTGATAAGGGGGTACATCATCATTTTTTGCGATAATTTGAAAATCTGAAAAATTTTTAACTGAGAATGCCATTTGATTGGCAATTTAATGATGAATTTGCCGATGTATGACATTCCATCTGGTGAACATTTTTCTCAAGGTTTTGATACAAAAACCGATATTTTAGGTGCTTCTTTTTGGGTTTTTGGAGATTTGGCAAATATAAAAATCCTAAAGCGTCCTTTTGTTGTAACTTGGCCAAAATTAGAAGAAGAGCCATAAAAGTGACTTTTTTGGACAGCGTGCAACCTATACTACCCAATTATAATCGGTTTTGAGCAATTAATTTGGTTTTAATTAGAAAACCCGATTTTTCAAAATAGACTTTTTGAAAAATTAACGCTATGACCAATTTTTGCATATTGATAAGGGGGTACATCATCATTTTTTGCGATAATTTGAAAATCTGAAAAATTTTTAACTGAGAATGCCATTTGATTGGCAATTTAATGATGAATTTGCCGATGTATGACATTCCATCTGGTGAACATTTTTTCTCAAGGTTTGATACAAAAACCGATATTTTAGGTGCTTCTTTTTGGGTTTTTGGAGATTTGGCAAATATAAAAATCCTAAAGCGTCCTTTTGTTGTAACTTGGCCAAAATTAGAAGAAGAGCCATAAAAGTGACTTTTTTGGACAGCGTGCAACCTATACTACCCATCTATAATCGGTTTTGAGCAACTCATTTGGTTTTAATAAGAAATCGCAAAAATTGGTCATAGCGTTAATTTTTCAAAAAGTCTATTTTGAAAAATTAACGCTATGCCAATTTTTGCGTTTTTGATAAGGGGGTACATCATCATTTTTTGCGATAATTTGAAAATCTGAAAAATTTTTAACTGAGAATGCCATTTGATTGGCAATTTAATGACGAATTTGCCGATGTACGACATTCCATCTGGTGAACATTTTTTCTCAACGTTTTGATACAAAAAACCGATATTTTAGGTGCTTCTTTTTGGGTTTTTGGAGATTTGGCAAATATAAAAATCCTAAAGCGTCCTTTTGTTGTAACTTGGCCAAATTAGAAGAAGAGCCATAAAAGTGACTTTTTTGGACAGCGTGCAACCTATACTACCCATCTATAATCGGTTTTGAGCAACTCATTGGTTTTAATAAGAAATCGCAAAAATTGGTCATAGCGTTAATTTTTCAAAAAGTCTATTTTGAAAAATTAACGCTATGACCAATTTTTGCGTTTTTGATAAGGGGGTACATCATCATTTTTTGCGATAATTTGAAAATCTGAAAAATTTTTAACTGAGAATGCCATTTGATTGGCAATTTAATGATGAATTTGCCGCTGTATGACATTCCATCTGGTGAACATTTTTTCTCAACGTTTTGATACAAAAACCGATATTTTAGGTGCTTCTTTTTGGGTTTTTGGAGATTTGGCAAATATAAAATCCTAAAGCGTCCTTTTGTTGTAACTTGGCCAGAATTAGAAGAAGAGCCATAAAAGTGACTTTTTTGGACAGCGTGCAACCTATACTACCCATCTATAATCGGTTTTGAGCAATTCATTTGGTTTTAATAAGAAAACCCGATTTTTCAAAATAGACTTTTTGAAAAATTAACGCTATGACCAATTTTTGCATTTTTGATAAGGGGGTACATCATCATTTTTTGCGATAATTTGAAAATCTGAAAAATTTTTAACTGAGAATGCCATTTGATTGGCAATTTAATGACGAATTTGCCGATGTATGACATTCCATCTGGTGAACATTTTTTCTCAACGTTTTGATACAAAAACCGATATTTAGGTGCGTCTTTTTGGGTTTTTGGAGATTTGGCAAATATAAAAATCCTAAAGCGTCCTTTTGTTGTAACTTGGCCAAAATTAGAAGACGAGCCATAAAAGTGACTTTTTTGGACAGCGTGCAACCTATACTACCCATCTATAACCGGTTTTGAGCAACTCATTTGGTTTTAATAAGAAATCGCAAAAATTGGTCATAGCGTTAATTTTTCAAAAAGTCTATTTTGAAAAATCGGGTTTTCTTTTTAAAACCAAATGAATTGCTCAAAACCGATTATAATTGGGTAGTATAGGTTGCACGCTGTCCAAAAAAGTCACTCTTATGGCTCTACCTCTAATTTTGGCCAAGTTACGAAAACAGGACGCTTTAGGATTTTTATATTTGCCAAATCTCCAAAAACCCAAAAAGAAGCACCTAAAATATCGGTTTTTGTATCAAAACCTTGAGAAAAAATGTTCACCAGATGGAATGTCGTACATCGGCAAAAATTTTTAACTGAGAATGCCATTTGATTGGCAATTTAATGACGAATTTGCCGATGTATGACATTCCATCTGGTGAACATTTTTTCTCAAGGTTTTGATACAAAAACCGATATTTTAGGTGCTTCTTTTTGGGTTTTTGGAGATTTGGCAAATATAAAAATCCTAAAGCGTCCTTTTGTTGTAACTTGGCCAAAATTAAAAGAAGAGGCATAAAAGTGACTTTTTTGGACAGCGTGCAACCTATACTACCCATCTATAATCGGTTTTGAGCAACTCATTTGGTTTTAATAAGAAAACCCGATTTTTCAAAATAGACTTTTTGAAAAATTAACGCTATGACCAATTTTTACGTTTTTGATAAGGGGGTACATCATCATTTTTTGCGATAATTTGAAAATCTGAAAAATTTTTAACTGAGAATGCCATTTGATTGGCAATTTAATGACGAATTTGCCGATGTACGACATTCCATCTGGTGAACATTTTTTCTCAACGTTTTGATACAAAAACCGATATTTTAGGTGCGTCTTTTTGGGTTTTTGGAGATTTGGCAAATATAAAAATCCTAAAGCGTCCTTTTGTTGTAACTTGGCCAAAATTAGAGGTAGAGCCATAAGAGTGACTTTTTTGGACAGCGTGCAACCTACTACCCATCTATAATCGATTTTGAGCAATTCATTTGGTTTTAATAAGAAAACCCGATTTTTCAAAATAGACTTTTTGAAAAATTAACGCTATGACCACTTTTTGCATATTTGATAAGGGGGTACATCATCATTTTTATACCCTTGCAGAGGGTATTATAATTTCAGTCAGAAGTTTGCAACGCAGTGAAGGAGACGTTTCCGACCGTATAAAGTATATATATTCTTGATCAGCATCACTAGTAGAGTTGATCTAGCCATGTCCGTCTGTCCGTCCGTTTATATGCAAACTTCTCTCTCAGTTTTAAAGCTATCTGCATGAAACTTTCCCAAAAGTTGTCTTTCTATTGCAGGTAGTATATAAGTCGGAACGAGCCGGATCGGACGACTATAGCATATAGCTCCCATAGGAACAATCGGAAAAATAAATGAAAAAAAATTATAACTTTGCTGTTTTTTAATTTTTTGTTTAGTTCTTCGAGATATAGTAATGGTTTAATATTTCAGAATTATGGTATAAATTTCATCAAAATCGGACGACTATAGCATATAGCTTCTATAGGAACAATCGGAAAAATAAATGAAAAAAAATTATAACTTTTCTGTTTTTTAATTTTTTGGTTAGTTCTTCGACATATAGCAATGTTTAATTATTTCAGAATTATGGTATAAATTTTATCAAAATCGGACGTCTATAGCATATAGCTCCCATAGAAATAATAAAAATATATAAAATAACTATCTAATAATTGAGCTGCAAATCATCATAGTTTCAATGTTTTTTTTTAGCACATACTCAAGTAAATCATAATTTAAATGTTTTCAAAAGTATTTAATTAATGCAATAGCTGCAAGGGTATATGAACTTCGGCTTGCCGAAGTTTGCTTTCCTTCTTGTTTGCGATAATTTGAAAATCTGAAAAATTTTTAACTGAGAATGCCATTTGATTGGCAATTTAATGACGAATTTGCCGATGTACGACATTCCATCTGGTGAACATTTTTTCTCAACGTTTTGATACAAAAACCGATATTTTAGGTGCGTCTTTTTGGGTTTTTGGAGATTTGGCAAATATAAAAATCCTAAAGCGTCCTTTTGTTGTAACTTGGCCAAAATTAGAGTAGAGCCATAAGAGTGACTTTTTTGGACAGCGTGCAACCTATACTACCCATCTATAATCGGTTTTGAGCAACTCATTTGGTTTTAATAAGAAAACCCGATTTTTCAAAATAGACTTTTGAAAAATTAACGCTATGACCAATTTTTGCGTTTTTTTATAAGGGGGTACATCATCATTTTTTGCGATAATTTGAAAATCTGAAAAATTTTTAACTGAGAATGCCATTTGATTGGCAATTTAATGACGAATTCGCCGATGTATGACATTCCATCTGGTGACCATTTTTTCTCAAGGTTCTGATACAAAAACCGATATTTTAGGTGCTTCTTTTTGGGTTTTTGGAGATTTGGCAAATATAAAAATCCTTTTGTTGTAACTTGGCCAGAATTAGAAGTAGAGCCATAAAAGTGATTTTTTTTGGACAGCTGGCAACCTATTCTACCCATCTATAATCGGTTTTGTGCAATTCATTTGTTGTAACTTGGCCAAAATTAGAGGTAGAGCCATAGGAGTGAGTTTTTTGGAGAGCTGGCAGCCTACACTACCCATCTATAATCGGTTTTGAGCAATTTAATTGGTTTTAATAAGAAAATCTGATTTTTCAAAATAGACTTTTTGAAAAATTAACGCTATGACCAATTTTTGCATTTTTGATAAGGGGGTACATCATTTTTTGCGATAATTTGAAAATCTGAAAAAGTTTTAACTGAGAATGCCATTTGATTGGCAATTTAATGACGAATTCGCCGATGTATGACATTCCATCTGGTGACCATTTTTTCTCAAGGTTCTGATACAAAAACCGATATTTTAGGTGCTTCTAGACTTTTTGAAAAATAAACGGTTTTAATCGGTTTTGAGCAATTAATTTGGTTTTAATAAGAAAACCCGATTTTTCAAAATAGACTTTTTGAAAAATTAACGCTATGACCAATTTTTGCATTTTTGATAAGGGGGTACATCATCATTTTTTGCGATAATTTGAAAATCTGAAAAAGTTTTAACTGAGAATGCCATTTGATTGGCAATTTAATGACGAATTCGCCGATGTATGACATTCCATCTGGTGACCATTTTTTCTCAAGGTTCTGATACAAAAACCGATATTTTAGGTGCTTCTTTTGGGTTTTTGGAGATTTGGCAAATAAAAAAATCCTAAGGCGTCCTTTTGTTGTAACTTGGCCAGAATTAGAAGTAGAGCCATAAAAGTGACTTTTTTGTACAGCTGGCAACCTATACTACCCATCTATAATCGATTTTGAGCAATTCATTTGTTGTAACTTGGCCAAAATTAGAGGTAGAGCCATAGGAGTGAGTTTTTGGAGAGCTGGCAGCCTACACTACCCATCTATAATCGGTTTTGAGCAATTTAATTGGTTTTAATAAGAAAATCTGATTTTTCAAAATAGACTTTTTGAAAAATTAACGCTATGACCAATTTTTCCATTTTTGATAAGGGGGTACATCATCATTTTTTGCGATAATTTAAAAATCTGAAAAATTTTTAACTGAGAATGCCATTTGATTGGCAATTTAATGACGGATTTGCCGATGTATGACATTCCATCTGGTGAACATTTTTTCTCAAGGTTTTGATACAAAAACCGATATTTTAGGTGCTTCTTTTTGGGTTTTTGGAGATTTGGCAAATATAAAAATCCTAAAGCGTCCTTTTGTTGTAACTTGGCCAAAATTAGAAGTAGAGCCATTAAAGTGACTTTTTTGGACAGCTGGCAACCTATACTACCCATCTTTAATCGGTTTTGAGCAATTCATTTGGTTTTAATAAGAAAACCCGATTTTTCAAAATAGAATTTTTGAAAAATTAACGCTATGACCAATTTTTGCATTTTTGATAAGGGGGTACATCATCATTTTTTGCGATAATTTGAAAATCTGAAAAATTTTTAACTGAGAATGCCATTTGATTGGCAATTTAATGACGAATTTGCCGATGTATGACATTCCATCTGGTGAACATTTTTTCTCAAGGTTTTGATACAAAAACCGATATTTTAGGTGCTTCTTTTTGGGTTTTGGAGATTTGGCAAATATAAAAATCCTAAAGCGTCCTTTTGTTGTAACTTGGCCAAAATTAGAAGTAGAGCCATAAAAGTGACTTTTTTGGACAGCGTGCAACCTATACTACCCAATCTATAATCGGTTTTGAGCAATTAATTTGGTTTTAATAAGAAAACCCGATTTTTCAAAATAGACTTTTTGAAAAATTAACGCTATGACCAATTTTTGCATTTTTGATAAGGGGGTACATCATCATTTTTTGCGATAATTTGAAAATCTGAAAAATTTTTAACTGAGAATGCCATTTGATTGGCAATTTAATGACGAATTTGCCGATGTAGACATTCCATCTGGTGGACATTTTTTCTCAAGGTTTTGATACAAAAACCGATATTTAAGGTGCGTCTTTTTGGGTTTTTGGAGATTTGGCAAATATAAAAATACTAAAGCGTCCTTTTGTTGTAACTTGGCCAAAATTAGAAGAAGAGCCATAAAAGTGACTTTTTTGGACAGCGTGCAACCTATACTACCCATCTATAATCGGTTTTGAGCAATTCATTTGGTTTTAATAAGAAAACCCGATTTTTCAAAATAGACTTTTTGAAAAATTAACGTTATGACCAATTTTTGCATTTTTGATAAGGGGGTACATCATCATTTTTTGCGATAATTTGAAAATCTGAAAAATTTTAACTGAGAATGCCATTTGATTGGCAATTTTATGACATTCCATCTGGTGGACATTTTTTCTCAAGGTTTTGATACAAAAACCGATATTTAAGGTGCGTCTTTTTGGGTTTTTGGAGATTTGGCAAATAACAAAATACTAAAGCGTCCTTTTGTTGTAACTTGGCCAAAATTAGAAGGTAGAGCCATAAGAGTGACTTTTTTGGACAGCGTGCAACCTATACTACCCATCTATAATCGGTTTTGAGCAATTAATTTGGTTTTAATAAGAAAACCCGATTTTTCAAAATAGACTTTTTGAAAAATTAACGCTATGACCAATTTTTGCATTTTGATAAGGGGGTACATCATCATTTTTTGCGATAATTTGAAAATCTGAAAAATTTTTAACTGAGAATGCCATTTGATTGGCAATTTAATGACGAATTCGCCGATGTATGACATTCCATCTGGTGAACATTTTTTCTCAAGGTTTGATACAAAAACCGATATTTTAGGTGCTTCTTTTTGGGTTTTTGGAGATTTGGCAAATATAAAAATCCTAAGCGTCCTTTTGTTGTAACTTGGCCAAAATTAGAAGTAGAGCCATAAAAGTGACTTTTTTGGACAGCGTGCAACCTATACTACCCATCTATAATCGGTTTTGAGCAATTCAGTTTGGTTTTAATAAGAAAACCCGATTTTTCAAAATACACTTTTTGAAAAATTAACGCTATGACCAATTTTTGCAAGTTAGATGGGTACATCATCATATTTTGCGATAATTTGAAAATCTGAAAAATTTTTAACTGAGAATGCATTTGATTGACAATTTAATGACGAATTTGTCGATGTATGACATTCCATCTGGTGACCATTTTCTTAAGATCTTAAACAAATATAAACTTTAGACAAGAAAGGAAGCAAACTTCGGCAATCCGAAGTTTATATACCCTTGCAGCTATTGCAAAAATGAAATATTCTTGAAAACATTAAAATTATGATTAACTTGTTTAAAAACATTGAAGCTATGATGATTTACAGCTCAATTATTCGATAGTTCCTATTGTAGCTATACGATATCGTTTTCCGAATTTAATAAAATTAAAAACGTTATTCTGAACCGTCAAATTATTAATAACTCAAAAAAGTTTTTAAAAACATTTACAAAATAGAAAAGTAAGTATATAAGTCGGAACGAGTTATAATAGGAACAATCGGAAAAATAAATAAAAAAAAAATTATAACTTTGATGTTTTTAAATTTTTTTTTAGTTCTTCGAGATATAGTAAAGGTTAAATATTTCAGAACTACGGTTGAAATTTCATCAAAATCGACGGACATTGCTAGATCGACTCGCCTAGTGATGCTGATCAAGAATATATATACTTTATAGGGTCGGAGATGTCTACTTCACTGCGTTGCAAACTTCTGACTGATACTATAATACCCTCTGCAAGGGTATAAAACAATATTAAGCCCCAAAATTCGCCAGCCGACCAATTTTATATATGTAGTAACATTACTATTTTTATAGAGATCCTACGCAAAATGTATATCGCTATTAAAAATAATAAACAAAAAAACGTGAAGAGTTTTTTTTATTCACAATAAATGTTTATTATAATTTGTTAATAGTTAAGGTGTAATTATCAATAAAAGATACTGAGGGCACATGTATGTGCAAACTCTTAATGCGCTCTAAAATTTCTGTATGTTCGATGCAAGTACAACACTGGATCTCGTGCTAAAAAAAATTTAAAAAAAAACAAACAATATAGATCTTAAATATGAACATGACTTTATGGCAGGCCGGCGAGCTTCTCCGAAATCAAGAGCGCTTCCATGTACATTGATTATGCTGTTGAGGGCCGCTTCGGGTTTTACAGGATTGCACTACGACAAGGATGAAGGCGCACCGAGGAATCGGTTCTATTTATAGCACTAGTTGCGTACAGATAAATAAGCTTGGATGCCGTATAGTTGCCAACTACAATTTCAATTGTATGCTACACATGAATATCCGCTCCACGACGATTAGATTAGTTCATAACAACTCTTTAGACTTTAAATTACAATTAAGTTTTCGTTTGTAAAAAATTTGGTTTAACGCTTGCATTAGCCGAGCTTTACGTTTAGATTATGTGCTTTTAATTGTATAATTGTATGCGTACGAATAGTCGATATATTTATAGTGTTTTTACCACGTAAGAAAAAAAATAGCTGCGCGCAGTTATTAATGAAAACATTACTTTACAGCGGGGTTGGAGTAAGAAGGAAATCTATTTAATCATAATCTTGACCTCTCTAGACCTCCGCCCCGTTCTTACTGGCGCCTTACGGTCCGTTCGCGCTCGCGTCCACTTTCCTCGCGCTGAAGGCTGCCGTGGCGGGGTGGCGAGGTGTGTCCGGTGTTGGTGCCGCCGCCGTTAAGCACGCGCGCCTTGCGCGACCTCTTGAACTTGGCCATGTCCTCGCCAAACACGTCGCCGGTCCTCAGGGCCGAGATGAGGTCGTCAAACTCGCCCTTGTTGATGCCGCCGCCGCCCCTTTCTGGGGAATCCAGGCTGCCGGTGGGCGACCCAGATTTGAGACCCAGATTGCGGGCCACACTGCTCATCAGACCGGATTTGTTCTTGCGCTCGATTGTGCGCTTCTTGAGCTCCGCCTCTTGCTTGGCGCGCTTTTCCTCCTCCTCCTGGCGCCGGCGGAATGTCTCGTTGTCGTGTCGCGCCTCCGCGAATGCGCCGAGGAAGGAGTCGAAGATGCCGAAGAACTCATCCGGCTGCAGAACCGATCCGTCCTCGCCGAACAAACGCACCGCCCGGTCGAAGCGTGTCTTCATGTCCTGAAACTTGTCCTCTAGCTCCGCGAAACGAACCGACGCCTGGGCGTGAAACTCGCGCATCACGGGCAGGAAGCGATCACCTTGCTGGGCAGGACCCGAACTTCGGTGGAACTCGATCTCGCGCGCCACATCTGCCAGCCCCGTGCGCAGCATCTGAATGTCCTTGTCCATTTCTCCCAACGACACCTTGGAGGCCTCGCGCACATGTGGAATATCGTCTTCAAGCTTCAGCAGGTCCTTGAACTTGCGCTCGATCACCTGGACGAGGTAGTGCAGCAGGGTTGTGCCCTTGGCGGCACTGGACTTAGTGTCCGCCAGGCGGTTGAGCGAGGCCAGTCGGAAACCAGAGGCATTCCCGCGTGCTCCGCGGTTCATGTAGTTGCCTGGTGGAATTCAATTCGATTGTGATAATTTGTAAGAGAGGATTAGACAACTGTCTAGCCAGTGAAGCATACCCAAGGCCAGGACCAGCTCCAAAAGCTTGCGCAGGCGACGGGATCGAGCCACCTCGCGGGAGGCCTCCATCACACTAGTGATGCGGGGGATCAGATCGTTGATCGTCAGCATAAAACGCTTCTTGTAGTGCAGACTTTTCAGTCGTTGCTCGTAGTGGGGGATTCTATAGATGAATAGATGAGTGAAAACAGTCACCAACCAATCAAATAAAACTCACTTAGATATCTCGTAGAGGAAGCGATCGGCCCGTGCCAGAGACTCAATGTCCTCACTGTGTTCGTCCAGTAAAGCCCGCTCTTCCGCCGAGGGCGTGAACTTGAGTAGCTGTTCGACCATGTCCAGTTGCAGTTGCTCGTTGCTGTCCATGGAGAGAATGGCTCTGTAATTGGAGTAGTTAGTATGTTAGTATGGATTATGAACTACTACTCGTCAACTACTCTACTTTGATATCTCCATGTCGCTCATTTTCAGCTTGCTCAACAGGATCGTACAGTTCTGCGCCCTGCGTCCGTCGATCACCGACAACACCTTCTGCTTGGTCGACTTGCCAGTCACCCGCAAATCCTCGTAGGATCCATCGGTGGCCTGAGAGGGGAAGACGGTCTTAGTAGGGAATGGCATAGGACAGAGGCCCCGTATTTCGATTTCGACTCACCGACACCCCGTTCTTTTGGTAGGCCGAGAACAACTTATCTATTGACTCCAGCTCCATGTTGTTGTACAGCTTGCTTTCGTCCAGCTCGCTCCACACGGTACCCTGGAGCTTGGCGTCCGGCAGTTTCGACCAGTTGAAGCTTTTTAACGGGTTCGTCGGCTGTGGCACGTTTTTCTTTGGCAGATCCACTTTTGGTGGCGCAGGAGCTGTTGTAGAAGCACCAAAATACAGTTTCAGTTATAAGGAACAGAATACACTACGCTATGCAACTCACCCATCGTTTGTGCCATATTCGGTGGCGGAGGTGGAGCTCCCGGGCAGGGAGGTGGCGGCGGAGGCATCATGGCCGGCGCCATGGGGGGCGGAGGCGGCGGGATAGCCTTGAGGATGGGTGGCGCCGGCGGAGGCGACACAGCCCCATTGCAACCAGTGAGACCGGCCACCTTCTGGTCGTCGGGGATGCTGCCCTCCGTGACCAGCCGCTCTAGACGAGACCGTTCCTGCTGCTCGTTAAGCAGGCGGTGCTGCAAGTCTTCCGCCCGCATCTCGGCGGTCTGCGCCCGCTGCACCGCCTGCGAGTGCTGCGCAGACTCCTTTTCCAAACGCTCGCGCATGCGCGCCAGACCCGTCTCCAGGTCCTCTTTCTCCTGCATGCGCAGGTCGAGCTCCTGCTCCTTCTTGGCCAGTCGCGACTGCACGTCGAAGTTCTCGCGCTCCAGCTCGTCGGCCCGCTTGCGCGCCTGCGTCAGCTGCTCCTCCTTGACCAACAGACGCACCAGCTTGGCCACGTCGATCTGCAGCGGTGCCACGTCGGGATCGTGGACTGGCGAGTCGGCGGCCAGACTCAGCTGCTTTCCCAGGTCATCCGCGTCGGGGATGAGGTCACTGCTCGGCCGCTGCTCCACCTGCAGCACAATCTGCTGCACCACGCGGTCTATCAGTAGCCAGTGCTCCGTGCAGTGGCCCGTGTCTGTTGGCAGTTCGGGAAGTCGACCGGGATTAGATGGAAGTCCATAAATGAATCCATTGAGAAATTCTACTTACAGGGCAGCAGGAGCATATGCTGGAGGAGGGAAAGCATGTGGGGATAGGCGGGCGAGTGGCTGAGCTTGCGGCGCAGCAGGTCGAACATGGTGCCAGCGCTCTTGGTGTCCACGTGCTCCTCATTGAAGCGGCGGGCGAACTCCTTCTCGTCCTCGGCGCGCACCATCTCAAAGAAGTCCTGCAGGAGGATTTGGGTACACGGAATTGTATTGAAGGAAGACCAGCCAGTGGGGATCTTTGCCTTTGCATGTACTCACCAAATGCCTGTCCAGCGTCTCGTTCTCGTGTGTTCGCAGCTTGTCAATCACGGGCTGGATGCCCAGCATGAGAAACTCGTACCTCAAGTGCAGCCGAAACTCGAGGTTTTCCTGTCCAGGTCCGTAGTTCAGCACCGCATTCACAAACGACATGAGGGCTGTCTTCAGATTGACATTTTCCCTGTACGCGTAAGTCGAGCGGTCCAGGTCGTTGACGATGCTCTGGAAACGGGTTCGCTCCGTGGCGAACTCCTGGAAGTAGAGCATGGCCTGCAGTACCTTGCGATGTCCGCCGGGCACCAGACACACGGCACCCAGGATCTCCAGGGCGGCGATTTTGGTGCGGATGTTGTCCGCCACCAGCGACCTGGCTATGGTGTCAATGGCCGTTGGATGGGCCAGCACGTGCGCCCGTCCCATCGAGTTGTTCATCAGCGCCTTGATGCAGCCGATGAGACTGGTGTGGAGCGGACTGTTGGCCACCCGGATGTCCAGCTGCAGCAGGAGGTCGAGCAGGGCCGGCAGCCCGTCCAGCTCTACAAATCGCAGCACGAAGCTGTGCGTGGAAGTGCGCAGGGCCGTCTTTAGGGCGTCCACAAAGGCGGCATGACCGTCCAAGCGGTTTCCCAGCTCATGGCTGGGAGAGTCCTCCGGCGAGAGGGATATGTGCACCACCAGCTCCTTCAGGCGCTCGATGTAGTGCTCTGCGGTGGGGGGCTGGGTGATGGTCGCCGCATCAGGACCATCGCTTGCATCCAGGGGCAGTTTCCGCGAGCAGTAGATCTGCCACTTCTTCTGCGCGGGCAGGCTCAACATTGCCTCTTTGTTGGGAGCAGTCAGGTCGAGCTCCTCCACCAGCTCCGCGAACTTTGTGTCCAGCTCATCCACCGACGGCATGGGTTGAGTGGGCGTGAGCGTTTGCAGGGTAAACGCCCCCTCCACCACACAAATCTCGGGCGGCTCATCATCCTGGAACGGAAAAGTCAGAAAAAATCGATTTGTGGCTGGTTTAGCAAGCGTCAGCAGTGCGTTTCCAAATGGAGGGCAGAACCCCTCCATTCTGAACAAAGACATTGCCCAACCTCAAGCTAAATGCCTCACCAAGCCAAAAACCAAGACCTAATCCGCCAGCTCGGGAAGCTGTTCTGCTACCTGCTCATGGCAACTATTCAGGCGAACAGTCCAGCCGCTGACTCATTCTTGGTTCTTAGTTTTCGACTTTTGCTGTTTTTTTTTTTTGAAAAAGCTTCTGCTAAGTAGTCTAATAAGTCTATAATGAGTGATTGCAGTATTTAAATATCTTTGGCTGGAGATTGCAAGACTTTGATTCGGTATATGAACTACTGGAGTTAAGAACACGAACTAAAATAACATGGAATAGCCATAAAACCACTTGCAGTTATTAAAAAAATTAAATTAAAACGACTATATTTCGATTTGTATGCGTATAAGTTTAAATACAATAAAGCTTTGTCGATGTCCGATTTTAATTAAATTAAAACCATAACTCTGAAATAATAAACCATCACGATATATATAGTACCTCCAATAGAAATACGACTTTTGGAAGTTTCATTCAGATAGCTTTAAAACTAAGAGACTCGCTTGCGTAGAAACAGACAGTCGTGCGGAAAGACGCGCATGGTTAGATCGACATTGTAAGAATATATATTTTTTATAATGTCGGAAATGTCTCCTTTACTGCGTTGCACTTCTGACTAAAATTATAGTACTCTCTGCAATTTTTTTTACGCAGCTTTACAGGAAATTTAACTAGTTTATTTTGGTAGTATATCACTAAGCAGATCGAATCACATTAAAAAATAAAGCAAAAAAGTTAAAGTTGGAGAATTAATTCACAAACTTGAAGAGTTATGCCGCTTCAAAATTGGGATGCCGTTGGTAAAGATATTTATTCTAGAGTCTGGCATGGCCCAACATTTAATTCCCAAATTTCTACTTCTTTTCGGATTGATTCCATGTCCTCTTGTGCAACTTCGTGTGAAATTTTAAAAATTTGCTGACACAGAATCGGGGAAAGCGGGAGAGGTTGAAAAGAAGGCTTAGGTTGAGGCAGTGCTCGAGTGCCAGCTCCGGTTTCGGTTACCAATCGGGTGTCTGAGTTCCGTACGTGACTTCGCCTTAATGTTTTGCAGGTGTGCTCGAATTTCCATTATTTGGCAGAGTATTCTAATTTTAAGTATATTATTACCTAATTTGTACATGCACGATGAGGGACCTAACAATGCTGTCCATGGCTCACAGCACTCTCTGAACTAGCTGCCTTGCCCTAAAGGGGTCTTTGAAATTATCAGTGACAACTTTGGATCCACCCACCTTGAAGCAGCCGCACCACGCTTTCCTGCCCCTGAACACGGGCATCTTCTTCTTCTGTTGGTGTCTGTAGTGCTTCTGGAGCGGAGTCTCGTTGCTGCTGGCACTGCCTGAAAGCCACTTTCTGAGGCCAAGACTATTGGCGTTGCCGCTGCCGTTGCAATTGCTGTTGCTGTTGCAGTTGCTGTGGCCGTCAAGGTCCTCCTTTAGGCCAAACGGATAGCCGAAGGTGTAGCCTAGTATGTTGTGTGTGTAGAAGGAACCTGCTTCACCGCCCAGGCCATTCTCATGGTCGGACTGTGACTGTTGTTGAGTGCCGTTGTTGCTGTTGCTATTGACGCTGTCGCGTCTGGTGGCGCTGCGTCCGCTGTACTGATTCCAATAGCGATAGAGCCCGTGAAAGCAGTTGTAGTCACTGAGTAGGCCCTTCCAGTGCTCAAAGTCGAACCGCTCCTGGAAGTTGTTTGAAGAGGTGTCGCTGCCGCTGTTGTTGTTGTTGCTATTGCTGTTGCTACTGCTGTTGCTGCTGAGGGGGTGTCCGCTGACGTTGCTGATGCTACAGCTATTGCTGCTGATGGGCAGGGTGGCGGTGCTGCCCTGGCTTAGGTCACTGCCGCTGTTTAAGCTGGTGATGGACACCAAGCAGCTGTTCTTGTAGCTGCCGGAGTTGCCTGTGCTGCTGGTCTTGGCGGCTTCACTGGTTATCGTTATCTTGGTCACTCCAGCCGCACTGCTTGTGGTTGCAGTTGCTGCTCCTCCTCCTCCTACTCCCACTCCGCCATTGACGGCAATGCAGTTGCTGTTCAGGCCGGGCACAGATGCGGTGGACTTCTCTAGTGTGCTCTCCGGACTTGGTTGCAGTATCTTCCTGCTGGCACTGTGCGTGTCCTGTTCATTGATGCATACGCTGGGACTCCCCTGTAGTGTCTGCAAGCAGAAGGAGAAGAAAGAAGATTAGTCGCGATTTTGCGCAAGTATTGTCCAACCCACAACATTGTGACAGCCCGCTAATGCCCACTGACAGGCCGAGGTGTCGGGCCAGACAAATGTCCGTCAACGCCAGCCGCCTAATGCCAAAGCAACAGCATAAAGCACCCAACAACCCAACAATTAGCCAACCGAGACAAGAAAACAAAACCAAGTCATGGCAAGACAAGACAAACAGCCCAACGACGGGCCAAGAACGCAAATGCAATCGCAGTTGCACACTTGTTTCATCCATAATCTTAACTCAACCAAATCACTCTAATTTCTAATGTGGCCATCGACTCATGGGCTGGCTAATTTAATTTCGAGAAACAGTTTTTTCGAATATGCTAAAACCATGTTCCTAAATATTTTATATTTATAAGCAGTCAAATGAATTCAAAAACAAGAAACAACTTTCAAGTTACTTTATTTCCCTCAGAAAATAATCATAATTCGACAATAAGTTGGGTCGATTTTTCAATAAATTGGATAAAAGACTAAATTAAAATTACTTACGATTAATTTTGGTCCCTGATATTATTTCTTATTTAATTCTATCAGAGACAAATTCAGATTTGTCTGCTACCCACAAGATACAGAGCAGAAATCGTCATATTCTGCGGCACTTAATTGGAACCATGCATTTCTACCGAATTTCCACTGGCAACTACAGATTTTTGTGGGTTTTTTGTTTATGTTTACGGACGCGCGTGGGGTACTCTTATGGCGAAAAACGAACCGAGAAACAAACATAATTACAACTGTTGTCAAGTTTTTGGATCTGTCATAAGTCTGTGTACGATCCGTGTTGCAACTGCTGCAGAACCGAAATTGAATTCATGTTGAGAGCAGAGCAAAGCTTTCCCTTCCCATGTTGTTGTTATGCAAATTGTGAGTAGTGAATTGTAATCGCAGTGCATACTCCGCACTCCACAATCCATGCACTCAATGGCGTTTTCATGGGGCCCACTTAAGACGTAATCGAGGAGCGTACAGGGGCACCAGTACCAACCACATTATGCCGATGATTTTCATTTGCCTTCATTACGCCCCTTGCCCGTTCCGAGTGAGTGGAATCCGATTTGGAGTCAGAGCTGAAATTGGTATTTGAATTGGAATTTGAATCTCGGAAAATGCGCGCGCCTGGCTCGTCCGACTTGCTCCATGGCTTGGGTAATCTGTAGCTGGCGCTGCTGATTTTTGATTTGTCAAATCGAGTAGTGCATAATAACAGCCATCAATCAAACAGCGAACAGGTTTGGTGGGGCGGCATTCTAACTCCAATCTCCGACACCAAAGGATTACAATTAATACTGAGCGTCTAAAAACAATCTCCGAATTGGTTTAAATGAACTTCAATTTTGTTTGCCAATCCGAATAACTATAAAAGTTACTTCAGGGTTAAGGTTATATCCAGAAAATATGAATAATGCGCTTAGGCGAGTTCTGCATTCTTAGAATTTTAAGATTCATGCAAGTAATCTTTAACTTAAATTCCTCTTTTCGGATGTGGTTTGTATTAACTTTAATATTTATTCAGAAAATGAGTGTGCTCCACATTTTCCACTTGGGGTCTCTATGTTTGCTTGGCTTGCTCTACTCTAGTCGGGCTCACGTAGCCCCTCCGGTGGATCATTTCGGATGCAGTAGTTCCAGTTGCCAATTGGGCCTGAAGCCAGCTGCTTTGACAGCCTCTGTCTTGGCTGTTTCGCTCGTCTGTCGTCTGTCTGTTGTCTTGTCTCCGCTGCTGTTGGCGTCTCAAATCAGGCCAATGCTTTTGCTTCAGTCTTAGCTTCTCAGTTCGTGTCACTGCAGACAGCCTCCGTCCCAGCCTCTATCTCTACATGCATCTGGTTCTCTGATCTCAGACTGGGTCGCAGCCACCAATCGGCTGTGTGGGCCTGCTCCCATAATTATTTTCGCGTTTTGCTGACTCGATTTCGGATGCAGCTCACGGTTATAGTTAACATTTTTTACAATTTCAATAAAAGTGTCATTTGACCTCAGTACCAACTTAGAAAACTGTTGAAAGTTGTATAAAAAATCAGAAGAGCATCATTGATTAAATTTTTAGAAATTATACTCGTATATCGTATTTAAGCCAATACAAATACTAAACAACTTTCCCCAAAGCATGAAGATTAAGTTGTTGTACTTAATTATAACTAAAGCTCGATTTAAATGACGAAAGCTTTAATTCTCAGATTACTTTTTAAATATTATATTATATTTTTCTATTCATTCTGAAACTTTATATATTATTTTATATTTTTCTATTAATTTTGAAACTTTATTAATTTTGAAATATATCCAGTGTGGTCCTTTCTCTTGCATTCCGCACTGGTTTAGCCAGATTTGATGACTCAGGCACTCGCGAATTTTTTCCACCTGCCGCAGCCATGCCCATGCAGTTGGGTCAAATGCACTTCCGAATACACCCACTAACACACCAGGTGAACGGAGTATCGTAATAACTTCATAAGGCTGAAAGAGAAATGGAAGTGTGGCAAATGGACGACGACGACGACGACTGGCATCGGGGCCAGGAAGTGTTAGCGATCATGGATCTTAATTTGGTGGGACCGGCGGGGATCTCTCCGACTCGCCAGTTCATGTTCATCCAACAGCTGTGTTGCCCTTTGCTTGAACAAGTGAACGAAAATCTATCAAACGGCGCGCAAGCTGCATTAAAACGAAAATGAAAATAAAAACAAGAAGGAAAGCAAACTTCGGCAAGCCGAAGTTCATATACCCTTGCAGCTATTGCATTAATTAAATACTTTTGAAAACATTTAAATTATGATTTACTTGAGTATGTGCTAAAAAAAAACATTGAAACTATGATGATTTGCAGCTCAATTATTAGATAGTTATTTTATATATTTTTATTATTTCTATGGGAGCTATATGCTATAGACGTCCGATTTTGATAAAATTTATACCATAATTCTGAAATAATTAAAAATTGCTATATGTCGAAGAACTAAACAAAAAATTAAAAAACAGAAAAGTTATAATTTTTTTTCATTTATTTTTCCGATTGTTCCTATGGGAGCTATATGCTATAGTCGTCCGATTTTGATTATATTAAAACCGTAATTCTGAAATATTAAACCATTACTATATCTCGAAGAACTAAACAAAAAATTAAAAAACAGCAAAGTTATAATTTTTTTCATTTATTTTTCCGATTGTTCCTATGGGAGCTATATGCTATAGTCGTCCGATTTTGATGAAATTTAAACCGTAAATCGGAAATATTTTACCATTACTATATGTCGAAGAACTAAACAAAAAATTAAAAAACAGCAAAGTTATAATTTTTTTCATTTATTTTTCCGATTGTTCCTATGGGAGCTATATGCTATAGTCGTCCGATCCGGCTCGTTCCGCCTTATATACTACCTGCAATAGAAAGACAACTTTTGGGTAAGTTTCATGCAGATAGCTTTAAAACTGAGAGACTAGTTTGCATATAAACGGACGGACAGACGGACGGACAGACGGACATGGCTAGATCGACTCTACTAGTGATGCTGATCAAGAATATATATACTTTATAGGGTCGGAAACGTCTCCTTCACTGCGTTGCAAACTTCTGACTGAAATTATAATACCCTCTGCAAGGGTATAAAAACAAGTTTTTCCGCATGCCCGGAAAAAAAATGAAAAAAAAAAAACAAGAAAGAAAGCAAACTTCGGCAAGCCGATGTTCATATACCCTTGCAGCTATTGCAAGAATTAAACATTTTTGAAAACATTAAAATTAGTAAGTAAATCGCTTATATGCTTAAAAACATTGAAGCTATGATGATTTGCAACTCAATTATTAGATAGTTATTTAAATATTTTTATTATCCGATCCGGCTCGGTCCAACTTATATACTACCTGCAATAGAAAGACAACTTTTGATAAAGTTTCATGCAGATATCTTTAAACCTGAGGGACTAGTTTGCGTAGAAACGGACGGACAGACGGACCGACAGAAGAACATGGCTAGATCGGCTCTCCTAGTGATGCTGATCAAGAATATATATACTTTATAGGGTCGGAAAGGACTCCTTCACTGCGTTCCAAATTTCTGACTGAAATTATTATACCCTCTGCAAGGGTATAAAAAAAAATGCGAAAAACTCACACACACACCTGGCAGCCACAAACTTTTCCTTTTTGGCACAACGCAGCCTCAGCATCAACATAAGCTCATCTTTACCTACTTTTCAGGCACTTTGTGGGGTGGACGCTTGGTTAATTATCAGTGCGTTCCACGGGCAGGAGGTGGAGCAGTTGTGCAGACATCAATCATACGAAGCGTTGCCCGCTTTCCCCGCCGGCAACAGCCAAGCACTTGCAACTGCAATTTCGGTTTGTCGCACAGTACAAAAATAGTCATAATAACCAACTAACGAAAGCGGTCAGGGATTTACTGTGAAATACGGTCCCTGGAGTACGAAGACTTGAGTGCTTGATATTGTGGCATTTGTTTTGCAGTTGTCAGTTAATTGCCAGAATTTTTAGCGCTTTTGTCAGTGCGGAATAAATACCGCCAAATTTCTCGTTTTGTGTTATGCTCTATGTTCTATCTTCGCAGGGGTAATCAAAGCTTATACAGTGACGGTTGTGTTATATAATTTTATTGTATATTAGTTGTCTAAGATAAAGCGTAGTGGAAGATTCCGGTGCGCCTAACTAAAGTTTCTAGATAGAAAAGGTTAAATGACAAGATCATGCTTATTAATAGGCAACAAGATTTAAGGGGAAACCTTATATATCGGGTGAAAAAATTAATCTTTTGAAAATAATTTTAATTGATTCTACAACTATTCAAGAATATACCTTTTATTATTAAAGACGATATCTCTATTTTTGTTTACTTCTACCACTTTTAGAAAATGAAGTCAGTTATATTTATATACAATTTTTATGTATCTAAAACTTTAAACGCGTTTTTCTTGAAACTCCGTTTTTTGATTTTGATCACGATTAAAAGCGCTGTATTAAACCAATCGTGCTTTTCCATAGCTCATTTCAAAGAAAACAAGAAATCAAGTAAACTTCGGCAAGCCGAAGTTCATATACCCTTGCAGCTATTTCAAAAACTAAATACTCTTGAAAACGTTAAAATTATGATTTACTTGCGTGTATGTTTAAAAACATTGAAGCTATAATGATTTGCAGCTTAATTATTCGATAGATCCTATGGCAGCTATACGATTGTTCCTATGGGAGCTATATGCTATAGTCGTCCGATTTTAATGAAATTTAAACCGTAATTCAGAAATATTTCACCATTACTATATCTCGAAGAACTAAAAAAAAATTAAAAAACAGCAAAGTTATAATTTTTTTGTATTTTTTTCCGATTGCTCCTATGGGAGCTATATGCTATAGTCGTCCGATTTTGATGAAATTTAAACCGTAATTCAGAAATATTTAACCATTACTATATCTCGAAGAACTAACAAAAAAATTAAAAAAACACTAAAGTTATAATTTTTTTAAATTTATTTTTTTGCTATAGTCGTCCGATCCGGCTCGTTCCGACTTATATACTACCTGCAATAGAAAGACAACTTTTGGGAAAGTTTCATGCAGAAAGCTTTAAAACTGAGAGACTAGTTTGCGTAGAAACGGACGGACAGACGGACATGGCTAGATCAACTCGCCTAGTGATGCTGATCAAGAATATATACTTTATAGGGTCGGAGATGTCTCCTTCACTGCGTTTCAAACTTCTGACTGAAATTATAATACCTTCTGCAAGGGTATAATTAAATTGTATTTATTGTGACATTAAGTGTTTTTTGAAAATTATAATTTTCATATTTTTATATCCTTGCAGAGGGTTTTATAATTTCAGTCAAAAGTTTGCAACGCAGTGAAGGAGACATTTCCGACCCTATAAAGTATATATATTCTTGATCAGCATCACTAGGAGAGCCGATCTAGCCATGTTCTTCTGTCGGTCCGTCTGTCCGTCCGTTTCTACGCAAACTAGTCTCTCAGTTTTAAAGCTTTCTGCATGAAACTTTCCCAAAAGTTGTCTTTCTATTGCAGGTAGTATATAAGTCGGAACGAGCCGGATCGGACGACTATAGCATATAGCTCCCATAGGAACAATCGGAAAAATAAATTTTAAAAAATTATAACTTTGCTGTTTTTTAATTTTTTTTTAGTTCTTCGAGATATAGTAATGGTTAAATGTTTCAGAACTACGGTTTAAATTTCATCAAAATCGGACGACTATAGCATATAGGTCCCATAGGAACAATCGGAAAAAAAATACAAAAAAAATTATAACTTTGCTGTTTTTTATTTTTTTTTTTAGTTCTTCGACATATAGTAATGGTTAAATAATTCAGTAATACGGTTTCAATGTCATAAAAATCGGACGACTATATCATATAGCTCCCATAGGAAAAATCGGTAAAAAAAAAATACAAAAAAAATTATAGCTTTGCTGTTTTTTAATTTTTTTTTTAGGTCTTCGACATATAGTAATGGTTAAATATTTTAGAAATACGGTTTAAATTATAACAAAATCGGACGTCTATATCATAAAGCTCCCATAGAAATAATAAAAATATATAAAACAACTATCTAATAATTGAGCCGCAAATCATCATAGCTTCAATGTTTTTAAACATATACGCAATAAATCATAATTTTAATGTTTTCAAAAATATTTAATTCTTGCAATAGCTGCAAGGGTTATGAACTTCGGCTTGCCGAAGTTTGCTTCCTTTCTTGTTTAATCCTAGTTTGTTTTTTTGTTTCAAAAGAAATTTAGAGCGCAGTGTTCAATCCAATATTAAAAATGATTTTTTGTTCTGGAAACATTTTTGTAAAAGAATTTGGAGTACGTTATAATATAAATTATTCAAGGTTGGAATTTTGGGCATATATATACACAGCTATAAAGTGTAACCAAAAAATGTGTAGTGAACGACGGTAAGACAATAAATTTGTTGGAGCTAATACTCATTAAGTTTATGCGATTATTTTATATTTATTGTGGTCGATTGGTGCCAGTAGCAACACAACGAAAAAAAAAAACAGCAACAATAGGCAACGCTGGCGCTGGACCGTGGTGAAGGTGTTGTAAGGTGTTGTTTACATGCAGTGTTGGGATAGGTACTAGCAGTTTTTACATAGGTTATGTACACAATATTTGCGAAAATAAATACCTAGGCGAGGTAAAAAGTACTCCTGGGCAGCAAAGCTCTGAAATTGAGTTAAGCAACACGAAGAGAAATAAATGTAATCGAGTAATCGGGCATGCAGGTGCTAACATTATATTACACAAGTCCAATCTCTTCACAATCCGATCCCAATTGGTCCCCTTATGAGCCATCGCATTTGCATGTTGCTCCGAGAAAGATGGAAAGCAAACAGTGGGCTGGGAAACAGGGATCCGCAACATGGGGGTGCCAATTACTTAAATGTTTTCTGGTTTTTCTTAATGCCTATTATGCGACAAAAGCTAGATATGTTTTTTGATCACAGTGTGGCAGTTTACCACAGTAAAGATTTTTTCTTTTTAAACAGACTTTGCAAGAAAAAGAGATTAAGAAGCTGATCATGGCTAAACCACTCTTTTTTTTTTTCTTTTAAACTTAAAAAGCTGCGTTTCATAGAATGTTAATTGCTCAAGAGAACAGTGTGGAAATCGAGACATGTCGAGCACATTTTACATTTTAGGCTATGGAACTCTCACGGGAAAACATTGGTCAAGAAATAACCGAAAAAAAACTGAACGGTTAGTTTTGGGGGTATTTAATATCACTTATAGGTGACAATTTTGACTTGTTCCACTTGTTGAATCTGACAAACGAATTTGGGATACGTTATCCAGCTCGCAGGCTACTTGTTCTTGTCTGGCTTGTTGGGCCTTGCCTCTAGCTGCGTTCTTAAATCTCAAATGTAGCCTACCAATTCAGCTAAAAGACTGCCTCCTTTCCCTCAAACAACCAATAAGAGTCTGCAATCTAAAACTCTTTTACATTTTGGCCAACTGCGCTGCTGGTTGGTATTCGGTTTATCTAACGTTCGATATTTCTATCCGAATAGGCGGCCACTCGGCCTGGCAACTTAGTCAGCCTGAGAATTTATGGCAAAAAGTTTGGTTGCCTATGCCGAGGTGGGTGCAGCAGTTTCCACTTAAATGAGTAAAGGTAAATCTCTAAAAACCCGCTAAATGCCAGCAGTGGGGCTAATGAAAAATGTACAAAAAAACGTATGCAAAAAGTGGAAGTGTTTTAACGCCGGTCTAAAACAACGATCGGCTATCATCTCCTGCTGCGGGCATAAACTTTCACTAAGCAAACCGATGAAGTTGTTGCTTTGGATTGTGGTCGTTACGGGTCAGCAACAGAGGATCG
Source organism: Drosophila gunungcola (assembly GCF_025200985.1). NCBI lineage: Eukaryota > Metazoa > Arthropoda > Insecta > Diptera > Drosophilidae > Drosophila > Drosophila gunungcola. The sequence continues at coordinate 24,070 of NW_026453259.1, forward strand.
ATCGCCCTGCCTATTGTCCCTGTCCAACCCGTTGTCTCCCGCCCATGACACCATGTCAACGGTCAGCGCTCATCGTTGGTCGGCTTTGTTTTGCTTTTTTGGTTTTTGCTTTTGGCTGACAATCATCGGCAAAACAGCTACGAAAAACAGAAAAACAGAGAGCCCAATCAACATCTCGGCGAACAAGTTGTTAACGAATTGGCAAAGTGCTTTTTAATTGTGATTACAACGATCGCGCCATCGAAATCAAACCCAAACAAAAACAAAATAAAGTAAAATGATGAGTGTCGTCGAGGTTGATGGAGGATGACTGCCAAAATGGAAAGTCAAGTGCAATTGCCAGCTAAGAATGTGCAGATTTAATCGAAAATGCAGACGGAACAGGAAGTTGCGATGATTGGAAGTCAAACTCGATCCCAGATCGGCCATAAATCAAGAAATATTTATAAAATGATCGTTGGTGGAGAGGGGTGGAGGAATGGGTTGAATTAGGGAATGTATGACTGACCTCTGATCTCAACCGAACGTTCCGATCGGTACATCCCTCCTTTTGATCGGACCATAGAGCAGATTTTTATTATTGAGTGTATATGTAGTAGTCGCCTTCACAGACGTTACTACGTGGACGACCATTCGTGGAAGCACTAGTAATAGTCCTGCAGGAAGGATACTTCTCGCTCAAATTATTTCCCCTTAAACCCAAGTTGTATCACAATTATTTTGAGTCACCTTCAGCACTTCAAGGAGACATTTACCTGGGCCCCCGACGCTGAGTGAAGCTTTGAGCGAAACTAAAACATAATCCGGGACTGGCAATACGACTGACATTTAAAGTTTAAGAGGCCACGAAGTGTGCGCTGGAAATGTGCTCGGGGAGGGGCCTTCGACCCGGGGTGTCCCATCGGCAGATATTGCTACTGGCGGGTAATTATAGACCAATAATGGGCCTAATTGGCCAACTGGGGATACCGAAACATTGCTGTACGAGTCACTGGCAAGTGGGAAGTGGTTCAGTTTGACTATTAGCAGATGGACTCGCAGCGGCCTTCAGACTCCGGCAGAAGACGGAAGAACTTAAAGCCGCTTTGAAGGCTTCGAGACTTTTACTAAAGCCAAGTCCGAGGAGGGCAAGGGGAAGTCGACTCAAAGTGCAGCACTTAATTAACACATTTTTCCGTAATGCCCTCGACATCAAGCTAGTTACAAAATGCGCTTGGCGATCGAGATTAGGAGTTGAGTTCTATAGCATACATACTATATGTATGTTCACATCGGGGAAGCAGTTACTTATGGGCAGGCAGGCAGCTGAAGTCATGCATTACACCCCCAAGTGATCCACTTTGCGGAACGGAGACAAGGAAACCAGTTTGCGAATACAAATCCAGCAAGATCTAAATGAGTCTGTCGGCGGTATCTATAAGATACATGCCCGCCGCTTAATTCTTTTGGCCTGGGTTTTTCTATACTCCCTCTAGTTTCTAGTGCTTTGTTTCATTTTCTTCATGACATTTATTCCGCATTCTTGCAACTTGATTTAGGCTTGGTGCCAGTGCTGTTACCAACATAGTTGGAGTTGCAACAGGTTCGGCCGAAATCGTGCAAAATTCTTTTCTGAGTGGAGTTTGCGAAACCAGCTACCAAATGCCTTAAGCTAGAGCTAAAGTCCTATAGGAATTTAGAATTTGGCTTGCAATACATAGTGTTTTTTAGGAAAGTGAAATATTTATTGAAAATTTTAATAATAACAAGAAAGGAAGCAATCTTCGGCAAGCCGAAGTTCGTATACCCTTGCAGCTATAAATAAATATTTTTGAAAACATTAAATTTATGATTTACTTGCGTATATGTTTAAAAACATTGAAGCTATGATGATTTGCAGCTCAATTATTAGATAGTTATTTTATATATTTTTATTATTCCTATGGGAGCTGTATGATATAGTCGTCCGATTTTGTTGAAATTTAAACCGTAATTCTAAAATATTTTACCATTACTATATGTCGAAGAACTAAAAATAAAATTAAAAAACAGCAAAGTTATAATTTTTTTTGTATTTTTTTCCGTTTATTCCTATGGAAGCTATATGATATAGTCGTCCGATCCGGCTCGTTCCGACTTATATACTACCTGCAATAGAAAGACAACTTTTGGGTAAGTTTCATTAAAACTGAGAGACTAGTTTGCGTAGAAACGGACGGACAGACGGACGGGCAGACGGACATGGTGATGCTGATCAAGAATATATATACTTTACAGGGTCGGAAATGTCTCCTTCACTGCGTTGCAAACTTCTGACTGAAATTATAATACCCTCTGCAAGGGTATAAAAAGGCAATATTTTAATGTATATTTAAACTCGTTTTTTCGAAATTGGTTAACAGAGTAACGGTTATCTAAACGTTGGTAAGCATTAAAAATACATTTAATTAATTAATTTGGTTTTGTAGATGATTACTTTGATTTGCTTGGCAAATTGAAAAAAAAATAGGGCGCGGGAAAGTGGGGGCGGCACTTGGCACTTGTCCGAAAAGTGTCGCTGGATTTTGAAAATGTTTGTTTCGGTGGCTTACGTAAAGCAAGATATCGAAAGGTCTTTTGCAGGCCTTAAAAACTAACCAACAAACAACACCACTACAACGACAACAATTGTTGTGCAATTTATCTTTATTTAATTGAACTTTTACTTTCGCCGTCGGTGCTGCTACTGCTGGACGTTTTGTTGTTGTTGTGCTCTTTGAACGCGTTTCATAAATTGCAAATAATTTTTCAACCAAAATCAACCAGGTACGAAAAAATAAAAAGAGAATAATCGAAAAACGCAAAAGAGATATTCAGGCGGATCAGGCACTTACATACATATTGCTAAAGAGTGGGTTCGATTGGAAGTTTGATTCACATATAGATGGCGAGGTATGTTGAGTATGCTAATCCGGTAAATCAATTGATGTGTGCCGCAGGCGATTATAAAAAATCGGTATAAATTATTAATTTAAAACAATGCAAAGCCAAAGCAAAAGCAAAAGCCAAACGAAAACGAAAACGAAACCGAAAAAAGCAAAGCCGGCAACAGAAAGAAATGTTTAAGAAAACCCACAAGCCACAAAAAGAAGAAAAAATCTTATGCACAGCGGCTACAAACAAGTTTCTTTTTCTCTTATTCACCTTTGCGTTGGCCATTTAATTTGCCTAAACGAGCAGGGGGCGGTATTGGGGGTAAATGCCGAAATAATTGATGCTTGCACCTTGTCAATACCACGGAAATAAACCACAGATCAGTTCACTCCGGGTGGGTGTTGGTAATTGATTTTAATCGAAGATATTAAGTCCAGCATATAAATGTCGCAGAAATTTATACCAACCGAATATTGGTACAGAAGCAATTGTTGTGCTCTTTAGGTAAGCCTTTTTGTTTTTTTCTAACTACCCGGTAGAATTGACTCCTGTCAAGAAGTTGCAAGTAAATATTCGTATTTTAAATACATAATCCAATGCAGTTCATTTTTGCTTTAATGAAATATGATCAGACATACATTGACACCCATTGTTGTTTTATAAAACAAGTCAGAAAATGGAGTTAAATGGAGTTTTATTTGTGGGTTTTCATTGCAATGCTGCAACAATTTCTAGGTTTTGGACAACACTTGTTTAGTTGTAATGTTCCATCTTAAGATCATTTTGATCAATTTCTTAAGTTGAGAGTCCAATAAAATAGTTTAACCTTGAAAGCAAATACAATTTTCCAACAAAAATTCCATCGAACAATTTATGCCCTTTCACATTTCCTCCGGTAACCCGGCAGATCCCAAACTTCATAAATCCTCCCAATAAATCCTCCCTCCATCAGTCAACACTGACCGACGAATGCGTTTCATTAACTTCACTTGTTTGACACGTGCCTCCGATCACTGCGATCCGATCGCCGATTGCTGATCACTGATCTCCCATTTCTCCGAGATCTGTAGAAAGCAAAAGTTTGGTTAACCAAAGCTCGAAACCAAAGACCAAGTATCTTGACCCTCATTAACTCAAGTAAACCGCCAAAGCATTCGCAAAAAAAAAAAAAAAAATTAAATAAAATAAAAAAAAAACTGAATATCATTAGGAAAACTTGAAATATACAGTTTCAGTTTTTATTTCAGTTTCAGCTGGGATTTTTCAGTTTGGGGATGGGAATACCAATCTGGGCGCTGCAATTAACATACGAAATGTATTTAAATTCAATTTTTATTTCGAACGCGGTGACCAACTCCTCTTGGCTTCTTGGCGAATGTTTTCACTTTCGTTCGGCATCCGAAAACTCCGAATCTGCAGTCTGGGCATCCGCCGGCAACCTGTTTTGGCCTGACTGACTGCCCGCTTACCATGATTATTGTGATTATAGGCTGGCGGTTGAGGGGGAAACTGTTCGGTTCGAGACCAAGCGATACCTCCAAAACACACAAATTGAAAACGAAAGTAAAAATGTTTATCGAAAAAAGGGGAAAACAAAGCAGAAGATCGCATAGATCGTGATGTCCCCGTCCCGCATTTCCTAGCACATCGTCCCGCTTTTCCCGCCCGTTTAACGACGTAAATTAAGTTGGCAATTTCATTTTTTGTTTAACGGTGAAATTTGCCTGACAAAGAGACTCCTGACCAACCATGAGTGTGAGTGTGCGGTATCTCCCTCCTCACGAGTGGTGCATCGAGCGAGGGAAATCGAGTTTGCCCTGAGACCCCTGTCCACTCCGATCTCTCCCAGAATCCCAGCTCACCTTGTTTTTTACATACACTTGCACGTCCACTTCTATTGCCATTTCCATCTTCCCATCCCAGAACTCGGGTCTCAACTGGAACAAATAATCGGTTAAGACTTTTATCTTATCCCGACTTCTGCCAAAATACACTTTTATTTGCCTTGCTTTGCCTGTTTACATTCATTTTGGGACTGACAATGTGATATGAAAACAAAACAGATAAAGAGATAGTAGGAGAAAGATTTATAGAAGTAACGGCGGCGGGAAATCTTATCACAGTATATGGGCAATACAAAGATTCAAATTGGTTAAGAAAGTGTATATTAAATGTGTGAGCAAATTAAACTAAATATTAAGTATATTTTTCATTTACCGAATTTTGCTCTTATTCAGTGCAAATTTCTAAGCTGTAAAATTAAATTGATTTTGATTTAAAATAAAAATTCACCATCAAGGTTATAGCATTTTTTATTTTTTAGCAATTATTTTCCTTCTTTTTTAGTTTTTTTTTTAAATATAACTTCAATATTAAAGCTATGAAAAGCCATTTGCTTGAAAACAACGACCTTGATGATTTCTTTCGTTTTATTTGTATTTCTCTTTTGGCAAGTATTATATATTTTTATACTCCCACTCCAATCCCTAGATTGGCGCTCTTTCTTTGCTTATTGTTGTCCGGGGCTACTTTTAATTGTTCGATATATTTGTGAGATTGCAAATGCTGGTACATTCAAGGCACGGACAGACGCGTTATCAGGTCATCTAGATGGTCAATTTCACTTGCCAAAAGACGAAAACAAACATATTATGTATTTCCAGTTGATTAGCCGGGTCAGCCACGGCTAGTTCATGTCCGCATAAATTTCAATTTCAATCTCAGACTAACTCTGGAAAGTTTCGGCGCGTAGGTGGCCCGCAAATGGATCGCATTACATGCAGACATTAGGTTTGATTAAGTAAGTCAAACAAGACGGCCAGCTGAAGTAGAGTGGTCTTTGAGTCCAAGTCCGAGTGGATTTGACTGTGCTGGAGAGGGGTCTTCGCATGGAAATCAGGCAGAGACAGGAAGTTATTACATTGCCCCCGCCTCTCGAACAGATTTTTTTCCAGTCTAGTTTTGGTCATGTGCTGGTGCCTGGTTTCGTTTGCTTTGCAGCGATTCATTAGCATTATAAGGCTTCCGTATTTGGATTCCGAAAATCCATATAGTATGCGCGAGGCCTATGCTGGTTTAGTTATATGGGTCAGAGCTTCCCGTAACTGCGGAGCGATGTAAATCCGTTATCGAGAATCAGCTTTCTTTGATGTGGTCACCACGGACGAGAGACGTCATGACCTTGGCGGTCTGTCTAGGATTTTCTATCGTATGGATTACGGCGTATCCGATATATTCTATTGTGGCATCGGAAAAAGAAAGCAAACAAGCAACAAAAAAAGATTTCCGAATACAGATAATACCAACAAATTAATAATCTATACCTTTAATCTGTGCTTTAATCATCGGATAGCTCCATAAATTTAGGTTAAGTCACCAAATAACTCTATAATTGTTTTTTTTTTTTGGGTTTTCTAATTTTAACCACGTGTAGGTAAATTTGGTGTACCTAATATATTTTAATAGGTATTTGTGTTACATATTTGTAGCTTGGATATATGTAAGTACATATGTGCAGTCCAACTTCCATAACTCCAACTTTTGCCAAAGAAAAAGTTCAAGTCCCAGAGACTTCTAGATAGAAAACAAATATTTTATACCTTTGACTGAATTAATAATACCATCTGCGAGTGTAAAAATATACTTTTAGACAGTGAGTTTCTATTAACCAAGTAGCTACAAGTTGACAGTATATCGTATCAATAGAAGCTAATTGGAGGTGAGCGGGTATGAAGCCATCGCTTGATATAATTTACTTATTTGTCCACCAACTTGGCCCACATTCCACTAGCACTCCAATGGTCGTGAGAATCAAGTTCGTCTGCTGGAATCCCTCCTGGCTGGCTACTCCCCGTAACGCCCCGCAAGACCACATAACACTCCGTGGGCTGGACCAATGCCAGTCTGGCAGGCCTAGAATCCGCCAGCGCCTTTCGTCATAAATAAATCCACCACCGGCCAGATGAAAATGGACAAACCAGTTCGAGATCGAGTTTGGTGGTACTTACAGTCAGAAGCAGATGCAGATGCAGATTATGCAACCTGCTCAGCCGAATTCTAGCGCAGATTGCGGTAGCTCACGTCACAACGGAACTTGCCGTTAATTTTTGACCAGTCAGCGGTGATATTCCCCTCCGATGGCAAATTATGAAGGGGAGTTGCCCGCCATTTAATGTTTCATGTGTTACAGGCTATTGTCCCCCTCCGATTTCCCGAATCTCCTCCCGAGGGCCCAGAATGCCGTAGGCCAAGCCCGCAGAATGTCAAGTGAGCGAAAGTTGTCAGGAAATAAAAACTGCTGGCAATAGTGGAGCTCAAAATCTTTGAGAAACTGCGACGGAAAAGGGGACTAGCAGAAATAGAGCGTATGACAGGTAACATTATGACATATCCCATTAAGCCAAAAGGTGTTGTGTCATTTGAGTTGCTTGTTCAGTATTTGTTCTAGTAATAATATTATTCCATAAATGTAAGGGATATAATAATGTTATATAGAAGATATATTCGGGGTAATTTTCCTTTATCTATGAAACAGTGAAGTTACGTCGATTTTTTTAAAACTATTTTTCTGTTGTTCGTATGGGAGCTATTCATAGTCATTTATAGTCATCTACCTTTAATAGAAATACGACTTTTAGAAGACAGCTTTAAAACAGAGATACGAGTTTGCAGACAGACTGACATGGCAAGATCAAATTGTCTGGTAATGCTGATCAACAATATAATAAAGTAGTCTGATTCAAATTACAAAAAATATGTATAAAACAAAGGATAAGTTTACTGCATCACGGGCAATCCCAACATTAATTAATGGGTTTAGAAGGAAGAACTAGGTCAAAATAACTAAGTGCGCTTGTTTCAGAATAATCGTTTTACTTAGAAAACACTTGCCTCGAATTAACCTAAACAAGCACTCGAATCCAAACCAGGAGCTGCATCTACTGCAATCGAAGCTAGTTAACGAAACCACTAAAATGGTGATAGTGGCGTGTGGGAAGAGGAGGGGTTTTAAGTTGTGAGTTTTGAGACGGAAAGACACGGCAGATTGCTCAACTCTAACCCCGCGCTTTTACCGCCAACTGGCGGACGCCTGCCTCATCAGCATTACTACAATCGCACAAAAAGGCAACCGAAAATTATTAGTAATTAAATATTGTTGCACAAATGCCAGACGTTGTGCTGCATCGCACTTTCAGTAATTGCTGCATCGAACGTCGGTCACTTGTTTGATTTTCGTTTGATTTCTGATTTTTGTTTGTTATGCGGTGCGCAGCACTTCGTCAGCTCGTTCCGTTGAAGCTCAGTGAGGCGCACTCGATCAGGGGGCTAAGTAAGCAGGGCGGCGGGATGGCGGCCAATGGGCACTTAATTTCGCTGGGGCGCATTTCACTTTCATTTCTCCACAATCAAAATGCGTCGAGTACTCGTACCCGTACCCGTTCGCGTCTTCGTACCCGGGCATCCGAGTATCGGCGAATGGATGGAACAACTGGGAAAACTGAGGCTCAAAAATTTTAATTTCATTTATTTTTAAGCGGTCAGGCGACACTTTTGAATGCAAATGACGCTTTATTGTTGGTCAGGTGAGAGATGACTCTCGCTGTCTCTTTTCGCCTGACCCCTTTCTAATACCCCCCTCTATGTTTCACAAATGGAAAATGGTGAAGAATTAGGAAAGTAGGGAAAGAAAAATTACAAAAATGAAGTCTTTAACATAAAAATTAATATAGTTTTATTTAAGTTTCCACCACTTAAGAGATTATTCGCTATTTAGTACGAAAACAAAAGTGCATAACGTCAGTCTTGTTTACTTGAAGAGGATAAATAATACAATAAAAAAAGTAACAACCAAAATAACATTTCATTAAAACATGATACACAATTAGCTTTGGAGATGGTTTGAAATACAGTTGCTCTGCATAAACTTCAGCAAAGTATACAAGGTAATAAAAATGCGTAGAATTTTTAACTTAAAATTTTAAGCTTAACCATTTTAATAGTTATGCAAAAAACCAATTTCGTATATAAGTTTTAATCTATTTGTTTAAAAATTTCATTTTGTTTTCGCAAACTTACCACGACCCAGGTCCCACAGAAACCCACATATGTAAGCCCACAGAAACCCACAGCCTAGCCAGTCCCGTGAAACTCACCGTGTTGATCTTCTCCATTAGAACGCTCATTTGGTTCTTGGCAGACATTGTGACGCACTGCCTGTCAGACAGCTTTTCAGCACTAGAATCCGAAATGGAGAACTACGACTTTGCAAGTGTTTTCTCCTGCAGATTTGGATGCAAAAACAATCCACACATCACGCACTGCACATTGCCAATTCACTTGCGACAAAAAACTGATACAAAAAAAATGTATTTAAATAGGTGTTCGGAACGACGTTGACTTAAAAGACACACGCGCGCGTATTTCCAATTTTCGATTTTGATCAGTTTGACTTTTATAGTCTTTTGCTTAGTTTCTTGGCTTTTACAGCCGGTGGGAAGTCACTCGCGTGCGTTCTTTTCGACGGCTGGCAGCGCATTGAACGCCCGCCGCTCAAGACGTGCCCACGGCAGCGGCGACTTGGCCAAAAGCAGCAGAAACAGCAGCACACGAGGAAACCGTCGTAAGCCGAAGAAGTTGGCCAAGACTGAGTGGCAGCGACAGGTGCCAAAAGAGAGCGCGAGAGCGAGCGCGAAACCGGCTGACGGCAAGAAGCGGGATTTGAGCCCCATCTGTGCCTAATGCCAGAGACGCCACTGTGTCCCAGTCCCCCCTTCGCCTTGACACGCGGATCGGGGCCGCCTTGTGGGTAGTGGGTGGTGAGTAGTGCATTGGGTAGTGCATTCCAGGAGGACTTATGAAAACAAGGGCAGAAGTCAAGTGCCCGGGCAAAAAGAACAGTGCTGTGTCACTTGATCTTTAAAAGGGGAATTAGTGGTTTGAACATGAAGTATTAACTGATAGGGCAATTCTGTGTAAAGTCGGAGTGCCCTAGAAAAAAAAAAATTGCTAAAAAGAAAAATCTGGGAGCAAATAATATAGTTCTGTTACCAAACTATAAAAGTATCGAATTATATTTTCCTTGCAGTTACGCTATAAATAAATGCCAGCATGCACTGCGCAAACGTATTGCCTATAACCGTACGTATAAATATATGGCACCAATAGGATTTAGTCAACTCAAGAAATGGATCGCAAATGGGTTCCCATATAAGGCAAAAAACAGCGAGACATTCGTATAATTCTTCAAAAACGTAGCTAATCTCACCCAATCATTCCTATCATATCCTAGCATGATGAAACATTTTTGCGAAGGTTGTGTGTAATTGTATTAATTTTAATTTACAAGAAAATGTTTTAAAAATAAGTTTTTGAGGCGGTAAAGTCAACTAAGTTATGCTTAGCCAAAGACATATTGAAATAAAAATAGTAGCACTTAAGGGTTGCGGTGATCAGTTGCCCATTGTAAAAGAGTTGGTAAGCCTTGCCCACGAAACAATCACCCAAACGAACTGGCAAAAATAATCGAACAACTTAATTAGCTCTGACAAATTAGACATAATAAACACACAATTGCAAGTCTGTACAATAAGTTATTCAGAAACATGCACATAGCATTTGTACCAGTAACTTGGGCAATTGTAGGCTCAAAGCCAGAGTCGAACTCAAAGTCAAAAACAATTTAAGGTCGTCACAAATAAACTTGTTTTTCCCTCTCTTTTGTTTCTTTTTTGCAAGTGTCATGCAAAAAATCAAATATCATGGCAACACCGCTGTGTAAAATCGCCCCTCCTCTTGCCGATTCCCATCCACGATTCTCTTCTCATTTTATGTAACGGTCCTTGTTAGAGCCGACGTTGTTGTTTTTGTACCGCAAATCATTTGCCAAATACCGACTATTGACAGTCATTCAATTTAGCGCCGACAGATTGTAGTTGCCAACCGTTCTTTATCTTCTTTTTCTCGCTATGTTTGTTTTTTATGCTTTTGATACCCTGCGCTTTTCATCGGAGAGGTACAACCTTGAGAAGGTATATAGAGGGTAAAGGAGCACATCCAAAAAGGTGCACAGCTCTTGTTATATTCGCTCAAAATTTTTAACTCACCTGTTAATTGTCTTCGTTCTTGGGCATGGTCTTTGGCTGTAAGAAGAAGAGGGCGGTAAAGAGGCAAATTAGTTCAAATCCATCATAGTCATGGGTTCTCAGAATCTCCACATTGATTATTGCAATCTACCCTAACCGACCCGATCCGACTATTCCATGACCAAATTCCATTCGCAGGGCTCTGCCTTTTTATGGGTGTTGTGCCAACTCATCCCGCTGCAGGCCAAGAGCGAAAGCCAACACGCTTTGATCGCAATAACTTGACCATTATGCGGCCAGGTATAATATAATACTCGCAGCTGTTTATGAAAACGTGAGCATAAGGCTGCAGCCATCACTCAGATAACCCATTTAATTTCCCCGACCAAGTCCGCACATAATCAGATTTGTTTTGCCCCTTCTCTAGGCTCTCCCTTTGCTCATTTCCATTCCCAGCTAATCGCAGGTGCTCTCACCTCACCTATTTTCTCCCGCTCGGAGATCTTGTGAAATCTGATTTATGCCTCCTCCATGTTAATCCAAAACTCAAAAAAAAAAAATGCAGAGGCTGTTCCCTAATGGTGGTTAAAAGTGAAACTTTGTCAACGACTTCATCAATTTATTTCTTGTTTATTTTTTCGGCCGTTTAATACTAAAAGTGTTTTCATTTTCACTAGAAAGCAAAAAAAATACAAACGTTTAAATCCTCTTGTTATTCTGGCCGGCCAAATTGCAGTGAAATGGAGAAATAAACAAACAATTTGTTCGAGCTCGCACCTGACTTGACTATTTAGTGAGTCAAAAACTCTTCGCCCTGTTTTTTTTCCTTGGCTCCGCTTAAACCATCACTGAACGGAAAATGGGTGAGGAAAGTGGAGGGATGAAGCGCCTGACCGATTTCGGTTAATCTTTAAGGCAATGCTTGAAGTTCCTAGGACCAACACAAAAGACTTAGGCAACGTACTTTAAAAAAGGATATGGAAAATACAATTGCCTAAAATGTTTGTGTTTATTAACACCTTATAAAACCTAGTTGTTTTATTTTTCTTTTAAATTTCTCAATTTATATTGCTTAAATATAAAAAAATAAAATCAAAAACTGATTGTATGTAGAGTATATTTTGCCATTAAAAAAAGATGGGAAAATCTTTTGATAAGCAGATCATCCGCTCGTACATCCGTCAATTGGCCCGACTCTTTCCGGATTACGGCTTACGATTTACGACTTGCGGCTTTGTCTTTGGCCAAAATGGGCTCAGGAGCAGAGGGGTGGGGCGTTGTGGGGCGGGAAGTTAGCCGAGAGACTGACAAATTGATATGCACATTCGGTTGAAATTAGCATATGTAGTGTATGCCTGAATTAACTATTCCGCTCAGCTTATATCGGTTTCACCCACCCCAAAAAGGGGCGCTTGGGGGGACCTAGTAAATTGTGGATTGTAGATGACTTGACGCACGAGTATTTCAAATTTTTAAAGAAAGTCTCGCCAACGTTTCCCATATGAAAGTTTTGCTCTGTGCCGGGTTGAATGACTCAGAAATCAAAATAAAAATTAAATTTGTGTTTTATTGTTTTCATCGTTTGCCAATAAACATTTTAGGGGCGCAACTCAAGTAAAAGTTTCCTAGTTGACATCATCGGCCACTCGGATTTCTGAAACTTACACCTGGCTTTTTAATTCGCCATCAAGTGTGCAATTAAAAATAAATAAATGCTAAGACCCTTAACTGCTTTGAAAGCACTAAAGGGCAGCCGAAACCGTCGTTAATGAGTCGTAAATAAGTCGGCCAGAGTGCAGTAGAATTGTCCAGTCGAATAGGCAATATTGAGACGCCTAACCCTTTGCCATTTCCCTACAAACTGAACTTAAGTTCACAATAGTACTCCCCGTTCTACTTGTATAGTACTTTTGTTTTATTTTATGTGGTTTTATTCCTCAAAAAAACCGCAGCAAACCACGATTTCAATATAACAAAGGCAGGAGAAAAATATAAGATAAATACTGTGCTGCGGTCTTAAAAATATATTTATGTGTACAGAGACGAGGCAATCGCCAAGATGGCGGGAATCCGACTGCGGATTTTCATTTCATTGCTGCTGTTGCTGTAAGTGGAGATTGCGTTAAAAAACGTGAGTGCGTGAAATGTCAACAACAAAGTCGATCATTGCAGTTTTTGACTTTTTGGGAAATCAATTAAGTTGTTGTGCAGTTGTTATCGGTGTAATTATTGTTGTTACTGTTGATCGCTGTTTTTGGGGCCATCGAAATGTGTCAATGCGGGATGAGCATTCCAGGTGGGAAAAAAAAACTTTCAGATTGTTTTTATTGGTGGTTCAATGTCAGCGCTCTAATCGAGATTGATATCGCTTGGCCGGTCAACTTCATGGCAATTGACCAAAATGAACAGATGTTAAACAGAATGGCTTAAGTTCAAAAGGTATTACCCCAACAAATCTTTCTTAAGTACAGCTTATTCTATTGGGGATCGCTGGCAACGTCTCGCTCTCTCTAATTCCAGGTTTCTTACATTATTCATCAGCACCGTGAGACCCACAAACTTAACTATTACTTAATTTCGCTTTAATAAAAATTAACAGAGTTCGAGTCAGAAACAAAACCTTCCTCACCAAAATCAAAGCAGCTATCAAACTCCCATTCAATTTCTTTTTGAACTTCCATATATTGGTCACAGTTTACGTAATTCCAGTGACACAAAGGTAGATGAGTTATTCCATTGTTTTTCTGCCAGAAAATTAGAAGCAAGTCAGGGAAAAAGAAGAGGGGGCGCAAAAACAAAATTAAAAATCGAACGCTTTCGATTTCTATTTGAATATGTAAATCGACGAAAGACCAGCAGCAGCCAAGCAAGCCATCCGAGATGCCTTCGCATCTTAACCTGTTTCAATCCCATCCGCCGCAGACTAAAAAGAAATTCCCATCAATTCATTTTCTTCTTCTTACACCTCTATTTTGGTTCGGTGATTTTTAAGATGCTTTTAGTTGTTTCAAAGGAATGGACAACGATTTTTGCACACACCACAGTGCAATAAAATTTAAATCATAATAAAGTCTAGCTGGTCGTAAATAACGTTTAAAGGCGTCCGAAAATCACAGCCAAAATGCTCGACAACAAAAAACAATATTTTTGAATTTTTTCCAAATGTATAATAGACGAGAACGGAAGCTAATTCGGCGGCTAGTTGCAGTTTTAATACCCTTCCGAAAATTGATTAGAGTGTGCGCTGCGCATATTCACAAATGACAGCTATAGAATATATATTTGAGTCAAGGTTTGAATCCAAAATGATATATACCATAACTTACGGGACAGCTATGGGATACAGTCATTCTTTAATGCGTTACAAACGTCTGAGCAAAATTAAAATACCCTCTGCAATGTTATAAAAGTAAATCAGGGTGCTTGTGAGGTTTATAATTTTAAAAGTGTTTAAGGCAAAGTTGAAAATGGAGAAAAGTTGAATGTTTAAGAAACGGTGTTACTATTTTTTATACATTCCAATGTACACTTTACTTAATTAGTTTGCTGCAATTTAAAAAAATATATTTCCAAAAGAAATATTTTTTTCGCACTTGTTTTGGTAGAAACCTATTTATTGCTAAATACAAAATAAAAATACACATAAAATAAATAAGTTTTGATTTGAAACTGATAAAAGTAGTTGTAATAAATTTCATCTGGAAGCAGGGAAAGCAAATATAACGCCGTTTCGAAGGCAGACATCTATAACAGGTCTTACAATTATTCCCATTCCCAAAATTTCTTACCCAGAAACTTCTCACAATAAAAAGTCATAGAGAAGCGTAAAATTACGACGAAGATCCCGCTGCAAGCGGATTTTTGTTGTTTGTCTACGTGCTGAGCTTGCATTTCCCACAGCGCACTCGTCTCCCCGTCTTTGCCGCCTTTTGTCCTCTGTGTTATTTCTGCTTTCTAAGCAGAAGATTGACTTATCGAAAATGACAGGGAGCGGACTGTGGCTACAAATCAAATGGTTTTAGATCTTTAACTCGTTGTGTCCAAGTTTAATGGTAATGTGCCATTGCAGAGAGTCTTCCCTTGATTCTCCCCACCGCTTTTTACCTGTGCTTTCACCTGCAGGTTACAAATGGTAGTAGACATCACGTACGAGTCTACATGGAACGCCCGCCACACCCAGCCTTGACCTACAGCACTGGTTTGGTCTTGGGCTGGCTGGCACTCAGATTCGGATTTGTACATGGACTAGGTATTGTGTTAGGTGGAAGGGGCACCTGGCGATGACGGGCTTGCTTGCTTTGCAGCGCTACCTGCATTCGGTAAAAACATTAGGCAGGCTCACAAAAAGCTTTCTAACTAGTGCTGATCAAATATACCAATGCAAAACCGGCCACTAATTATCTCCGAATTTAATCAGAAACAAAATCAAAGCGCTGCTTATTAGCGTCCATAGTCGAATTAGAGATATTATCCCAGATGACTGCAATAAAGCTGCTGGCCAAACACCCACGATCCTGCCCTTATCTCAAAAAAAATCTCTGCCAAGCACGCACCTAATTAATAAAATCATTTGGACTCAACCAACAATCAACGCAAATGGTAAAAAAAAGAAATATTTGCTTTAAATATTTATGAAAAATATTTTTGAGCGTTGGTGTCACCCCTTCCGCTGCGGGGGCGTGGCCAGAGGGGCAGGAAGCGCTACTCGAGAAGCTTTAAACGGAGCATAATCGTTTTATATATTGAAAGAACCAAACCAAATTCTTGTTTCTGTTTGTATTTTTAGTTGGCCTGCTAAATTGCTTTCAAAATATTTAAACAAAAATTACAAGTTATAGATAACAATATACGTTGAGTATTTAAACAGCTTACAGTGGCTAACGCTATTAAACGTCGGAATCACTCACATTTCGAAAAGCCACTTGGAGTTCCACGATCTTTCCCAATAGTTGTTCAAAATTTGAGGCCAGAACGGCAAATCGCTAAAGAGGATTATCCAGTGTCCAGCAACTGTTGACACATTTCCGACCTATCCCGGCGACTGTGGAGTTTCTCCTTTCGACTCACTGCTCCCTGACTTCTTGTTAGCTGCACATTTGCAAACGACTGCTGCTGCAACAGTTGCATCTTTGGCAGGGGGCAACATTTTTGCCTTGTTGGTAATTTGGAAGAGACGGGAGCGAGAACGTGTTTTTTTGGGCAAATTTAGCCAGTTAGCCAGAGAAGTCGGGAAGCCGAGGAAACGGGTTACGCAAAGCTGGCAATCAAGCGAATGTGTGGCAACGACTTCGCGGTGGCTTCGTTGAACTTTGCATTGGAACAGATTGCACCACATCGAGTGCGGCTCCTTATGCTCAGGTCCCTTTTCCTCAACCTCATTTTTTGGCCAAAATAAAAGCGGATTTGTAGCAAAATTTTGGGAGTACAAAAATAATTTTCCCAGATTATACACAAACAATATACGTTTTAAAATATAAACGGTTTAATCGAAACGAGAGCTTTGTCGATGCTCGGTTAAAAATGAGAATGCTTAACTATGAAATATAATTAAAAGTTTTTAAATATAAATTAAAATATATAATATAAAACAGAATAAAAAAGAAAGCAGCCTACAAATTCCGCAAATGATCATTGCCTTTAGAAAACCCGAGAATTACCTTTACTAACATGCAGATGCTTATGAATCGATCAATAAAATCACCCTCAAGTTTTGGGCTTCAAAGTCAAGTTTTCCTTGCATACTTTGTGGCTGACAATGAAAATGGTATATCGCAGGTTAAGTAGAAATTCCGAACAATGCGAACTTGAAACGAAGGCGGGAAAACATGTGGGCTCCAGGTTCCCAAGCACACTTCATCAGCCTGAAACTTGTTAAGCTTCATGGGCTCCCCTTTCGTATGTGTGTATGTACTCCTTTTTTTTTTGCTCTCCTACCAGTTAAAAATATGAATGGAAAAGAGGTAGTAAAATCTTCCAAATGGTTGCTTTGATTCTGTCTCTACACAGGCAAAAAATATGGAGTAACCAAATACAAATTTTGTGAACAAAGCAGTAAGAATAATATTAATAATATTCCATACACATTTTGATTTTTTAGTTGTATTTTTTCTAGAGGTCCTCAAAATTACACAAGCAAATTAGCAGGAACCGCAAATACTAAAATCCTACACCCTTTTGGTAACAAACCAGAGCCTTAGACGGAATGCAAAGGACATTGCCATTGTAACCTTCAACACAGGGCCATCCATGCTGAGTTTCCCCTGTTGACACTCCCTTCCATCTTTCTCCTTCATATATTTTTCAGTTTAATGCGGATCAACTTACCTTTGTTGTGGTTCTCAGTCGCCCAATGTAAGTATCTACTCGTTCCCGGTAACTTTGGCATGCAATGTGGTAGGAAAGGTTTTTAACTGTAAGTAGAAAACGGAGAGTATTTAAATAATAAGATGGATGACAGAGTACAAAGTAAAATCAAATAAAACAATATCGCACAAGTAAATGCTGGTAATCTTTATAATTATAAAAATGCAAACCCAAATATTTAATCGCTATCATTGAAAACCAAGAAAAACATCTTAATAACATTAACTAAAAGCCAAAGACGTGGTCACGAAATTTGTAGAACTCTAGCCAAAACTATACTCAACAAGAAAGAAAGCAAACTTCGGCAAGCCGAAGTTCATATACCCTTGCAGCTATTGCAAGAATTAAACATTTTTGAAAACAATAAAATTATGATTTACTTTCGTATATGTTTAAAAACATTGAAGCTATGATGATTTGCAGCTCAATTATTTGATAGTTATTTTATATATTTTTATTATTTCTAAGGGAGCTATATGATATAGACGTCCGATTTTGATAAAAATTTAACCCATAATTCTTAAATATTTAACCATTGCTATATGTCGAAGAACTAAACAAAAAATTAAAAAACAGAAAAGTTATAATTTTTTTCATTTATTTTTCCGATTGTTCCTATGAGAGCTATATGATATAGTCGTCCGACTTTGATGAAATTTAAACCGTAAATCGGAAATATTTAACCATTACTAAATGTCGAAGAACTAAACAAAAAAATAAAAAACAGAAAAGTTATACTTTTTTTTCATTTATTTTTCCGATTGTTCCTATGGGAGCTATATGATATAGTCGTCCGACTTTGATGAAATTTAAACCGTAAATCGGAAATATTTAACCATTACTAAATGTCGAAGAACTAAACAAAAAATTAAAAAACAGCAAAGTTATAATTTTTTTTTCATTTATTTTTTCGGTTGTTCCTATGGGAGCTATATGCTATAGTCGTCCGATCCGGCTCGTTCCGACTTATATACTACCTGCAATAGAAAGACAACTTTTGGGAAAGTTTCATGCAGATAGCTTTAAAACTGAGAGACTAGTTTGCATATAAACGGACGGACAGACGGACGGACAGACGGACATGGCTAGATCGACTCGCCTAGTGATGCTGATCAAGAATATATATACTTTATAGGGTCGGAGATGTCTCCTTCACTGCGTTGCAAACTTCTGAGTGAAATTATAATACCCTCTGCAAGGGTATAAAAATTTTGAAATTTTATCCGAAGTGTTATAGAAAATATATTGATTTACAGCACTTAAGGCATACTTTCGGGCATCCACTCAACCGCAGTTAACATTTCTCTGGCACTTATCTCTGCATCTGCTTCTAAGTGAAACAAAGCACTCATTCCAGTCTCAATCAATTCCGCTTTGAGTCTAACGACGGCCTGATTCTCCGGCTTGCTCTCGCAGGGAAAGTACCCCAGACAGAATCGTAAGTGTAAACAAAAAAAACCCGGCCAAACAAAGCAATCATAAGAAAACTGCGCAGCCCAGCAGCAGATAATAATGAACATCTAGTTCAATTAGTGACAAATCAATTCCGAGTTAGCATAGCGTCCTACCCCAACCGTTGTTGCAGTCCAAATTCTTTAACTTAAGCCTCTTATGCTAAAAAAAAATTATGGTGCTCAAGACTTTTTCATTGTAAAAATAAAAAATCTAAGCATTTGCTTGATATTTCTTGAAAAAGGTTGAACTTTCACATTTAAAAATAAAGTATTTAGGATACAGATAATACATTTTTCAAAGTGTACATTTTAGATCTTTCCAATAAGGCACATTTTATTTAACTCAAAAATAGTGGCTATCAAATAGTTTTTTTTATCAGAATTTAAAAATATATTTTAAATACTTGCTTAGACCTAACAAATAGTGGTTAAACTTCAAATATAAATAGGCACGTTAAACATTTTATTTGAACTGTAGTAAATTTGATCTAGGGATGCTTTCGTGAGCTGCGATGTTGTCAAAACAGATGCATTCAGTTTCCTTCAGACTGCAGACATTGACCCTGACGACCCGCATCTGCCCATATGCCTTGCGCACCTATCTCTACATCCCGTCCCCATCCCCCTTAACAGCTCGAAACGGGAGGGCACCAACGCAGTTGAGGGTGGTTTTTACAAAGGTCATTGGGCTTGTTCAGACGCCAGTTCAGGCGGAGTTCGGTGCAGCATTCTCTTGGAATTTTTGCTTCTCAGTGTCAGTGACGCACCCTCTACCACCTCCATTCCCTTCTTCCGGCTTTTAGCGCAACTTTAAGGCCAACACTAAAGAAGAACAAACAGAGCCAGAGGTGGGAACAAAAAATCTGCAGCGAATGACATGCAAAACACAAACGCGGACCAAAATGTGAAAATAAGTTGTCCACATTCTTGCTCGCTGGCTGCTCAAATATTAGCCTACGATAAGATTGCGCCTTTATCCCCTTTTTCCGCTTCCACTCCACTCCTAACCCTTCTTCTTCCTCTCACTTAGGACAAGTGAGCTAATATTTGCTGATCCGAGATATTTCTCCCTAAACCCAAAAATTTAAATTTAAAATCTAGCCAAAAATAAAAACGCAAATTATTGTAGTATAAAACAAGGAAAAGGCAATTTTCGGCAAGCCGAATTTAATATATACTTGCCGGTTTTACAAAAATTAATTATTCAAACGAATACATTTTGATTTTAATGCGTATATGTTAGAAACAATGAAGCTATGACAATTATTCGACGAATATACCATCGTTTCAATGGCGATATAGTCGTCCGATTAAACCACATTCAGAGACATTCGACTTTAAAATCGGATATAGGGGAAAATTGTAGCATCATACTAATGACACAGAAATGAGCAAGAATTAATTCCTAAATTCAAATACAAATTAATAGAGGATTAATTTATAATAAAAGAATAGAACATGCAATAAAACAGATCTATAATAATCAAGTGACGATTAAAAATGACAATTTAAAGGTCTTTAGAAGCTGTTTAGATAGCTGAAATAATTGAAGCTCTTTTGTTAACAATCGATGCTTCGTTATCAATTGTTGTTAACTAACCAGACTGGCGCTTCAATTATTTAAATCAATCACACGCAATCAATCCTACCCAAAAACAAACACAAGTGCTCCGGTTGCCTAGAAATGGTTGCGCAAACCATATTCAGATGGTTGCCTGTCAGGGAACAAGTTTACGTAGAAAAGAACTTGGCAAGAGATCAACCAGAAGTAAGGAAGAGAGTCATTTTCTTTCCTTACACAGAAAAATAATAAAAAAGTTCCTGATAAAGTTATGTATTTATACAATTATAATAAAAGTAATTAAAATATTCTTCTATGCATTATCGATTACTTTTGTAAGAACAAGCATCCTCTTAGTATTTTCCAGCAGTATGTCTTGAATAAATAAATATATTTACATATACACTGTCACCCATAAGTGTCATCTTTTTTCCAGTGAAAACCCCATTTAATTTCAATTGGTAACAGAAGTGGAACTTAAAGACTGGGTAGATCTATTTTGATCTTTCGAGCACTTTCTTGGTACTTGGCCTTTCAACGCCCGTCGCAGAATCCAAAAGAATCCAAAAAAGAGCGTGACTGCCTGGCTCTCTTCTATTTTTAGCCATTGTTCGATCCTTGTCTGCTATTAGATTATACATCCTACCGTACTCACCGGTTGCACCCTGCTTTCAAAGGGGGATTATTCGTCTCTTGATTTTCTCCGTCGTGATGCCTTTAAGTCATGCAAGAATCGAGACCATCATCTACGCCTTATGGGGACGGTGCTACAAAGGCGACCACCCACCTCCCGCAACCGTTCTCCAACCCACATATGGTGGCCTGGCCATGACTTGGATTTATATTTAGTTCGCTTCCTGCTTCTGCCACTCGAGATGGGAAAACATGGAAATGAAAATGGATCGGGAGGGGACTATAAATGGGAAGACCACATGGAGCAGGGAAATGTTTGTCGAATGTTGCTGAACTCGAAATGATTGCACTCTAGTATCTCGTGATCTTCTTGGTCCAACTAAACTCAGTGAGGGAAACAACATTTTGAAGTCCGGAACTCTTCTCGACTTTCAAATCATATTTTGAGGCCTCATTTGTAATATCATCTTCCAGGGCTGCAGATACCAAAATTAGTCAACGGCATCTTAAGTGTTTGGCTTTCTTATCGTTTTCAGAATAAAATAAGATTTTAAACTTAACTTGCTTGGGTACAAAAATACTCTTGGAAGAGTTCAGGAAAAATATGACAAGTGTTATACGTGTCTCAGCCCTCAAAATTAAAAATAGAAGCATTGATCAAAGTTCTTTTAATAATTGGTTTTGAAAAAACTTGTAAGTTTATTTTAGTCGTGTATTATTTATTTGTACCCTTGCAGAGTGTATTTAATAGAAAACGAAAAATAGTAAATAATCATAATAGAACAAGAAAACAAACTTCCACAAGACGATGTTTTCATAGCCTTTTTTATTAGGGAAGAGTAAATCAATCTTCTTTTCTGGTTCTCAAGTTTACATTACATAGATAAACCTGATATGAAGCTGCTCTACAAAGTGTAGAAAGTGAAAAGTAGTTTCAACGAACCGCACAAACCACAAAACAGGAGAAGCTTCCAGAGAGAAAAGTGCGCAATTAATCAAATCAGTTTTGCCTAGCTCCAACTGCTGGGCAATTTGAAAACAAAACTAATTGAGACAACTGCGGCAAATTGTCGAGTGTATCAACGAGTTTTTTATTCTGCATAGCTACACGTGTGACTGGTGTAGTCTGGGGGTCTGGGCTATTCTGTCGTTATAGGGCTTCTTTCCGATTCAATTGGACAGAGGAAGATATAAAGAGAAAGGGAGTGCATTTTGCATCTGAATTTTTTTAACCTGGGGGGCGATTGAAAAGTTTCAATAGTTAAAACCAGTAAAAGGGTATGGTCGAAATTAATATCCATGTGAATATTTGAAATGATCTCAGGCTGATATTACCCTTCACACTAAATTTGCATAAATTTTAATTGAGCCGGGGTCTAGTACGTGTTAAATCAATCTATAAAATTGAAAAATTAATGTCATCACTCGCGTTTCTCAGTTCAGTTTTATCTAGCGGCGATTGATTAAATGAAGTGTTCCAATTCCGTTTCCACTTCTTTTTTAACAGTTTTATGAGTCCTCACGCAGCCCTCTGTCACCCCACCTTCGTCGACACCCAATTTGTGCCCCCAATTGTTTCCCCATTGAAAGCGTTTTAGTTTATAGCCATGAAATTATATCTTTGTATCAGATTTTGCAGATTTCGACCAATAAACTTTATGGACCGCGGCAGCAGCGGCTGTTGCTATTGGGTCTTCCCAGTGTTTTACGAAACCGTTAGAGTTGGAAGAGCTAAGCGGAGTTTAATTGACGTCGCCAAGCTATTAATGCTAATTTGAACCGATTTGGTTCAAGATGTTTAAAGAACCTTGGTGAAGAAATGAAATACAATAGCAAGCCGAGCACAAAGAGAAACCGATCGAGAAGAATAGGCAGAAAAGATCAATCGGTTTTACGCATATTCGGGGCAGGCGAACCAATAATCAAGCAACCGAAACTCTGAAATTAATCATTCTGCCGCCTGTTTAGATCTTGTTGCCCATTTAAGCACTTCTTACTTTTGCCAAGATAAGCTTAAAATTAAAAAGATTGAGGCGAAACGTGGGATGTATGCTACATGACTCCTCCGGCTTAAAATCTGATTTCGCTAAATTCTCCGTAGTGCGACTTGGGAATGTTTTCGTGTGTTTCAACAAACTCATAAACAGACACCTAAAAAGGGCACCTCTCGTCTTTCAAAACAAAAAACTCCAATGAATAGGAAACAAAACAAAACAACGGATAAAGTGCGATAACTTAGCGTCAGCTTCGATCGATACGCGCGTGCTGAGGATGATGACAGGGAAAACAAGGAGGACGCAGTGGACTTTTTTGCACTGTCGCATCATCAAAGAAGGGCGGCAGGCAACTGCCTTTATTTTTGGGTAGGCGGACAATCTACTTTGGTTACCAGCTGGCAAAAACAGGAGGCGAAGTCCAAAGATGGTTTCGGCCTCAAAGGTTCCTGAATGCTCTACTGAAAAAGTGTAATGTTTAGTTTAATACACTTACAAATCTTCTACATTTTAACAAGGTAGAAAAGCTCAAAAATCTAAAATGTCTTTAAAATGTTTAATATTATTAATAATGTCGCATTAAGATTTATGATAATGGCTGATAAATTGCTTACTGTAAACATTAAAAAAAAAGTAAACTAAGATGAACGAAATAGCCAAATTTGAAGTAATTAAAGTGTGAAGAGAAATAGAAAAATTTTTAAAAATAAATTTAAAGACGCATTTAAGAAATATAAAGAACCTTATTACTAGATATATCTTACAGACCTTATGTTATCTTGGGTTATCTATTATTTAAATTTATAGCGACAGATCTAGAAAAATAAGTGCTGGGGGTATTTATGGTGCAAATTAAAGCCCTGAGTTCATTGCCAAGATCGTGAGCCAAGCCTTCTCTTATTCTCCTCCTCCTCCTTCTTTTCCGCCTGCGCTTAAGCTTATCCCCATTTTTGAAGCCGGCAGGAGAATTGATTATTGTTGCTGTGTGAGCTCATCGTTAAAGTCACTGGCCACGCCCCAAAGTGACGGCATAGGCGCCAAAAGGAGTTGGAGTCGCTTCTCTCTCTCTCCCTCGCTGTCTTGCACGTTTAATGCCCACTCCAGAGAGATATGTATATCAAGGACGCACTCAAAAGAGGCACGAGCGGGCGGTTGGGAGGGGATGGACAGGGACGTTTGCACGGGGTCATGGCCGTGAGTCACGCTTATAGCCGTTCGCAAAAACGTGAGTTAAAAATTTCTTAAGCCCAACTCTAGAAAAAATTCACTTTAGTGGGCAAAGGAAGCAATTCAAATATTTATAACAAAACAAACCAATCTTTAAGGGTGACGAAGAATGGGTGGGAGGAGGAGTCCAGATTGTGCAATATGAAGACAGTCCGTTCTCTTTCTTTACGGATTAGGTAAATTTGGTTTTGCTGTTTTTTATCGCGGATTTAATTTGGTCTCCGTTAAGCCGTAGGCGTATCGTATTGTTGCAGATGTAGTTTGAGGTGGTTGTTGTTGGGCCACTAGCGGAGGTTTATTAGCGCTTTTTAAAGTAATTAAACACGCTAGCATACCTCACGCAAATTTGTAGATATTTTTACAACAACATTAATAGCAGCTGCGTTTTTGTGGTAGTATTGGTTGTTGCTTTAGGAACAACTAACAGGGAAGAAAAAGCGGGGGAGTGAAAGAGAAAGCAATAGCAGCCGGCTGCTGCACACACACACACACACACATACACACACACACACACAATATTACGCACAGGGAAATGTTATTGATTTTTCACACTCATACATTAACGGTAAACAGGAGCTGTGCGGAGATAATGGCGAAATCAGAGCGTAGGGAAAAATAATGGCAATTAGCAACACAAAGTAAACAAAATATGTGCAAATTTTGAACCCCCGCTAAAACGGGACTCACTAGCGGGCTCTATTTTTTTCTCTTTTTCTCCCACAACTCCTCTCTGCTCCTTTTATTTGTAACTGGAGATTAATTATTGTACGCCTTAAAAAAACAAGCCCGTTCACTATGACAAAAAGAAATACACAAAACTATTCCCAAACTGGCAAAACACTTGCTGTGGGGGAGAAGGTGCGACTACCGTTATCCCCAGGGACTTACTTTTTTCCGGCGTGCCATTACTTTTGGCAGGAGCCTTGTTTTAGCGCAACTAACTAACCTTAACTAACCGGCCTAGTTTTGGACCTGCACTTCGCGAACTCCGCCATATATTTGCACTCGCGCAAACGTTTTTAACTTTTCGAACTTTTCACTGCGAATTCAAAATACGAATGAGCGCAAAGCGAACAGTGATAACCCGAATTTGATAAAGACATTAGAGGTGGAAAAAGATCGATGCCAATACGATGACATCGATGTTTTCAAAACATCGGTCTTATCGATGTTTTCAAAACATTGGTCTTATCGATGTTTGGCGGGGCAACATCGATGTTTTTCCGTGTCTACTCTGCTTTCCCACAGAAATGTTAGAAAAACGATGACCTAACATAGAAATGTTTGATTAAGACCAGCCGAATTAAGCGTAATTCTTAACTGTAAAATTTTAAATAAGTCAAAAAAATTTATAAAAAAATTCAAAATTAAAAAGATACACACTTAAACAAATTTTTGTTTTATATATTTTTATTGTTACCATGGGAGCTATATGGTATAGTCGTCCAATTTTGATGAAATTTAAACCGTAACACTGAAATATTTAACCATTACTATATGTCGAGGAACTAAGAAAAAATTAAACAAGAAAGGAAGCAAACTTCGGCAAGCCGAAGTTCGTATACCCTTGCAGCTATATCAAAAATTAAATATTCTTGAAAACATTTTAATTATGATTTACTTGCGTATATGCTTAAAAGCATTGAAGCTATGATATTTTGCAGCTCAATTATTCGATAGTTCCTATGACATCTATACGATATCGTTTTCCGATTTTAATAGAATTAAAAGCGTAATTCTGAACTGTCAAATTATTAATAGGTCGAAAAGAATAAAAAAAAAAGTTACAAAATTGAAAAGTTACATATTAAAATAACAAATTTTTTTTATAAATTTTTATTGTTTTGGTGGGAGCTATATGGTATAGTTGTCCAATTTTGATGAAATTTAAACCTTAACTCTGAAATATTTAACCATAACTTATCTTTTTAATTATAATGTCGAAGAACTAAAAAAAAATTAAAAAACAGCAAAGTTATCATTTTTTTTATACATTTTTTCGATTGTTCCTATGGGAGCTATATGCTATAATCGTCTGATCGTTCTGACTTATGTACTACCTGCAATAGAAAGACAACTTTTGGGAAAGTTTCATGCAGATAGCTTTAAAACTGAGAGACCAGTTTGCGTTGAAACGGACGGACGGGCTTACAGACGGACATGGCTAGATTGACTCTCCTAGTGATGCTGATCAAGAATTTATATACTTTATATGGTCGGAAGTGTCTGCTTCACTGCGTTGCAAACTCCTGACTGAAATAACAATACCCTCGGCAAGGGTTTATATATGTTAATTAAATAGAATGGGTAAAACACTAACAGAAATGTTAAAAACAACAACTTCAAAGTTTTGTTATGTTAAAACGTTAAAAAACTAACAGAAATGTTACAGTTAACATTTTCCAGAAATGTTAGAAATGTAACGACATGTAAAAAAATACTTACGACCACAACGCAGTGTTGACGAATACCAATAATCCTCACATCTTGCAACACTGCAAAGTGCCTGTCCGAGCTAAGTCGATTTGGCGGTCTGGCAGCTGCGTTTCGAAACGGTAAACGGTTTAAAGTTTTTTTGCCTCACGTGTTCGTCTTATTCGTGGTTTTTATTGTTAATTAATTAAGTTTCTGGCGCATAATGCTGCTGTTGCACCTGCTGCTCTGGCCAGCACTTATAGACAGTATCCCCTCGCCGCCCTCCGCCTCCCAAAAAGCGGAGGTGGCCAAGCTACGCGGCGAACTGGAGAAAGCTCTGGAGGAAGACGGCGGAGCACCCGTAGGTAGATTTCGTTTTAGGCTACTTTCAATTGACTATCCCAGTATATTTTAGCCGGGTGTGGTGGTGGCACCTGGCTGGACCCAGCAGGCTGGTCGACCGCTCCCTGGTAAGGCCACCAAAGTGGTGGTGGACGACTCGTCGCTGGACAGAGCCGCCGCCATTCGCCAGGAGATTCAGCAGGCGGTGGCTCGCCAGGGACAAAACCCGGAAGTACTGCAGCTGGAGGCGCTGCTGAAGGCCAGGGGAAGCACCAAGGAGACCCCGGCTCATGTGGGCAACAGTCCCCGTGAGGAGCTGCTGGGGGCAGCAGGAGAGGATCGCATGAAACTGGAAGCCAATCTGGTGGATTCGCGCTTGGCATCGCAGAACATCGATCTGGAGCAACTGCAGCGCTTAGAGCTCTCCAAGAGGCGGACCCGCGACATGCTCACCCTGGGTCGCATAGAGGAGCTGCTGAACTTCAGCCTGCCCGCGGGTGTGAATCACTGGCTGACCCTGCAGGCTAATGGAAGTGTCTATCTGGTGGGCCAGCAGATGGATGGCTTCCTGGTGCTGACTGGCGAGTTCAACCCTTTGCAGACCTTTGTCCATCCCTCTCCCGTGGCTGATTTTCTTGGACTGGATCGCTGGAACAGCCGGAATCATGTGCAGGAGGGACTGCTGGTGGTTGCTTCCCAGGATCAGCTCATCTGGCTGCGCTTGGAACCCAGTCTGGGACTGACAGCCTTCTGGCACTGGTCACTGGGCTTGGCTCTGAACAAGATAAGCGCCTTCAGCCTGGAAGGACGGGATTTCCTGGCCCTCGTCGGAAACTACACGCTCAGCATTTACGCCTATGACCTGGAAGCGGAGGAGTTCTGGATTGTACAGCGCCTGCAGCTGTCGGAGATGATCTCCGACCTAGCTATTCTCGATACAGGCAGGGAACTGCTCCTGGCTGTGGGTCAGTGGGATGAGGCCTTAATTTACACGTTTAACTCCAAGGGGGAGCCGCTGCAGCTGCGCCAGCGAATTGGGGCACCCGAAGTGACCGCCATTACTGCCTTCCAAATGGGCGGTAGGAGCTATCTGGCGCTGGGTGGGATACTGCCCCAGATTCTGGTATATATGCAGGGCAAACTTATACCCCGCACCATACTCGGACAGAACTTTGGACTTGTAGAGTACTTCTTGCCCGTCCCCGTTCGCAGCTATCGCGATGACCTGCTCCTGCTCGTCCAGCATCGAGTTGTCTTCGACCCCCACTCCCTGCTCGTCCTGGAGGTTCTGGTGTGGAACGGGGATGCTTTCGAGGCGGGCTTGCCACCACTTTGTGGTGTGACCAACACCTATGGCGCTGCCTGCATGCTGGATCAGGAACAGGAAACTGGCATCCAAGGAGCGGCCCTGCTTCGCCAACTGGATCAGCCGCCTTTGGTGCTGGTGCCCAGGAAGCAGGCTCCTTCGGGCCTCTTCCGCCTGGAAGCACAACTGCTGGCAAAAAATTCGGAGACACACGACCTGCAGGAGATCAGCCAGTTCATGCAGGAGTGGGTGCACGAGGAGGAGGAGCTCATTCAACTAATTGGGGATCTCTTGATAGAAGATGACCAAGATAGCAAGCACTACGAAGCGGTATCCACTCCTTTGGTGGTCAGCGAGGGCGGAACCATCGAGGAACTCTTTGTGAACAAGATCCGCTGGACGGGTGCGGATGCTGTCCTGAATATGCATGATATGCTGGAGCAGATTCGCCTGTTGGACCAAGACCTCAGTCCCAAACGATCGAAGCGCCACCCCGAGGCGCTCTTTAACTTTCACTACGAACAATTGGAGGTGGATGCCATTGAATCTGCGGAGCTCGACCTAGATCTCCTTAACCATGTGCCTTTCTATATCCAAAACGCATCCCTGGAGCTGCCACTGGGAACCCTGAATGTGCAGCAATTGGAACTGTTGAAACCTTCTAAGGAGGAGCTTGTTTCAGTCATGGGCACAGAATCCCACGAGGCTCTGGAGCTAGCTGGGGATTTTGACTGCATCTTTATTAACGGAATTCAGTGGGACAAACTGCTTCAAGAACTGGTGTGGCGGCATCGGTCCCTAAAGATCTCTCAGTTAAACGTAGAAGGAGTAAGTTAAACTTGTACCTTAAAAACTAATTTTTGCATAACTTTTTCAGGTTTTTAATATATATAATATACCTTGAGGATAATTTTTGTCCAACTAATATCCTACGCGATGATGTTTGAAATTGTTTAAGTTCAACATTTTTTTTATAACAATATTTTTTTTTTCAATGCACCACCAACTTTCAATTATTAACGCTCAGACATTCAAACTCATCTCTGCCCAAGATGGCATATATTTAAACAAAAATGTTATTATATTAATAAGTTTTGCCAAATATTAAGTAAAAAGGTTTTGGGTAAAACGCTTCTGAACAGAGATGGCTTGGGCCAAAAACCTGAAGTGCACAGCTGGCAAAGCCTATATCTCTGAAACCTTGCGTTCCCTTCCATGTAATCCCTTACAGCCAGTCATCTTCGAGGATGCACTGTATGTGAACTCTCTCAACGACCTGAGCTTCCCAGGAGACTTTCTCTGGTCGCAGGAAAATGAAACAAGTGTTGTCCAGGCGCCCAAGGAGTTTACGCAAACTCTCTGTAAGTAGTTTAGCTTTTCAAACAACATTTTCTTAAATTAACAAATTTTCAATAGCTACCAATGTCGTGGACACATCAGGGACCATTAACGGAGTGAATCTTCAGGATGCCATCACCCTCAGTGATTCCCATGACTGGCCGGGGTGGGTCACCTTCTCTCACCTAGAGGTTTCTGAAGAATTGGCGGTGAATAAATTGGTAGCACCCATCCGATGATCATTAATAATCCCTTGGATATTCTAGATCAACGGCAGTGCCCAGGGACGCCTGTTCGAGGAGGCGCCTTTAAATCCCACTCTGCTGGAGTCGCGTATAATCCATTCCGACTGCCATTTCGACCAACTTTTTGTGAAAGGACCTGTACGCATGCTTGGAAAACTGGATAACGACAGCTTTGACTCCCTTCTGGGCGATCTTGTCCAGCGTGCGCCCGACTCTGGCCAGGAACTGTTAATAGGTGGAGGCAAGCGGCTGGACCAGCTGCTTATGCCAGTGGATACCCATGTGGCAGACAATGAGCTGAGTGGGATTCCCCTCACTGACTTTGTGACTAAGCATACGCCGCAAACTCTTCGAAATCTTACACAGCTAGGAGGATATGTTTACTTCCACCAGCTGGAGATTGGTAAAGGCTTCTCCTACAATGGAGTTCGCCTGCACGAGCTTCTTTCCAATAGTCTGCGACTGAATGGGTCACCTCCTCTGATTTCCCCTCTCACTCGTTTTCGGTTTGTTGGGTCTCCTCCTGAACTCACCCGTCTGCTGGTGGATCACAGTTTGAACCAGCGGCCGCTGTCCAGTGACTACCAGCTGCTCCACGAACCGCTTTATCTGAACAGAGCCCACTTCAGTCGCCTGGAGGCAGAGCAGGCTGAAGTGGCTCATGATGTGACTGGCAGCGGACTCCTCAACGGGCAGAGCCTGGGCAATCTTCTCCAAAAGCAACCTCGCACGTGGTCTGGCGAAGTGCACGTTCAGGAGTTAATCCTCCCCCAGGGAGTGCAAGCAAATCAGCTGCAGGGCATAAAGGCGAACCTTTTCCTCGATTTCCTTCAGCAGCTGGACGAGCTGCCACTGCTGATTCTCCAGGGTCGGCTACAGGTTGAGCGCATCGCCGTCAGCGGATCCGTGCAAGTGGCGGAAGCCTTGAACAAAAGAGATTTTAATGAAATTCAACGGCAGGTGGTGTGGTTGGATAAACCCAACGAACTAAGGACGCGTTGGATCCTGCGAGAGTCCCCTCAATTCCAGGGAAACCTGCAACTCCTGGGCAGTTTCAACGAGCGCCTGTTCCCGGAATTGCTAGAAGACATCGTGCTGCGCTCCGAGGGGCAAGAGGTGCTAATCGAGGGCACCAAAAGCTTCCTGGCTCCCGTACACGCAGAGGAACTCCATTTGGCTGCTGTGAATGGGATTCCCTTCGAGCGTTTGGCCAACAAAGTGAATCCGCTAAACCTCACTCGAAATGTCCGTGTTCAGGGACGTCTCTTTGTGGAGGATCTAAGGCTAAATGGTCAACTGAACGGGGACACAGATTCGCCCGCTCAACTGGAACGACTGCTCCGCTGGGATCCGACATCGCGGACCTTCATTCAGCGGGGAGCCGTTGAGCTTCCACGCAAGGAGCTGGAGCACCTAGTGGTGCGGGGCCACCTGGGACACCGCTCCCGGGAGCCCCTCCAGGAACTCTTCGAACAGCTGATCTTCAAGCAGCAGCCCGGGATTCGTCTACAAGGCCATAAGACTTTTACGGGCCGATTTCGCGTCGAACATGGGGCATACATCAATGTCTTTAACGCCCTGAATCTGGAGCAGCTCCTGCGAGACCTAGTCTTTGTTGACTCGCAGGAGGAGGTTGTTCTGGAGACACCTGTGCGCTTTGCGGCTGCAGTTAAGATGGCGCACCTGCAGGCCGAGCGCCTTGTGCTCTCGGGGGAGCTGCTCAATGGGTGCAATGTGAGCCAGTGGCTTTGCGACACAATTCGTGTGGATAACGACTTTAAAGCGCCCAAAGGTAAGTAGAAGATTTTAAACAATCTCAATTGGTAATGGGGCTTAAATTAAATATATTTTTCAGTCGCCTTCTCGCAAGGATCACTGGACGGGAATTCCCTTGACGTGGAGGAGCTTAACCAAGTGGTTTTGTCGCAAGTGGTCACCAGACACACGGAACAACACCTAGGAGATTCCTTAACGGCACAAGAGCTTTTCCTAGATGGGCAGCTGGTGGTGCGGGGAAATGTCAATGGTCGAAATTTATCCGAAGAGTATGCCAACACTTTAATGGTGCGTTAACTATTGGCATACCCACTCGAAATAAGCGTGAATTCTTAATACTTTTGCCCGCAGGTGAATCCTCATAAGAAGCAGCGCGTGGAGACGCCCCTTTTTATGTCCGGCATTAATGTCGTCGGATCTTTGAAGGTTACCTCTCCCGTCAAAGGTTTAAACCTGAGCGATGTGGCCATTTTGGCTGAAGATCCTGTGCGCCTGCAGGCGCCGCTGTATTTGCACACCCTCAATGCGCCCTTTTTGCGAGCAGATCAGAACCTGAACGGATTTGATTTCAAGGATTGGCACCAACGAAGCTTATGGGCGCTGGGCAGGGAGCAGCAGGAGATCACCGGTAACTGGCGCGTTAAGAAGCTCCGGGTAAAACAGGCAGATGAGCTGCGCCCGCGTCGGCAGACTGCTGAGGAGAGCTACTGGGAGTTGTGCGAGCGATTGGCCAGGATTCTCCTGCCCTATCAAGTTCAGAAGCTGCGAAATAGTTTCTCTCTAAGGCAGGAGCAGGATCAGGCGGATGTGCGTCGGGTCTTCGCTTTGGAGGCAGAAGGAGGCACCAGTTATCTGCTGATAAACGAGCACGGCTGCTGGACGCGCATCCATCGCTGGAATGGAACTGCGTTCGACCGATCCGGAGCTTTTCAGAGCGGACCTGTAGACGAGGTGGCTGCCTTGGGAGTGGGGAACAAAAGCTCAACCCAGGAGTTCGCCTTCATGACGAGCTACGAGATGCCGGAGGATGAGCACGAGTCCAGCTGGAATTGCAGCGGAATGAAGCCCAATCTCTTAAGCTGGCAGATTAACCAAAGAAAGGATACCAAGCAGATGGATATATCAGCGGACACCTTGAGGAATCTCAAGGATCATTACGAGAAGCTCAAACATCGGCCATTTGCGGATCCCAGTTACCAGCAGGGTATCAAATATCTTAAGAGCCCAACCATCGAATCCCATCTGGGCTCAAAATGGCAAGAGGATAAATATAAACTGGATGCCTCGGAGCTGGCCAGGATTCGTAGACGCCTACTGGAAACCTTAGAGTTTCGGCTGCAGGCGGAGGTGAACATCACCCAGCTGAGTATTCCGGAGAGCGATCTATTCGACGAGCACTTGGTGGAGGATTTCCTGGAGCTAATGCGGCAGTTGCGAGGTCTGCGCCCCCGCCTGAAGACGGACACTCTTCCGCTGCCGGACACTCCGGCCAGAGTTCTGGCCGCACGGACTGCTCAGCTCATCTGGCCCGTGCTGCAGGAGTTGCGGGGGCTTTCGAATGGCACCGGCTCTGGGCACCAGGAGAAAGCTCTCGAGCAAACGCTGCTGGATGTGCTGGGGTTGGCAAACAATGGAAATGACTCTGGGGCTGATGATAACCTGCATGCTGTGATTCAAAGATTGAGAAGACTGAAGGATGAGCTCTATAAGCATGTTGAGGTGGGCCAGGAAGAACCTGCAGCCTTATCTTCGGACAAAGAAGAGCAGTTCCTGCCACTTCCAAACGTGGACATTCGGCCTGTTAAAACCCTCCGCCTGCACGTAGGTCCCACAAACCGGCCCCGGCTC
The DNA here is from genome assembly GCF_025200985.1 of Drosophila gunungcola. NCBI lineage: Eukaryota > Metazoa > Arthropoda > Insecta > Diptera > Drosophilidae > Drosophila > Drosophila gunungcola. Next base: position 57,545 of record NW_026453259.1, read on the forward strand.
CTCTACGCCCGGCTGACCGTGCTCACACCCACGGATGGCCCGCCTCCCACCACACCCTCGACTGCCCCAGGCGCCACCATACAGCTGCATCATGCGAACGGGTCGCTCTTTCAATCGTTGGCCGCAGAGCGTGGAGCTGGCCATCTGACCACCTTGCGCGTACGGGATGAGACGCTGCTGTCCTTTGTGGAGGGCTGCTGCTGGGTACGGGTGCTCGCGTACCGTGGAGTGCAGGGTTTCGTGGACTTTGCCCGTTTTCGCGCTCCCCACATCGACGGTGGGCATCAAGACGGGGAGGTGCTGCAATTACTGTCCCTCCGCTTGCCCCTCAATCGACCACCTGGAGCCAAGTACTTATTGGCCGTGGTCCAGGCCCGAGGCGTCACATTCTACGAACTGGTAATAGCCGGACTACTTGAACCGTGGCTTAAGTGCACATAGCTGAAAATCTTTCGGAGGCTCGCCGGAATTCAGTTTGTAATTGAATTCTTCTGTTTAGTGTGATTCGAAATGGCTTTTTTGAAATCTCTCTCTCTTGTTAAATCTCTCATTATTATACTTTTTTTTCTAGATGTTAATGAAATGTTGGATTGTTATTAATGTTATTAAACCTATATTAATGTTTACTAAAAAAAAGTGTTTAAGCTTAGAGTTATGACCATTTTTGTTTTCTGTTAACACTTATGTGTACCTCTATAAGAAAATAGGATTTTTAAAAACTCCTTTTTGGGCGAGTTAAGAAAATTAAGCAGTCCAAAACTATTTCCTTAACTTTGGTATTCCTTAACTATGTCGATATATCTTTATTTAAAGAGCTTTAGTTACACATAAACATAGCATTAATTACGACTTTGTGCTTGACCTTGATCTCGGTGATTGACTCTTAAGCCTAGGCCCGACTAACGACTACGACTTACGACAGATTCCCGGATCGCGAATCCCGAATTCCTTTTTCGAGGTGGAAGCAGATTTAGAGGACAGTGACTACAATAAATACACACACATTAGGATAGCAAACGGCTGGAAGAGGACGAGACAGTGGGGAAAACATATGTACAGCATATCCGGCCCGAAGGACCCTTCTACGAGGGAATCTTCACGGGCAGGAAGAGGCGCGGATCGCCGATCTTGGGGCTCAGTCGCACCACCACCTGATCATCTCCGTCGCCCACTTCGAGGAACGAGTTCCAATCGGCCAGGAAATAGAATCCGTTCTTCTTCTTCGGGGGCGGTGGCTCCTCGCTCACAGGGTCGGGTCCAAAAGAGTCGGCCAAGTCGTCGAGCGATCCGTTCCGGGGCTCCTCTGTGGTGGTGGTGATACTTGTGGTGCTCGCTGACTCCTCCTCCTCCTCGCCCGCTCCTTTGATGTCCCCATCGTCGTTGTCCAAGCCCAGACTCAGACTGATCTTGGTGGGAGACTGGGTGGTCGTGGGCGGGTCTGGCTCCTTCTCCTTCTTCTCTGTGGTGGCATTTCCCTCACTCTGTCGCCTCGCCTTCAGGGTCTCATCTTGACCATTTTGAAGGGACTGCAGATACGCGGCATCGGCACTGGGAGCAGTGGTCACCTGGTTCAGACTCACGTTGAGCTGTTGCAGCTCCTGGAGATTGCTGATGAGGCGCTGCAGCTCGCTGAGATTGCTCTTGGAGTCGTCCCTCTTTTCCTTGGGTGTCTCGGGCTCCGGCTTGGCCAGCTGATAGTTGAGCTCACTGAACTCTGCCATTAGGTCGCCATCGAGCTCGCCCTCCCTGGCCTCGCCCTCGCCTCCGTTCAGATCTTCGACCTCGCCCTCGTCGCTGCGCCGGCGAAAGCCCAATCCCTTGACCACCCCAACGGGCAGTCCCTGCTTGGGCGCCAGTTCGGTGCTGACACCGATCCTGTTGGCCGCCCGCTTGATGGCTGCTTCGATGATCTTGGTGGCACTGAAGACGGGCAGCTGGAGCCCGCTCTCCGTGGTGGGCATGTGCTCCGCGATGGGTCTGGGCACCTTGGGGCGGCTGGTGGTCAGCGAGAAGACCGCCGGAGAGGAGGTGTCATGCACTTGAGCGGGAGCCGCAGTGGTGCTGGTAGTTGTCGTAGTGGTGGTCGTGGAGGATGTGGAGGACGAGGTGGCCTGCAGCTGGCTCTCCAGCTGCTGCGACAGCTCGTGGGGCAGGGCCACGCCCAGTTTCTGCAGCTGTTGGGTGTTGTACAGCAGCTTCTGCAGCTCCTCCAAATCGCCCTTTTTGGGCCCAACTCTCGAGTTGGGCGTTGTGGGCGCCCTCCTGGCGGGTACAAAACGAGGAGTGGCCGGCGTGGAAGTCACCGTCTTGTAGATGGGCTGCATGTGCTGGTAGCTCTGGCGCTCGCCCGTATCCTCCAGGCTGCCGAGGAACTGCTGGAACTGGACAAAGTCTGGCGAGACTCCGACTCCTCGCTGCGGATGCGCTGGCTGGCTCATGGCCAGTTCCCGCAGCTCCTCGCTGGAGGATTGAGAGGGCGTGGCCAAGGTGGGATTCGGCTTCTGGTAAACGGGCAGATCCAGCTTTAGCTCGTGCTCCGGCTCCTGCTCCTGCTGCACCTCCCGCTCCTTGGCTGGCTGGGCATAGACGATGTGGGCTCCGTTGATGGTCTTCTCATTGGGACTGCGCACCGAGGCGGCCGTGACCAGTTGGAACTGGGGCTGGGTCACGTGATCCGTTCGCAACTGCACTCGCTCCAGCTCCTGCACCTTGCTCAACAGCTTCTGCAGCTGTACGTAGTCCTGGGGGCGCACCTCGTCCTGGAGCAGTCCGTTGCTCCGCTCGAAGTGGCTTAGCGGTCTCTGCTTGGCGGTGGAGGCAGCCGTGGAGATCTCCACTGCTCCTCCTCCGCCCGGCAGGAAGGAGGTGGAGGTCGGTGAGAGCGCCTGCAGGTGGGCAAAATCGTTGCTGGGCAGGAAGAACTCCGCCCTGGAGCCTGCCACGTTCCGGGTGAGGAAGTTGGCCGGCGTGGTGGTGGGCTGCTGCAGCTGCTCCAACTGCTGGACGCGGGTAATCAAGGCCTCGAACTGGGCATGGTCCACCGAGGGAGTGGGCTTAACCGTACTCGTGTTTGCCGGGGCCGCCGTAGTAGTAGAAGTAGTAGTAGTAGTAGCAGTAGTCGTCTTGGGCGGATGCTGCTTCTTCTTGCTGTTCCTGGCCTGCTCGTACAGCTTCTCCAACTCGCGATCGTCGCTCAGCAGGCGCTGCAGCTGGAGCAGATCGACGGCACCCAGGGAGTTGGCCTGTCCCAATCCCAGTCCCAGCCCCAATCCCAATCCCAAGCCCTGATTCCTCGAGGGCTTTACGGTGGTGCTGGTCGTGCTCATTGTGGTCCGGCTGGAATGTTCCAACTGCTGCAGCTGCTTCAGGATTCGCTGCAGCTCACGGGCTTCGTTTTGGGCGGGCGAGGGAGTGGTGGTGGTACTGGTGGTGCTGGAGAACCGGCTGCTCAAGGACTGCACACTCGGACTGGCTGCCTTAATCACATTCTCCGGGTTGATCTTCAGCTTCTCCAGCTCCTGGAGATTTTGCAACAGCTTGGACAGCTCATCGGAGCTGGTGGGCGTGGGCTGGTGGTTGCCCGCGCTGGCATAGTTATGGTCTATATTCGGATCGATTCGCCGGCGTGGCTTCTTGGCCTCAATGAGCAGGGGTTCCCCATGGGTGATGAGTGGCTGTGGAGCCGGTGTGGTGGACGTGGTCGTGGTGGTGCTGGTTGTGGTGCTGGTGGTACTGGTGGTGGTGCTCCTGGGAGCCTGCCTCTTGGGCTGCTGCGATTGTAGTCGCTCCAGTTCCTGCAGGTTCTCCAGCAGCTTGGCCAGCTCCGCGTTTCCCGTCGGCGGCAACCGGGCCGTGGCCGTGGACAGCTCCGTATGGGCACCGGTGGGCTCCTCCGTGGGCTTCGCCAGTCCCTCCTTCTTCAGGGCCTTCGGAGCCTTCTTCACAATCCCAAAGCGGGTCAGGTAACCCTCGATTTCGGGCTTCACCCGCAGTTCTTCGCCAATGTTCAAGGGCTTGAAGTTTGAGTACGCCTCCGGCCGGATTCGAGCTCCTTGGAGACCCCGCAGATCGGCCACCGCCACCACGGACGGCTGAGGGGCACTCTCCGCCGGGTAGAAGTCGTCCAGGGCATACCGCTTGTGGGCGGAGTCGCTCTTGCCGCCCGACACGATGCCCAGGCTTTCGAGGATATCCGCCACGGGCTTCACCGTGCTGGTGAAGGTGGAGGTGTCCGTGGGCTTGGGCTTCCTCAGGAACTGCGCGTTCTTGGCACTGTAGTGGGAGCTGAATCGATGACTGACCTGCGGTGCAGGGATAGCTGGAATAGCTGCCGCCGTGACCGGCTTGAAGTCCTGATAAACCATCGGCGGCGGAGCGGGCGGATGATAGGTGGTGGCCAGCGGCATGGGCCTGAACTGCTGCTGCAGGCTGTAGGATGGCTTGTAGGTGGTGGCCGCCACCGCAGGATTGCCCCCAGGCACCGTGCTCCGCGGCAGGGCACTGGGATCCGCGGTGAGGAACTTCACGGGATCCGGCGGCGTGTAAGCATCGATCACGCGCGTCACCGGAGGCCGCGTGTACAGCTCCTGCAGGTTCTCCTCCGTGTTGTTGTCCGTGTTGAAGGGCAGCACGAGCATGAGGGCGCGCATGCTGTCTGCCCGGCTCATGTCGCCGGCCTCCAGGCTCTTCTCGTACTCCTCGCGGGTCACCTTCTCGTACAGCTCCTCGATCTCGCCACTGCGGTAATGGGTAGGGGAAGGGGGTATCAGAATCGCCCTAGCTTTGTGTAGAGTACACACAGAATAAAGAAACATGTGTAAAATCAACCATTTACTATATTGACTTAAACGGTCGTGGCCGCAGCCTACCTATAAATGTTTGAGTAATTGTATTGCTTCCTTTTTTTGCACAATTTGTTTTTAATTATCTGTTGTTATTTAATTATTATCCTTTGTATTAATTATTTTATTATTTTCAGCGCTTCTATCTTGCGATCCGAGGCGGTACCCGAACTCACGACCTAGCCTGACACTTTAACCAATCTAGCCACGATCCCTCAGATTGCTTAGTAAAATAAGTAATCCACAATTTATAATAGTACTTAGGCCAATTTATAAAACAAACTAAATCGCAAAAATAATTCGTATTTCTACCATTTTAATTGTTATAAAATTATGTAATGGCCCAACAAATTAATGGCACTCAGGGTAGTCCTGGATTGACCACTCTTCGAACGGTTCCAATTCGGATTTAGGCTCCAGCATGGTATCCCTGAACTGCTCCACATGGTAACGGAGTGCGTCCTGGATGGCTTTCATCGGAAACAGTATGTTTTGGCAGCTTACTTAGACATACAGCCGAGTGTGGCACTACGGTTTGCTCTGCAAACTGAAGACGCTACTTAATCCGCAGCTTCATCAGCTGGTTGGGAGCTACCTATCTGGGAGATCCTTCCGAGTGGTCCAGGACGGAACACTTTCCAATGCAAAGCTAATCCTCTTCACCCACGACATGCCAAAGGTTAAGGACTTACGCAGGCGACAGGACCGTGGTCTTATGCTTGCTACGTTTGCAGACAACACAGCACTCTTCTCGAAAGCAAACTGCATCTATGATGCCACAGACAACTTCAGTGCTACCTAAAACTTTTTGAAAATGGGGCCTGTCGCTGGAGCATGTCCATCAACCCAGAGAAGTCCTGTTGCAGAAAAAGGAGCACAAATAGCTTCTAACCCCCGCCAAGCAAAAAACTTTGCACCCTCTCATCCATGTTATAAAACTTAATTTTTGTTGTTTAAAACCTCTGTACTAAAAATTACTATAAAAGTAACAACATGGGATATATTCATTAATATTGTTATATGGTTTAAAAAAAAACGATTTCGCTAATAGAAGAGTAATAATTTTTCTATGTTGATTTTACATATGCTTTTTTTCTGTGTGTGGTGTAAGCACTCACCGCGTTAGTCTGGGCAGAGCCGGATCGTTGGCCAGGATCTTCTGCACCTCGTCGATCGTCTGCTCGATCTCTGGCGGTTGGAAGAAGCTCTTGTCCAGCTGCTGCCGCGCATTGCCGCCCTGGATGGTGGGCAGAGCCCGCGCCACGCCCCCAAGCTGAAGGATGGCGACCAGCGCCAGGCACTCATGGATCATCCTCGTGGACCAGGAAAACACTGAAAAATATAGTTCTCAGATTGGTATAATTTTCTATATATCAAATATTTTCTATTGAAATTCGATTTTGAAATAAAACACCCATTAATCGAATTTTTATATATATATTTTTTGTTTACGTTGTCTATTTAACCTTAAATGACATAAAATATTCAAACACCTCCTTTTGGAATGCCCAACTCGCAGTTGCTCCATTTTAGTGGGTTGGGGTAGTCGAATTCTCCCGTTACATGGTCGGGCTCATGCCAAAAGTGCCAAATTACCCACCACCACATGGCGCCGCCAACAGTTGTCGCTCCCATTTTGGTTGCCTTAGAATGCGGCGGGGGGGGATTGCGATAAGAAACGACATGACTTTCTCTTCGAATTACATTGCGTGCCAAAATCCTGCGGTTCATACAACCGATTGGGGCTCGAAAATAATTTACTTTAAGAGCAATATTCATAGTCTGCAAGAATTGTCAATATATTCAGCGACAACAAAAATTATATTATTTCCTTTCGAAATACCTGCACTTTTGAGTCCTTGGCTCTATTAACTGAATTTTCTTTTCGTAAAGTCTGCGTTTAAATGTTGGCTTGTAATTTAGGATAGATTTTCTTGAAATTTTAAAAATGGCTTTCTATGTTTGTAGAAAACTGGCCTAAAACCAGCACTTCCAAGTACATAACTTTTCTTACAGTTTCGTGGAATAATTTTCTTCAAATCTGCGTTTAGATGTTGGTTTGTAATTTCGGGTCGATTCTCTTGAAATTTTAACGATGTAACCCTTTTTGGTTTATACAAAAATTGGCTTTGCAGTAAAGTTGCCTAGGACCAGCACTTATTAGTCCATAAGTTTTCTTACAGCTCTCCGATACAGCTCTTAAAATATTTAAAAAGCTACAATTCCGAAGTAAATTAGTTATTAAGTAATCTTTACTCGGGCATCCAGTAAAAGTTTGGTCCACTGAAAGTAACTTGGCCAAAAGTGATATGACACCTTTCGCTTTTGTGTTTCTATCGATCTCGCCCTCTCGCTTTTATCTAACGACCCATCGACCAATCAAGCATATTAACCACATATTAGCCACCGTCTGACCACTTCCAGTTCGGTAGCCTCATCAACGTGAGTACGGGGTTTTTCACAATCACCGATCGCGACTTCTCGAGCGGATCAGCGGAGTGAGAAGCACAAATTTCCGCCCAGGAAAAGGCGAACGGGAGAAATAATAACCGACCTACAAAGAAATCAAATGAAATGCATGACAAATTTTCGTTAAGAGCTGACAGCGACGACGAAAGCAGAAAAAAATATTACCCAAAGACGGCGACAAATATGTGGACAAGTGTACACGTTATTTAACCAACGAAGGCAGCAAACAAGACGTAACTCAAAATCAGAAAACTGTTTCTGCGGGGCGACTGAGGTGGCAATTACTATCATTTGTTAAGATTTTCAAGGATTACGCAACCGGAGGAGAGTGTGAGGATCCCGAGATCAGGATGAGAGTGATGCAAGAGCCGAATGCGAGGGAAATGGATGGCCATAAAAATGGAGTTGGAGAGTTGGAGCCTGCAGCGAAGATCTTGTCCAATTTATGGCGTGATGACTTTGCGGCTAAGGAAGGAGGAGGGGAGAAGCAGGAGAGGTCGGTACTCCATATATATTAAACCTATCGAAGCGTTTAGTTTTCACTTAATTGTCGTAGTTAAATCATAAATTTAATGACAAAGACGTGGACGATGTTGTCCAGCAGCGAGGCCGATGGCGGTATGAACTGTTAGATAATCTGGTCGAAAAGCTAGTTATGGCCGAGCTATGCCCCTCTAACTGAACTGAACTGAACCAACTGAACTGCGACTACGTGCCGGGCATACTAAACGAGCGACAAAGGGGGCAAATTGCAGTCGGAATTGGATTGAATGGGTTAGAAAATGGGATTGGCATGGCGGTTGGTCATCTCAGAGTACCTTTTGGAATGCTGTCTGTTGAGATACAAATACGCAGTGCAGAGTTCTCTTCCTTGTGCTCCATTGGCAAATGCTCTGCCAATCTGGCGGGCAACGACCCTTGTATATTTTGCTCCTCCACCATAGTACAATGTTTGTTATGAAAAGTCTCAGGAAGGGGCACAGAAAAATAGTATAAATAATCAAACTATATTCCAATATCAGAGATATTTTGTTAAAATAGCTGGAATATAACTCAATTGGATGTTTCAAAATCATTATCGCTCGCATAGAATTCAGTTATATAATTTTGACCGAGGAGAAATAACCACAGCCCTTGACTTCTTAAATACTCGTAATTCCATACCAGAACTTACTCATTACGCTTCTAATATTAACAGGTTTTGATAGTTTGTGGTTCAATCCAAAATGCTTTACTCGCCGTACAAGGCGCATACCCAACTTAAATAAGGGGAAAACTGATTTCAAATTTCGTAATCCACATGCGTGTGTATGGACCGTATTACTCAAAACGCAAATAATTTGTTACCATTGCGGCAGCAATCTTGGGTGAGTGCATTTCCAATCCAGCACAATAGTCATGACGATGATGATGGTGATGACGGCGCCGCTGAAGCGCAATGAGCCCAAAGCAACTGCGCTCTGTGTGTGGTAACAATTAAATTCACTAATTCCTTTATTAACTGCACAATAAAAAAACCTTTTCTGTGTCTGGGACACATTTCAAGCCAATTGAGTCAACTGCTCTACTTCATTTTTAACATTTTTCGATTCCATATTTTGCGATCGTTATTAAATCGGACACCTCGTACGCTGTGGCGGAAACATGCCGAAAGTCCGAGTTAAAGGCCTTGATCCGGGGCGAAATGGATCAGCAGATGTAGGAAATGTTAAATAATAGTCAGTTTTCCTGCTAATGTAACTCGACTTCTGACAAGGCAATTAAAGTCAAACTTTGGAATCATCTAGCTTGTAGAGAGGATGAAGTTAAAGGCGTCACTTTGATGACTGTTTAGCTTCTGATGGTTTTATGCAAATATAGTTTAATAACTATGGCCCTTCTAGAAAGATTTATCAGAAAACTTGTTGTAAGTTGTTTTTTGTGACTTAAAAGGTTGTGAAATACGTTAATTATAAAATAATTAAGTCGATAAAACAGGAAGGAAACTAAGATAAGGGACTTGTTAAAATAGCTATCGCTAAGTGCCAGAATTGGATCAAAATCATTTGACAATACGGTACCAAACACATCGCACACATTTTGCTCCCAAGCCATTGGCTCGAATGACTTTAACCCTGAACTTTTACGGCTTTTACAGTCACCGCATTATTCCCAATCCCCACCCTTTGGCCAACAATCACGCGGCAATTTACGGCAACAAGCGCAAAAAGAGAGGAAACAGTGGGCTTTATAAAAACAAAAGACAATTGTCTTCGGCCCAAGCGTCCACTTCATTAGTTTGGCTTAATCAAGAGCAATGGGCACTTAGCCTTGCTTCAAGCTGGCCAACAGAGGTCAGGTTGATTAACTAGTCATTAATCTGGGCGTAGTCGAGAAGCAAAGTAAAGATAACTAAAGGGAAGGAGGTAGCAGCGGTATCGTTTCTTGGAAGTGTAATATGAAAAAAATATTTCGAAATCTGTGTCAAAGCTACCGGAGCAACCAAAAGTCCCAGAAGAGTAAGTATATACTCCAGTCGAGTCCATGTCCTAATATTTATCCTAACGAGTTATCACTATCACTTTTTGCCAATTAATGGTTCCAAAATTTATATAATTTAAGATCATTCTCGGAAGTTTTCAATGTTAAATGTCTGCTGATGTCCCCACAAAATAAGGTCCCCGAAATTCGTCTATGTCACCTCCCTTTTTCATTCCTGGGAACCGGCAGAGGTGGGCTGTGGGATGCTCTGAAGGTCACCTTTCTGGCTGCGCATCTTTAAAGCCATTTCCGGCTCTGGGTTTTGAATAAGCGTTGAGAAAGCGCTGCTCTCACTCCGAATCGGAAGATTAGTCAGCCGACAGGCGACAAATTCGTCAGCGCTCCATTATCTGCAGCCTCCACAGCACTTTTACTCCTAACCAGGCGGTTTTCCTCGTTTCGCCAGTCGCCAGACCAGTGGACCAGCTTGATCTCTTGTGGCAGCGGTGGATTCTATTTAAGCCAACATAGCCAGCCATAGCATATGACAAGTGAATGTTGTTTGGGCGGCCAGGAAAAGCCAGTAACTAGCCCCAAAACTGAACCAAGTCGCTGAGGCGACTAACTTGGCCAACTGGCTTTGGCTTTACTTGGACTTTGAGTTTGGGTTTGGGCTTGGCTTTGATTTTAGATTTGGCTTCGCATTCGGGTTCGGACTTGGACTCGGGCTTATTTGGATCTATTTGACTTGTTTATTGGCACTTTTACCCAGTCGATTGATTTCTTGCCATAGCAGATGGCTAATTATTGTTTTTAGTATTGTTCGCTCCTCTTCACTTTTTTTGTTAAGTTGTTTTGTTCGGTGTTGTTTCCCTTTTTATAGGCGCTTTCACCAGCGGATTGCCGAAAAAACAACGACAGTAATAATAAATATTAAAATACTTTACATGCCTTTGCCTTTGCCTTTGCTTTTGCTTAATTTTCAAACACCTTTTATCTTATTTTGGTTTCCAGTTTATTTTGCTTTGGCTTGCTGCTATAATAGCTATGAAAAGTGTCACTGGAATTATGTTGTTTTCGTTGTTTCACTGCCAGTTGTGGTGATTATAATGAAACGTAATTCACCAGGTAACATAATTAGCCTGGGTTATCTTTTGTTTGGTAAAACCATTCAATTGAATATAAAGTATACCATTTAATAAAAGTTTTGCAAGTGTGTTTTGAGTTAAGTTACTTGACATTTTGCAGCCCTTAAGACATGAACCCTAAACAAAAGATGCTGTTAAAACAAATATGATTAACTATTCAATATTCCGATTTAGCCACTATAAAGTTTTGTAAGCCAAAAAATACGTAAAAAAAGATTCGTAACTAAACAATTTACGGTTTAATATTATTGCATTAAACCAAGCATTGCACATGCAACTGAATGCCCTTATGTCAAGGTCGGTAAGGCGGTGCAGCCAATTCCATTCACGACTCACAAGTTCGTTGCCTAAGTCATTTGTCTGCCGACTGCTTTTCACCACCAATCACAATGCTACCCCTCGCAATTTATAGTGGTCAACCATTTTCAATTACATTTTCAATTTTCGGCCGGTCACGTCCGCCGATCACTACAAAATCCAAATTTAAAATCGAATCGAGACGCTTTTTCACAACTTCCAGAGGCGTCAAACTTTCAATGCACACACAGCACACAGTTAAAAAATGTATAAAAAGAAAAACCGAAATTAAATCGAAGCAAAACGCGAACACGCGACTGGCGCTTGGCTTCTGTATCGATTTCGGTTCGTTTTCGGGCTCAAGCGCATGCGCGGCCTGCAGACCATTTTCAATGAGCGTTCGCAGCGTACTGAGCCCGGCCGAAAGTCGTCTTGGCCAACTCCGCTGCCGCCACTGCTGCTGCTGCCCCTTTTGCTGCCAACGCTGCTGCTGCTTCGACCTTATATATTGGCACATTAAGACCAATTCGAAATGCATGAAAATGTTGTGTCTAATAGATACTAACTATTAATCTCACTTAAAACGATTACATAAAATGCTTCATTGTTAAACCACTTAAATTAAGTAATGCAAAACAATACTTCTAAAAGCATTGTAAAAAAATTGATTCATGTTAGGTTGCATTGTGTTCTGTCACTATAAATATTTATTTGATACACAAATTAAAAAAAAAAAACTTTTAACAAGGAATATCTTAAACCTTTGTCGATCTCGAAATCAGTTTTTCACCAAAGTCTTTTGTTTGTATTCTCTGTAATTTATAGTTTAGACAGTGTTTGGAAGTACCGAGAAATTAACGCACGCTTTATTTTTGTTTCCCTTTAAATGTTTATATAATCATACAAAAAATAAAAAAAAAAACATAATTAAAGGCATCTTCCAAATGGTTTCTTTATTAAAATAAAAACTGTTTTTTGTACCCTTTTTGTAATTTTTACTTACTTAGATACTTCATCAGTTGTGTACCTTTTACCTTACCTATATATTTATTTTGCGAAAATGTTGTTTCTTACCTAACTCCATAACATTGAGTTTAAGAAGCATAAAATGTACAATTTCTGGGTGGGATTCCAATACACCTCGCACCCTGAGACTGAGGTGACCTGTCACCAGAGCAGAGCGCCGATCTCCGATCTCCGATCAGTTGGTCGATCGCCGGCTAAAGTGGCTCGCTCGCCTTGACCAAGTACACTGCGAACCGCCATCAGGTGGAGTTTGGTGGGTAGGGGAAGGTGAACAGCATTCTGCCATGGACGGCGGACGGATAATAGATGCAGACAGGTTTCGGCGACGGGCATTTCACTTTGCCCAGCAGCCAGCCGCTTCTTCAAAGCTCTTTCCCCAATTGACAAAATCTATGGGTTTTTTTTTCGCTTTCTGATTTGAAACGCGGCGGCGGGCTAGATTGTTTTGGTTTTTTATTACAATATGGCTCTGGTTGCATAATAAAGCGCACGCACAGGGAGAGTGGCCACTGACCAGCTGTAGTCCCTCAATTGTCGATGGGCTTGAATGCATTTGAAGTCCAGTGGTTCCCATTACTATAAGTTGAACGGTAGCCTCAGGGGGCTCGCCAGCCAAATGGTCAAAGAGTGGGTGTATTCTGTAGTTCGGTTCACTAGTGGTCCCATTTAATAATGTGCAGGCTTGAAAAGTAGATCTTAAAGTTTAAAATTAAGAGCATTTATATGTTTAATAATTAAATCCCACTCGAATGACCAAAATTTCTTGGTGTGGCAGCAAGATTGCATTTCTATGGTTATAGTATTTTTTTAAATGTAATCTCGTAGAAGTCAAAGTCTTCTCGTTGTAATGAGTTTGTTTACATAAGTGCTCACGTATACCAAGTTTTTCGACCCCTCCAGCCTAGGTGCTCTACTAACTTTTGGGTTTAATTTGCGCTTGGCACGTTTAGCTTGAAATAATTAAAGCAATTTTTGCTTATTTGTAACACTTGCCATTTACACACAAAGATGTTTACCTCTGACTGGAGGAAGAGCCACGCCAAGCCGCCTTTTGTGTGCGACAGCATTTGACACAATTTAACGCTGACGCGACCAATTCGTCTGCGGTCTTGGCTTGCTGAGCCGTGTGCCGTGCCTCACTCAAGTCGTTTTCGGGAGGGGTTGGTGCTATTTATTTGGTGCGCTTGCGCTTTGAGTTTGCCTTTTGCACAAACTGAAATTGCAACACGGAAAACAACAAAGAGACCAAACAAAACTGAAACAACAAATTATAAACAAAAACTGAAACTGAAAAATGACAAAGCCCATAAACTCTTGACATGACACGGCAAAAATGTTTTGCAGAATGGAGTAGGGCTTGGAATGGAACTTTGGAGCATCAAGCGAAATATGAAGTGCTTTTATGTGCCATGGATGTGCAAAGTGAAGTTGAGCAACGACAAACATAGGTCGCTAGCTGAATACCCTCAGGACTTTAAGACTACACATCTTGTCGCAAAAGTTTAGAACTCTTATGTCTTAGCTAATTAAACTTAGCTAATTAAAGTTTTGTTTTTTCTAAGCTTGTTGTATCCGTTTACCCCTATTGAGCACTTAGTTTTATTAGGGCTTTACCATTTAAAATTTGGATAGAATGAAGAAACTTCACTACAGTCATATTAATTACTCGCAATCAAAGAACCTGCCGAACCAACTGATTTAAATTTATACAAGTCGCTGCTGCACTTGTCGTCTTCCGCGCCCTCCCCTTTCTCCACCCCTTTCTCCGCTGCTGCTTTTACTTTATTCGGCCATTCACTTTCTCCACGTTTTGTTTGCTTTGCTAATTTCGGATCCGCAGCAACAAGAAAACAACAAAACAACAAAACAACAACCGGGCTTCTCGCCCGGCAGCGAAAAGTGAAACAGACGGCCAGCAAAACGGACGCAAAGCTGCTGCTGCTTACACTGCTGCCGCTGAAAAGTCGTATGCAAAATTCCGAGAAATTATCCAATCGCGTGGCTAAGATTATCCAATTCGAGTCAATCCAATCTAAATCAAATCCGATTGCGAAATATGCATAAATGCATGCATATATTCATGATCCGATACCGATCGGACCGCTAGTAATGACCCCTCCCCGGTAATTTTAACACCTGCTAATGGTGCTCCAATTCTAAAGCCTAAAACCGAACCCAGCGGCAATTACCTTACAATGCTAAGTTCATTGCTCAAGTCTTTCGATTTTGGGAGCGGCTGCAGTCCCCATCAAATCGACAAGCAACAAGGCTAAATCAATCGAATAATCGCTTTTTTAAGGTAGCAGCGAAATTACTTCTAAATTGATGTACTTGCTATTATTATAAACCTATCGAAACCTTTATTTTTAAATTATATTAAAAAAAATCATTAAATTTCCCACAGCTGACTGCCTTACATAAGCCGGACAAGACTGTGCCGACAAAAAAAAAAACACTGGAAACTCGAGGTGAAACTCGAGAACCTCCACATCGTCCCTTCTTTTTCCGTATGTCCCCCTTTTCGGCCAGAAGAAACAGGAAGTACCTTTCGGTTCCCCGGAAAGTCTATTCAAGACTGGGCTTATTCTATTCCGGATCTCAGGAAAATTAAGATTTAGTCGGGGGCTCCTCGACTCGGTGATTGCTCCAATTCAATTCAATTGGATTGCATTTGATTTAAATGGCCCAAAAAAGAAACTGAAAGTTGACGAACGTAGCAGAGCAAAGTAACAATTCAAAACCGGCTTTATTGTACGTATATACATTTAAATATTACGTATCCGATCGAAAATAATGTTTTTTAGGTGTATGAATGAAAATCTTTTCGCACAAATGCCTGTACTCCAGTTAAAAAAAAAAAAAACTCAAGAAATTATAAGATACACTTTTGGGTTCTTTAAGTTTCAAGACATAACAAAGTGGCAGACAGCAGTAAAATATTAAATCACTTGCATTAACCTTTATTGACTATTTTTAAAATTTTATATTTTAAATAATTGAACAAGATTATGATGTGCCTTAGTGAGAAGATATATGAATGTTCCGTAATTTTCACCTTAGAGGTATAAATATATAAAACTTCTGTAATTTTCATTAAGGAGCTTATAATATTTTAGTTACAATTCCAAGTCTAGAGATTCGCTATTTTAAAAAACCGTTAAAACAGTAGTGAAGTTTTATACGAATGCAGGCAAATCTTAGGAAAATTAAGGTTTTGGTTTTTTATTTATTTAAAATAAACATTAATTAATATATATATATACATAAATATATAAACATTAATTTAAACAAATTTGATATTAATGGTATATTTCCTTGCTACAACAGTATGTTTTTCAGCTTAGTGTCGGGTCACACTATTTTGGGGCCAGCTGTTCGCGCATGCATGTGTGTGGGTGAGGATTTATTCAAGATAAATGAAAATCGGCAGTTTCGGGGGATATACGATTTTACATAAGTTGGTCATGTCAGCACAAACATAGAACCACAGATCGAGATCGATCGGATTGGATTGGATCCACCTCGCCTCTTCCCGCATCTCCGAAAATCGGAAGAAGAATAAAGAAGAAGACGACTGTGAGTGTGTGAATGTTCATGCGTGTGTGTGTGTGTATAAAAAACCAGCAACTGAAAATATAACCAAAAATAAAACCCAGGCGCACAGTTGCAGGCGAGGATTCCCACTCCCGTTACCATTCCTCCAGGTGGAGCAGTCCGTGAGATCCCGACGCTTTTGCGCATTTCCGGAGGTTTAGGCCAGGATGGCGGATGCCCAGGCAGCGGCGGCCGGAAAGAAAAAGTTCAAGAAGAAGGCGACGGAAAAGAATCCCAATCCCAATCCGAATCCCAGTGGTGTAGTGGCTGAGGCAATCAGCAATGGACATGCCCAACCGGAGGTGGAGGAACTGAAGGGTCTGCTCAAGCAGTTGCACCTTTGCAATGGCCATGGCCCCAAGGAGCAGGCTCCTCCTCCGTCATTGGAGGTGCCTAATGGCCATGCCCATGGCCACAGCAACAACAATCACATTAGGAGCACTAGCGGCAGCAACAACAACAGCAGCAGTCACAACAACAACAGCGTGGACAACAGCAACAACAACAGCAGCAGCAGCAAGCTGGAAGGAGAAGGAGCGGGTGCAGCAGATGCCCTCCATCTGGATCCAAAAGAGGAGGAGGGAGAGAAAAAGTCCATAATAGCCACAAACAAAACCACTGCCAAAACACAACCAACAACCACAGTAGTGGAAAAGGAAGTGGAAGTGGCGACGGGGAGTGGCAAAAGCCAGGACGGGGAGGAGGAGCCGCAGCCCCTGCCTTCCACCTCAGTGGAGGTCACGCCCACCATCACAGCAGAGCCCCAGCTGCCAGAACCTGCCATTTCAGCCGACGAGATCGTGTACAAGGAATACGAGGCCGAGCACCAAATGCATGTGAGTAGTCAGGTCCAGCCACAGGCAATTTTAATTACTAATCCCCCGTGCACATACGCAGGACATCATGCGACTGATTCAGGCGGAGCTGTCGGAGCCCTACTCGATATACACGTACCGTTACTTCATCTACAACTGGCCAAAACTCTGCTTCCTCGCCTCGCACGATAATCAGTACGTGGGCGCCATCGTGTGCAAGCTGGACATGCACATGAACGTGCGGCGCGGCTACATCGCCATGCTGGCCGTGCGGAAGGAGTATCGCAAGCTGAAGATCGGCACCACACTGGTCAGCAAGGCCATAGAGGTACGTTGGCTGTAGAAAATGTCCTATTGGAGTAAATGTGGGGGAAAGTGGTTAACACTGCTCACTTTGGTGAACAAGATCAGTTTCTCACTTCTTGAGGAGTGAACAACTCACTCAATTTGCACCCTCACTTTTTTTGCTGCTCACTTATTTACTAAACCAATTGTAGTAGAAAGTATTGAAGAGCACATATAAGCACTGAATTCAATTAACTATCGAGTAAATTTTCACTACAATCCAACGTGACTGATATTGAATAATGAGCTAAAAGCTTAGGTTTACACATTACGAAATTTTACAAATATTTAAGATGCTGACGCTTAAAGAATAATAACTATAACCTCGAAGGTATACTTTTGGGCAAACACCACAAACAATGGGATATAGAACTGCTTCTTTTTCATATTAGCATTCTTATAATACCAATTTTAATGTACCCTTGTTGCAGGCCATGCTGGCGGACAATGCCGATGAGGTGGTACTGGAGACGGAGATGCGAAACGAACCGGCTTTGCGGCTTTACGAGAACTTGGGCTTTGTGCGTGATAAGCGGCTGTTCCGCTACTATCTCAATGGAGTGGACGCGCTGCGACTGAAGCTCTGGTTCAGATGAGTGGATCCGGCGGCTGCCGTTGAAATTGTTGTCTAAGTAGCCGCCGAACATGTCGAGCTCCGCACTGCACTGCGGAGGAGCAGGGCGCACCCCCGCTGGCAGCTTGTTTCGGCGCCCTATTTTTGTACCTATTAACTAGGAAGCATCGTAGCATCAGTTTTTCCCCGCCTCAGCTCACCCCACCCCATTGTCTCTCTTTCATTGTAAATTATTTTATTATGTAGCAGCAGCAGCAAAACCAACACCGGCAAAAGCTCAGAGCCGATCAGTTTAGCAGGAGCAGAACAGCACTCAACGGACAGAAAATTTAATTAATTTTACAGAAGGAAATTTTGTATGCAATACGTGATTTACATGCATAAAATTAAACATTAAAATCTTAAGCGAGCAATTAGTTATGTACATTAAACAATCTTCAAAAATCAATCTAGCGAATAGACAACAACAACATGCGCAGCATACGCTCATTGACACACATTTACAAAGCTATAAACATAGAATCAAATTTTGTAAAGAGATTGATCAAAAGCGAGGATCACGCAAACGGAATCGTACGAATTACACAAGTAATGTATGTATATCAAAATAAACACAATTGGAACAAAGAGCAAAGAATAGAAACACACTCGCGTTATAAACATAGGTCTATCTGCATAGGATAAAAAGCGGTCCGTGCGCATAAATCAATTCGCCATCTTGTCTTTTATACCTTCTCTGTGCTCTCCAGTGTTGTTATCGCCTGAGATCAGGACACAAGTACAGATACATATAGCATTAAGGATGATGATGTGGTGAATCCCGAGTAACATTGAAAGAATGCAATAAAAACTTCAACAATTAAGAAAAGTGTATTGTTTTCTTGGAAATTTGTTTAGTATTTGTTCTGTCATTTTGTTTTATTGAGGGAATTATTACTATTTTTACTAAGAAAGTAATGTGTTTTCAGAAAATCAATTAACGATTAATCTCTTAGACTCATTATGACTTGTTTCAAACTAATGCTTACAAATCTCTTACTGGCTTGATAATTTGATGTCATTCGTCATACAAAAATCGATTTAAATACATTGGCGCGATTCTAGACTTAAGCTTACTTAACAACAGGAGGTTTGACAGTATGAACAACATTCAGTTAGGCCAACTGGATGTGGATTTGTGGTTAATTCTACGTATGTACACGAGCAGTGCCAGTTTCAGTAGCATCACCTGCTGCTCCGCCGATTCTTGGGACTGTTCGTCGAAGCAGAGCTCGCTGATCCACGAAGCTGCTTCAGTTCGGAGCGGGTGGCTGCCTTGATGCTTTGCACCTGTTGCCGCACAGAGCCGATCTTGTAGGTGATTGCTGACGTGGACATTGGACCCGCCGCCTCCTTCTCCTCGAACAGATCGCTGACCTCCACCATGCGCGGCTTGAAAAACATGTTCGGTCGGATGACTGCCTTCTCGGGGTGCTTGAACAGGTTCAGCAGGCCCCAGGAGAGCTCCTGGCGTTCGCCTTCGCCCTCCGGAAGCGAGGCGCTCTCCACCTCCGATTCTAGAACCCAGGCAGCATTCCGCACCTCAATGCGCAGCCGCTCGCACTCCTCCAGGCTCACATTCTTGCTCACGTTGAGCTGCTGCTCCAGCGGATTCACAATGTACATGGCTGAGTGGTCCGGCTTGGACAGACCCCTGCCCTCGTTCAGCGAGATGGCCCGGTTTTGGAAGTCGAACTGCGAGTAGAACTCGAAGAACTGAAGCAGCAGTTCGCTTAACGTGCTCTGGTTGCGACTCTTGAAGCCCACTCGCTCCATGTCCCGGGCGAAGGTGCAGCTGATCCCGTCCTCGGTCACTCGCGAGTCCCCCGGCTCCGCCGCCTTCGCCAGCGCTCCAATGGTGGGTAAGATGGGGTGGCGCAACTGCTGCAGGAAGAACATGACCAGGCAGGTCAGCGAGAAGTTGCTGATCCAGCGACCGGGGGAGGGATTTGTTAGGCCGCTGGTCTGCGCCCAGCGCCGGATGCCAAACGTCAGCGGACGCACGCGCGGATCCATTTCGCCGAACATGTACAGCAGCTCCGACATGTAGAAACCAGTGCTGGAAGAGGGATTCCGTTTTTAAACCATAAGGTGTAACTAAATTGCAATGAAGGCAAACTAGTCAACACCGGGCATTATAATTAATTCACAAACGAAACGGATTAGTTCCAATATATCTTTGTATCTTAGCCTATAAACACTTTTTCATTATTTCAATACAAGATAATTGAGACCATGTTATGGATTTTGAAATACGAACAACGAATGTTTTATATGCAAACAACAAAATGCAGTCTTTGTTAAGAAAAGGATATCAATAAAAATATTAAGGTATTGGCGAATCAAAAGTGGGTGGGGCCCCGGTTATTGAGCAAATCCAGTGAGTGGAGGCCGGAGAACTCGCCGGATGTAAGTGCAGCGGGGAGCTTATCAGGGGTGAATCATGGCCATTGGCACGCCAGGAAAGTCTAGCCCGCGGGAGAGTACTGATTCACCTGCTCCGACGCGAGAGCGTAATGGTATTTACATGGCGTTTGGCAATCGCCACCTGCCGCTATCTAATCTTATCGAGCTGGCGAAGCTTTCTTATCTAAGGCCGCTCTCACTGCTCGACTGTACGCCCCAACGCATTGGATGTTGTCATCACCCCGTATCTGTTCAAAACTATTTTAACGAACGAACCAAACAGATCTCTGTTCTGGTCCCGCTACTGAGCTACCTATTTTTCAGCTGACCCCTGAAAATCGACAAAAACAAGGGTAATCATAGTGAATGTGTATAGAAATTCAAAGTGCTACATACATAATTTAAGGAGAACCTCTATTTTTTAAAGTGCTGTCTAAAAAGTGTTGCGATTTGGTTTGAAAACCATAAATAGAAGATATTTTCCAATTTGAAAGGGTTTATAAGTCTTCTTTCAATTGAGAAATGCACTTAAGAGTTTTCCAAAAGTGTTCCATGAAGGCAATAGGAACATTCCGTAAATCAAGCCTTTTCCCCTTTTCTCGGATTGTTGGGTGTTGCAATTGTTCGTATTAATCATATAGTGCGTGGCTGATAACGCTATTTGCTAAACACTGTTCCGATAGGGCCAACAGTGATACCAAGAGAGGCACCATAAATGCCATACAACATCGTGATTAATAAACGCGACCATTTCGAGCTTTTGGTATGTGACTCAAGGCAGGAGTCATGAAAAGTTAATAAAGGATATATATGGTATAGTGCGTTGCTGGAGTTCACTCTGTAATCACCTCCAAGACTTGCCTAGTTTACTTTATTTCGCGTTAACGGATATAATCGTATTGGCTTAAACTTTGTCATATAGTAAATAATCCATTCAATTATGTACTTTTATCAGAAAGTTATTAATGAAGAGTTTTCAAGATTCATTTGACTCTAACAGTTTTTGATCGTTATAAGGAGTCCTTTGTTAGGAAACCCCATTGAATGGAAAATATCGTTGACCTTCGTTTCTTTATACGCTGTTTTATCGGTAAAATCATTTGACCATAACAGGTTTGGGAGGGTATCCGTTTATCTTTAAGTTAAAACTCTATAAAATGGGAAATTATCCCTTAATGATTATTCTTCTTCTGTATTTATTCAGCTTCCTAAACCATGGGTATCGGCTATGGCGCCTCAGACGAACAGCTGGAGAAGCAGATCGGCTGCGTAAAGTACACGCTTTTCTGTTTCAACATCGTGGCATGGATGATAGCGACGGCGCTGTTTGCCCTGACGGTCTGGCTGAGGGCTGAGCCCGGCTTCAACGACTGGCTGCGCATCCTGGAGGCGCAGTCCTTCTACATCGGCGTCTACGTCCTCATCGGCATCAGCATCGTGATGATGGCGGTCAGCTTCCTCGGCTGCCTGAGTGCGTTGATGGAGAACACCCTGGCCCTGTTCGTGTTCGTGGGCACCCAGGTGTTCGGGTTCATTGCCACGGTGGCCGGATCGGCGGTTCTCATGCAGTTCAGCACCATAAACTCCAGCCTGCAGCCGCTGCTGAATGTGTCGCTGCGCGGCTTTGTGGCCACCTCCGAGTACACCTACTCCAACTACGTGCTGACCATGATTCAGGAGAACATCGGCTGCTGCGGGGCCACCGGGCCGTGGGACTACCTCGACCTGCGACAGCCACTGCCGAGCTCCTGCCGCGACACCGTCAGCGGCAACGCCTTCTTCAACGGCTGCGTGGACGAGCTGACCTGGTTCTTTGAGGGCAAGGCCAGCTGGATAGTGGCCCTGGCCATGACTCTCGGCCTGCTCAACGTTATCTGCGCCGTGATGAGCTTCGTCCTCGTGCAGGCGGTCAAGAAGGAGGAGGAGCAGGCCAAAAACTACCGCCGCTGAAAATGCCCAGCCTAGTTAACTTAGTTAGTAGCGACAATCGACCCTGCGATAGATCTAAGAATTCATACCCAGTTCGAACAATAAGTACAATAAAGATTGCGACCCCTACAAGGAAATGATTTTTGTAGGGATGGGGAAGTCGTATAGAGATCGGAAACAAAAAAGGAACGCTATAGTCAAGTGACCCGACTATTAGATACCCGTTGCTTAGCTAACCAAATTCAAAATAAACATCCCCCCAGAAAACAATTGGGTCTAAGGTGGCGCCATTGGCCTCTACCATGTCTCAGCGTGCCATGACAGACATTTGCGATTTGCAATGGAATGATTCCGTGACCAGAATAGATTCCGTGATTTCGTCGAAAACGTTACCTTCTACCTATTACATACTTTTCAATGACTACAACACACCTTTTTCCTATATGAGTAACGGGTATAAACATTTTGTTTCACAACGGACAGACGGGAATAGGTACTCACAGGTTGCTCATGGACAGGTCCACCTCCAGGTCCAGGTGCTCGTGCCGGTACTTGATTATAGGCACCCTTGCCTGCAGGATGCGGCGCACATGGCAAACGCCCGGCAGGAACAGATGGAGCATGTCTCCGAAGCACTCCATGTGTCGCTGGGTCTGCGAACGGCCGTTGCTCAGGTTCTCCTTGGTGTGGTAGACCAGCCGAGAGGGCTCCGCCGACGCCTCCAGCGGGCTCCTGACCCCCATGTCGTTGTCGAAGCGCAGGATAAGGTCCAGGTCACAGCCCATGCGGCCAAATCCGTTCACGGAGGAGCCAAAGGGCTGGGCCTGGGCGGCGGGGAACATGCCGGCAATGGCCAGCTGCACTTGCAGAGCGGCCAGGAAACGCATGCGGATGCCCAGCTCGTTCAGTCGTGTGTGCTCGTGCAGGAGCTGCACCTGCTCCTCGATGCCCGGCGCACTGCGCATCATGGCCAACAGATGGGCCTGCTCCATTTGCCGGGTGCCGTCGAGGGAGAGCAGGTTGGGCGGGGTCAGCTGGAGGTTGGGAGCCAACTTGGGGCCACGTCGTCCTCCTGCGGCCGCCGCGCGGAACCAAAGGAAGGGTGATCGCACGGGCACTCCGGCCAGCTCGCCGTTGCTCACCCCGGCATCAATGGCCGCCGCCGCCTCGTCCGGAGCAGCATATTCTAGCAGGACGTAGTGCAGGGCCTCGTCCTGGCGGACACAGTAGTGGTGGGCAGCCAGGATTGAGCCGAAGCGGCTGCAGTAGTTATACAACTCCGCGTACGACTTCTCGGAGCTCACCTGGACCACAATGCTGCGCTGGGCCTGCCGCTGGTGGTGGCCAATGAACTCCTCGTAATTGGACCTTCCTGGGGGCACATAATTGCATTTGAAACAGCAGGAATCTCCACCAGGTTCGACTCACCTGCATTCCGGCTGGGAGACGACGCCTCCGGAGCGCTGTATTTTACGCAATATGTGCGCCAAAGGCTCAGCTGCTGGGTGCGTCGCACAAGGCTGTTCATGGCGGGTGGGTGGAGGTGGCCGGTCAAGTCCTGGACACCCACTTCGTGTGGCTAAAATCTGGAACTTAACCGAATCTTTGTGGACTCCAGTTTTGAGGTTATACTGAGCCAGTTATCGACCACAAACAACGGTTATGCAGCCCTCAAAACCTATCGATAGCTCCGCCTTGGCGCCACATTTAAATCGCAACCGAAAACATTACTGATTTTCAAACTTTTTTATTGGTTATTTATGCTAGTTTTCTGTGGGATTAAAAAGGCTACTTAGTCGATCTCCTGAGGGCTCCACATTTAAGGTTAGGTTGAGCTAGTTATCTGCCCTCAAAACCTATCGATTTCTCCCCTTTGGCGCCTAATTTGAATTGCAACCATTCATGATTCGTGATTTATAAAACTTTTTATTTTACGCTTCAGTTATTATATTTTTACTGTTACTATATACTGGTTTTCCGTGGGATGCACATTTGCCATATAATAAGGATTAATTAGGCTAAACACGTAAAAAAAGAGGATACGATCGCGTATATTTTCTAAATATACATAATCTCCTTTCTGCTCCTGGGTCGGTTACATTTAATCAACATTTTGTGTATATATCGGATATATGTGTGTGATATATATACATTTATTGGGTGTATATTAAAGTGGGTCGATTTACGAGCTGTAAAATATACGATATAGTCCTTTCTAAGCAATATTGGAAAATAAACTGTAGGCTTAAAGCAAGAAACAGAAAAATTACAAAATTTGGAGTCCCCTTATTTTTTGTTAATAAGGCTATTTTTCAGAATAATTTTTTTTTATAAAAATTAGACTTATATTTTAAATCTTGTTTTCTGTTTTGCTTAATATGTGCCAATTCCCGGATTTCAGACCATAAATTTCTTCGCCAATATTGCTTAGAGGTCCATTAAGATTATGCTTCTACGATTTTTCATTTTGTATGGGTTCATTAAACATTCGCACTTTAGTGTATATAGAGTGCGTTTATTGGTTATATCTGCAGGATGCTTATGGCGAGTGAGTACGCGGATTACGGGATTATCAATTTAGTCTGTTATTGTTATTGTTCATCGAGATGCTTTTACAGGGTACAGCTTTGGTTAGGAGTTGTGTTAGGCATGTTTTTTGGGTTCTGTAACAATTTCATTGTGCTTTTTTGTGTTCGTCTTAAATGCAATGGCGCCAAATCATCGAGTTTGATTTCTGGTTTCGATTATTGGTTCTCTTATTATCTCAGTATCACATATGTCTCCTTAAAAAGCGTTTTGTGTGCGGAAACACCAGAAACATATCCATTTAGCAACAATTTATATGATCTCGATCAAGAAGAAATCGGCTTTAAAGAAGTACGCGAGCAAGAAACAGATCGAACGTATGCGAAACTTAAGATTACAATTAAATAGTTGTGTGCGGTGTTGGGTGTGTGCGAGGGAGTGGGTGGGCTGGTGTTAAATACCGGACTGAACAACTGCGGTCAAAATTAAAACCTGACAGCTATAGCTTTATAGAGCTCTAATAATTCACATGTTTTTTGTTTAATCATATTCCCTGTTTCTTGACACTTTTCTACCTTTCTTAAAAAAGAACAAAATTAAAATTGATCAATTTCCAAAACTGAATAGCTGTCAAAACCCATATCTGTCAAGACAGTCTAATAAAATTTTCTTATCTTATATATAACGTTCTCAATTTGTATTAAAACTCAACCATATTTAAGATGCACTAGTGGAAAAATCCTGATAAAATGTCTCACACAGACTCTTAACTGTTTAAAACAAGAAATATCTATATAAAATGGAACTTGAAGTGCTCCTATTGCGACCGCAGCTGTCGCTATTCCTAGCAATACATTAAACACGTTGTTACAGACACATAAACATATATAGCGAATAAATATGTAGAGTATAGGGCTTAGTTTAGTTTGGTTGCTTTGCTGGCTTCACTTTTCACATCACTTCACTCTAGTTTAGTTAAGCTTAGTACTGTTTAGCGTAAAAGAAATGCAGTCGACTATTGCTTTCCACAGCCACGCCCCCTGTTCTATTCGCTCTATGCTTTGACCACCCATCCAGATCCCAGATGCTCAGTGGGGTCTAGATGTCATCGATGAGGCGACCCTCGATGACGGACGAATGATGGTAGTTGGGACGCGGGCGGAAGTCCTCGTTCTGCTCGTTGAGCTGCGTGGGCGAGAGATCCACACCAGGGCACGATGGCGTCACTACGATCTGTTCGTACTCATTTATTCGTTTGCTGTGCACCAAAAAGAGGGAGACGGCATTCAGATGGGCACTCAGTGTTGGTCAGTGTGGCAGTCGAAACTTACCCGAAGCATCGGAAAATGACGCTTTTTAGCCAGGCGAAGAAGTTAAACTCCGCAGTGAGACCTGGCTTCACGGCCGGATTGGCCGTGCCCACATAGAACCACACAACGAACACCACTAGGAAGCAGGTGAGGGCATAGTACCAGTTCACCAGCAACATTACCAGCAGCTTAGTGAAAGCCTACAAGGAGAAAAGCAGATATGTACAAGTAAGCAAGCTTAATGCCTGTTGCAAACTCACGCCAAGCAGCGAGGCCCACCGGTTGCAGTAGCCGGAGTACCAGTTTTTCGTCTTGGAGTGGATGGGCGGGCGGATGGGCGCGATCGGTTCGGCCTCGTTATCCTGCTCCTGATCCTGCTCGCTGCCGCCCTGCCCGGCTGCCTGCTCCACGGCCAGTGTGGTGTCCGCCTCGGAATTCAAAACCTGCGCCTGGTGCGATGTGCTGGGCCCCTCGTTGTTGAACTCCAGAGGCTCCGTCTGGTGCAGCGGTGAGTTCTGTGGACTCTGAAGGTTCTTGTGGCGCACCCGATCCGGAAAGAGCAGGTCCAGGTCGTTGCCAGTGTCCGAAACACTGCCGTAGCGACGCGTCTCGTAGCTGGGACTCGAGGCCTGGATGCGGAAACGCTCCTCGCGCTGCTCCTGGATGTCGAAGGTCTGGGCCAGGGCAAAGTAGGCGTAGTCGATGCAGGCATACGTCAACAGGAAGGGCATGGTCACGATGGGCGCTAGAAAGTTAATGTCGCCCACGATAATGAAGGTGACCGTGACCAAGGCCACGATGGCCATGGCGTATAAAGGCACTTTGTTGGGACCACGCTGAAAAGGGAGGGAAAAGGAATCAGCTTGTATTCCTGTTTATTTTTCTAATTAATAGCTAAAGCTACTTACACCCTTTCCCAGGATATCGATACCCGGAATGACGCTCTCCTTGGCAATGCTCTGTAGGACGCGTGGGGTGCCGTACATGGCGCCTAGGCAGGACGACATACTAGATACGTAGATTCCCGCCAAGAGCAGAAAATGAGCGGCCGACACTTTGACGGAGATCATGTAGTCCGTGTACAGGATGTCCCTCTGGCAGGTGGCTCCCAAAAACAGCACGAACACCAGGTACAGAAACGTGCTGCAATGTAATGAGACCTCGTTAGGCACAGCCAAGGGATTTCTTTGGGCTGAGAAAGTCTTACGACGTGCCAAAGGCGGCCAGGGTGCCGTTGGGAATGTCTGTGGAGGGGGCGCGCAGGTCGCCGCTCATATTGATGCCCGAGAGCACGCCGGTGACGGTGGGGAAGAAGACGCCGAACACCCGGAACCAGGAGTAGCCATCGTCATACTTCGGCCACAGGTTCTCTACAAAGTTTCCGCTTACCCAGCCGTTAAAGCCCTCGCCTGTAAAGGAAAATGAAATGGTAGTTAATTATAAAACGTATGATTCTAACACTATCTGTCTACTAGGCCAAAACACAACACTTACTCTCCTCGCTGGTGAAGCTGCCCACCATGAAGTCAAGCGCTGAGATAAGCAGTATCATGAGCAGGATGAACTGAAGCTTTATGACCCACTTGACGCCGGCCACGTTGATGCAGCCCAGCAGGAGCACAGCCGCAGTGGCGAAGCCACGGATGGCCCACTTGTTTCCCTCGAGCCCCACGAGTCCGGCCATCGATTCGCCGAATCCCATTACGTTGAGGGCGCATCCCACCGCCTGGCCGAAGCAGTAGAGCAGTCCCAGGGCGCCACCGAAGCGGGAGCCCAGGGTGTGGGCTATGAGGAAGTACACCCCGCCGCTCTCCACGCGGCACCTTTCGCAGATCCCAATGGCCGACAGCACGCTGACCAGGGCGATGACCACTGTGCAGAAGATTATCAGCACGGCGTTGAGGATGCCTGCCTGGGCCACGATCCATCCGGATCGTAGGAACACGATCACGCCGAACACGTTAATCAGGCAGGAGGTGAACACTCCGTCCCACGTGCCAAAGAGCACGGGCTGCGAGATGAAGAAGTTGGAGCGCCACCTGTTGAGGATTCGACTTCAGATTCGGATCCTGACCAGAAGGGATTTCTCGATGAGATTTACTCACCAGGGCTTGTCACCCTGCTCGCCCGCAAAGATCTCATTGGCTCCGGATGCATGGTGGCCACCAGCCGCGTACGTATACTCGTTGCCCAGGTCCACGAATCCGCCGGTGTTGTTGTTGGTTCGCTGGCGGAAGCTGGCCACCGTCACATCACCATCCTCGTCGCCTCCGAGTCCGAATCTCTGCCAGTCGACGGTACGCCGGCCCCCGGTCCCGTTAGCTTCCGAGCTATTACTCATCACCATTCCGCTTTCCCCGTACCGCTCGTTGCTTCACTTATCGTTGTGGTTGTTGTTGCCGCTGAGGAGCGGTAGATGCGTTGTGCTATTGTTGTTGCTGTTGCTGCCGACGAGGCGGGTTATCTGGCCACTACACGGGCGTAATCGCGGCAATTTACTGATTGCTATTGGTTTCTTTTTTTGGAGCTAAGATTCCACTTCGGCACCCAAACATCCAAACCCGAGCATATCCACGCAGGCAGCCTGTGGAGTGTACCCTGGAGATCGGCCCACTTGGCTCACTGGCGGCTGGAGTGAGAAACGACGGGCATCGCCGTGGTCGCAGGTGGGTAACTTGGCTTGGTAAATGCGCAAAAAGTTTTTTTTTTTTTTGTGGTTTAAGTTGCCGCAACACCCGTAAGTGCCGTGGAGTTATTTGGCCGCCCTCGCGAACGTGGAAATCGCCAAGCTCTTGATTTGGTTACTGGTTGGTAATTCAGATGCTAATCTTAATTTTTCCCAGATATTCAATTATAATTTGGTATGAGTTTGTTGGTTCGTGTTTAAAGAAATGGTAAATGTCGTGGTATTTTTTCAGTGTTGGGTAATTTTGTCTTGCAGAGTTGTATTTGGAACAGCTGAATATGATGTGCGATGCGTTATCGAAATCGTTGCAACTGCGCGCAAAAAGTTAAATAAAAACACTCGCTTATTGGTAAACTACAAGAAGTCGTCATCGATGACTTTTCGATAGGCGATAGGCGGACTTAGCGATAAGCGATAGGCGGATTATCGCAGGGCTGGAGAAGGCTAAGATAAGAGCGGCCTTATTTAAAAAATTCTTAGTTTTATTACATTACAGATTACATGGATCCTTAAATATAAATCATGATCGGAGGTTGGGACTTTTCGGAAGTACAGAACAATGGGTCGCAGTCTTCAGGCTCATTTATAAAAACAATTTGATTTTAAAATATTTTGCATACAAAAATATAATCTTATTTTTGTGATCTGGCAAAAACATCGACAGTCGCAAAAAAACATCGATGTTTCCAATGAATCGATTTAGGTCCACCTCTAATAACCCTCCCGAGCGCCGCACGTGTTGACATTTAGTTTTTTGTTGCATCGCATATAAATTGCCTTCGAAATGGCCAAAACGAAGGACAAGTCCGGAAAAGTGGCCAAGAAGGCGGCGGGAAAGGGAGCGGGCCAGGTCGCAAAGGAAACCGCGACCGATCCAGAGAGCGGAATCTGGCGGGATGCACGTTTCCAGCATCTGCTGGCCGATCCACGGTTCCGTGGTGTTCCCAAGGTGCAGCGCAAAGTGAAGATCGACAAGCGCTTCCAGGGCATGTTCACGGACGACAAGTTCAAGGTGAAGTATACTGTGGACAAGTACGGCCGCCCGGTGAACAAGAGCAATGCCGAGGACCTGAGGAAGTTCTACGAACTGGACGAGAATGAAAGCGACAGCGATGAGGAGCAGGCAAAAGAGGTGGCCAAAACGGAGGATGCTGACTCTGATGTGGAGGCGGAGCAGCAGGAACAGCGGGCCGAGGAGCTGGCCATCGCCAACTTGGAGGAGCAGGGCAACGATGATCTGGACAGCGATGGTCTTGATGTGCCCCAAAACCTGCGCGAGCGACTGACCAACCCGGACGTAGACTACGCCCGCGGAGAAGGCCGCCTGCTCACAGACTCCTCCTCCGAGGAGGACAGTGAGGGCGAGGACGGTGAGCAGGAGGGGCCGGAACTGCAGATAGACCACGTGTGGGGTGAACTGGACAACGATGCCGGCAGCACCGAGGAGAGCTCCCGCCGCCTGGCTGTCTGCAACATGGACTGGGACCGCATACGAGCCGAGGACTTGATGGTCATGCTGAGCTCCTTCCTGCCGCCCGGCGGCAGCATCCTCAGCGTGAAGATCTACCCCTCGGAGTTCGGCAAGGCACGCATGGCCGAGGAGGAGGTCCACGGCCCCAAGGAGCTGGTGGAGCGGAAAGAGATGGAGCCGGAGGACGACCCCGACGCTGACGAAGAGCTGGTCCGCCAGCAGGACAGCGATGCGGAGGAAGGCGAGGACTACCACATGGAGAAGCTGCGCCAGTACCAGCTGAATCGCCTGCGCTACTACTACGCCGTTGTAGAGTGCGACACCATATCCACGGCCGACAAAGTGTACCAGGAGTGCGACGGCATCGAGTACGAGAGTTCAGCCACCCGCGTGGACCTGCGCTTCATCCCAGACGACACCTCGTTCGAGGAGGACACGCCCTCGGACGAATGCCACGAGCTGCCGGACGCCAGCAGCTATAAGCCGCGACAGTTCACCACCACGGCGCTGCAGCAGGCCAAGGTGGATCTTACCTGGGACGAAACGGCGCTGGACAGGCGAGAGCTGGGCGACAAGCTCTCCAGCGGTCAGGTGGACAAGCTCACGGACAAGGAGTTGCGCCAGATAGTGGCCTACAGCAGTGAGGAGGACTCCGAGGAGGACCAGCCTCCGGCAGAGCAGCCAGCTCAACGGGAGTTGGAGCTGCAAGAAGAGTCGAAGAAGGAGAAGCCCAAGAAGCTCTCGAAGCAGGAACGCATTGCCACCTACAAGAACCTGCTGGCCGACATCCTGGAGCAGGAAAAGCAGGCCAAGGAGCAAAAATACGAAATGGAAATGACCTGGAACGTGGAACCGCAGCAGGAAGATGAGCAGCAAGTGCCGGAAACCCAGGCCGACCTAACGCCCATCGAGAAGGTTTTGCAGAAGCGCAACGAGAAGAACAGGCAGCGCAAGGAGCAGCGTCGCCAGCGTCAGATCGAGGCCAGAGGTGGAGATGCCGACGACGACAGTGATGCCTCCATGGTGCCCGATGGCATTGATCTTAACGACGCCTACTTCGCCGAGGAGTTCGCCCATGGGGACTATGCTCCGCCCAAGACGAAGCAGGACAAGAAGAAAAAGCAAAAGCGGGGAAAGGCCAATGACGAGGAGAACGCCGAGGCGCAGCAGCAGGAGAAGGAGTTGGAACTCCTGCTTAACGATGGCGAAGGACGCGACGAAAAGCAACACTTCAGCTTGTCCAAGATCCTAAAGGAGGAGCAGGCGTTGGGAGGTTCGAAGCGAAAGCGGCGTCAGCAGTTGAAGAAATCAAAGAACAAGCCGCAGGAGTCCGAAAAGCCGGACGACGACTTCCAGGTGGACCTGAACGATACGCGGTTTGGGGCCGTCTACAAGTCACACGAGTTCAACATCGATCCCACCCACTCTCACTACAAGGCCACGAAGGGCATGCAGCAGATCATTGGCGAGAAGCTGAAGCGCAGGCAGGAGCAAGTCGAGGGCGGCGTCCGCGGGGATGAGACGGTGGCCCCCAAGCGAAGCAAGCAGCAGCTGGAGCAGAACGCCCTTGTCAAGAGCCTTAAGCGAAAGATTCAGCAGCAGCGGGGTCAGAAGCATTAGTGTTCTATAGGTTTAAGACCATAAATTATTAAAAGATAAGTTTATAACGAATTGCTGCGGCTCATTTGGTTAGAGCGAAGACAAAAGGATCCTACAGCAGATGCTTGAAGCCTGAAGGTTGGTCATCACACACCAATGTTATTGCTTACTCTATAATTTTCTAAAGTTAAGAAACCCTTTAGTAGAAACATAAACACCCACAAATCACAGTTCACATCTTTTTTTATTGCTTAATTTAGCCTAGGCTTAAAAGTACAAAAATTACATTTGAAGTTAGAGACAGAGACCAGAAATTAAAGGATATGTTATTGACATTTAATTGTTAATTGTTAAATTTGGGAAATCCTTTGTAGGAACACAGTTTATTGCTTAATCTAGGGTAGTTTTAAGAGTACTAAGATGACGTTTTCAAGGTTTTCCCGTGCAGCTCTGGAGGATCAAAGGCTTCTCTCCGCTAGTAGCTGTAGTTGAAGTAGTGCTTGTATAGCGCCGCCGTGATCCTGGCGTCCACAAGAAAGAGATCCGGCACACACATGCGGGACTCCTGCTCGTATACGATCATGAGCTCGCAGAGGTTTGCCCACACGGGGTCGTGGAGTCTCCGGATGAGCATGCAGTCGAGCCGGGGACGGGCCAGCGCCTGGATTACAGCGTGCAACTGGGCCAGAGTGGCCTTTTGGTCCAGCAGGGCGGCAAAGGGGCTGCGCCCGAGACACAGCTCGTAGAGGACCAGCCCCAGCGACCACACGTCCGACTTGAAGTCCACCTTGCCCTGGCTGGACATCGCCTCCGGGGCCATGTACATGGGCGTGCCCAGGCCCGCCTGCAGCTGAGTGCTGGGCGCATGCACGTTAGAGATCCCAAAGTCGGCGATTTTGACGCGGTCGCTGGCGTCGAGCAGCATGTTCTCCGGCTTCACGTCCCGGTGGATGACGCAGCGGATGTGCAGGTACTCCAGGCCCACGACCATGTCGCGGAAGTAGCGCAGCAGCCGCTCCGGATGGAGGCCTCCCGTTCCCGGCAGCTGCCGGATAACCTCCCTAAGGGTGCCGTTGGGCACGTACTCCATCACTATGTTAACCGTGCCCGCGTGGCTGAAGGAGCGCAGGAACTCGACGATGTGCGGGTGGCGCAGCTGCGAGATGATGTACACCTCCTCCTTGATGAGTCCCAGCTCGGTTTTGGGGTTCCGGACGATGATCCGCTTGACACACACCCTCCGGTCCGGCTGACCGCGCCCCTCGTGCTGATAGCAGAGGAACACCCGGCCGAAGGTTCCCTGGCCCAGTATGCGAACCGCCTTCAGCTTGGAGTCGCCCAGTTCCATGTCGAAAGTCTTCCGGAGGTTGTTTTAACGGAGGATCCCAGAATGCCTTCTGCTTACCGTTAAATCTGGGAACGAGCGCCATGTATCGATTGGACATAGATCTAGAGATGCCAAATACGCAGCGAAATAAAACCGTTAAGCTCGACAGCTAAAATAAAAAAAAAAAAAAATACAAATGTACGTTAACGCACAAAATGTGACATATTTGGATTCGATATTTTTTTATGTTTACGATCGTGAGCCATAACTTCCGTTCTAAAGCAAAAAAGCATTGAAATTTATTGGCTTATTAGCGGAATAGCCATTTATTGCATTCCCGACGTTTAGAATCAAGAAGAATAGGTAATTTAAATAATTGGTGTATTTCAAGGAATTGCAAAAACTATTATAGATTTAAGATAAAATGTTGAAACGGTAAGGCTTATTAAGCGGAATAGGCATAAATCGCTTTCCCGTAGGTAAGAATAGAATACGAAAAAAACTAGGACTGCTGAATTACTTACTTTTGGGTTATATTTATAATCGTTGTAAATGTTATGTAAAAACTATTTTAGAAATGTAAGCATAGGTAACACATTTGTTATTTTTGGGTAAGCTGTTTCTTAGTTTACAGTGGTCACCCAAAACTGCCCTTGTTTAGCCCATGACTTCAGACTTTTTTTTTGCATATTTTTTTAATTGTAGCAAACTTTAGACAACAAAATCTATACAGTTTTTAGGCATTTAAAGCATTTTTATTGCGTCGTTTTTATTGATATTCTTCAATTCGTACAAAATTGGGAGGACTGCCCAGAACCGATAAAACGGTTGATCGCTTGATCCTTGGACCGGTTGGCGCACAAATGGGAGGAGAGCTCTTCCTGCCTATTTGGGTGTTATATAAGGCGATTTATCACCAGATCTACAATTAAAACTGCTTTCTGGTGGCTAGACAAAGCTACATGAGTCGTGTGCATGTCGGACATAAAATTTTTCGCAAACTGCCATGGTGGCGTTATGGCTGTTATGCAAATCGAGGGGCTGGGAAAGCAGTTTACTTATACTTTTCAAATCGATTATATGTGCACAGAGCCATTTCGTGTGCGCCCAGAGCACACTAACCCAAAAAAAATCGGCTGCGGATTTGGTTCGCATTCGGAACGAAATTAATTTTGGGCCTTTTCGCGAGCTTCCCAGGTAAAGTCGTTCAACTGCCGCTGTTTAATGGTATTGTGCTGTGCTGCATTTTTATTGCTCATTTAATTCAAATAGGATCGAAATGTATGTGGAAAGCCGGCGGGCAATTATTGCTAAGAGTAAACGCACCTTTCTCCTACCACACCCCTTCGAGGGGAACGCACTTGCAGTTTGCATCATAGAGATTGTGAAAATCCCTTCACTTCAACTCAATCCATCATTCATCATCGGCGGTTGGCCCATCAAGGGGGGTGACTTGGCTCAAAGGTTGCAATAGTCGGAACTTGGATAACCATATGATGGGCGGTTTCTTACCTTCACCTTTCATCTACCAGGGAATTATAAGGATCAGTGGAAATCTTGTCCAGATAATAATACCAAAAATCTATAATAATCGTGATAATTATCATAAATTACAAGAGTTTATTTAAATACTCGATTAAAACTAGTGTTTAAGCGATAACCAATTGTGACAACATTTCGATGGCATCGATTACACTGGCCTTCTCTTTGGTTTTTTTAGATGCTAGATATCTGTTTGTACTATAAGATAATTATCATCAAAATGATCATTGGTTTTCGGTCACAAATAGAATTCAAACGATAACCAAATGTGACAACATTTCGATGGCATCGATTAAACTGGCCTTCTCTTTGGTTTTTCTTCTTTTTATTGTTTGTCTTTTAGCGCCTAATTGCCTTGCACTTGCATCGAATATTTGAGCGGCGACTAGTTTGTAGTTGGGTGGTTGTTAACCCGTTGATTATCAACTGGTTTTTCCTGCGCAGGAAACTGGCCGCAACAGCAGCGGCAAAGGCCACATGCCGTATACGTAATTCGCCTTAATTGGACCACTATCGCACGCACCTATTTACGAATGCCCGTGCCGAATTTTTGAATTTTCCAAACAATTGTGGCAGGCAGCAACCATAAATTACAACAACAAACAGCAAACAGCCAGCTACTTTGACTGAAGTTCGTTGCCGTGTTGTGTTGTGTTGCCGTTGCACATTTCACATTTCTTTTGCCACAGGTTGGCCAGCTTTGGGTTTTGGCCGGGTATAAATCGAATCTGGTCCCGAACACAGCCACATTCAGCCCGCCACTGCCAAGGAGAGCACTTCGCGTAACGGTCTACAGCTTTGAACGTTTTTTTGATTGTGATTCAGTGTGTGAAACAAACTTCCGCAAAACCATGCTGAAATTTATTGTAAGCATTGGAGTATACATATGTGGATTGAGACTCCATAAAAACAAAAGATTCACCATTTTACAGTGCTGATATTTAGTTTTATATTTAAAGCCTTGTACATTTTCAAAAACACTAGAATTTTAAAATCTGTGAAGAAGTTAATTTGAAAATCGGTCAATATGAAGTCAAAAAGCGTAAATTGGATTGTTATGGCATTTCAAAAAACTTTTACTAAACATTTTCTTTTAACTTTTCGAAAATTGTAATAATTTTATTCAGATTTTGATGGAATCTGAAAACCTTTGTTGTTATGCATATCTTGTTCCCTTTTTATAAAACAACTTCTACGTTCCTTTATAGGAAATAAATTTTAGAATATATGTGCCGAAACCAAATCATGAATTAAAAAACAAAACCTTTATTAAACACTCTTGCAGATTCCCTGCCTGGCCCTACTGGCCGTTAGTGGAGCTTTGAAGATCCACGACTACCACCACGAGGCCCACGAGGAGTACGAGCACCAGGAGCACCATGAGCCGGAACACCACGCCCAGTATGAGCCGGAGCACGAGGAGACGGAGCTGCACCACGAGGTGGACCACAAGCATGCCACGTCGCACCAGAGCGTCAAGTTCCACCACTACCACGCCGTGCCCGTCTACATCAAGAAAGAGGACCAGCACCTGGTGAAGAAGCCCATCGAGATCGGCGGCACCAAGCAGAAGCTGAAGATCCTACACCCCAAGAGCGAGCACAACCACAACCACGGCCTGGTCCTGGAGAACCACAGCGAGTCGCACGTCCACGAGCATGGCCACTATGAGGAGCCGGTGCACCATTCGGAGCACTACGAGCACTACTCGCACCACGAGTAGGATTCGGATTCGGATTTGGACCCGAACCGGGAATGCCAAATGAGATATAGCGCTTAAGGTTTATACGTAAATTTTGTTGTGTTAATAAAGCGTTCACCTAGACTGCTGTCAAGATTTAGGGATCTATTATTTCAAATCATTATGAATTGTTTAATTTTATACTTTTATAATTCCATTAATTTTGAGGTTAAATCGATACTTTACAAAACCTTTTGAATTTAAATTCAAAAAGGTCCCCATCAATAAACTATCAAAGTTTCGATAACACTAGCCGTCGAGATCAAGGTTGAATTCCATTCATTCAGGCTTATATATAAACTCAAAACCCTTAATTTGAGAATTTTTTTTTAATATTTCCCAAAATATATAAATATTTTAATTGTGTTCTCTTCGGCCCGTAGCCCGAAATTGGAACGACTAACCAGAAAACTAAGTTACGCAAGTTGAAGTAAGACTGCCGTCAAGAAATGTTTTCATAAATACCTACCTTTATTTTAAAAAATGGTTTTATTCTCAGGCTAAATCTTAAAATTTAAGGAACTAAAGCGCTAAAAATCGGGTATATTTTTTATTTTGTTTTGCTTTAATAGGTACAGATTAACTTATTTATTTAAAATATTTTTTCGTAGTGTAATTGTCTTCCACTCGAAAAAGATCGATTATTACAGCGGGCTATCGAAGTTTGGAAAGGAAGAAAAATCATCGCAGCATCGATAGGTCCATGGCTGGTTCTCCAGTAGAGGTGGAGAAACATCGATGTTCACGGATTTTTGCAAAAAAAACACGATGAAACATCGATGTTCCAAAAACTATTTTATTTTGCTTAAACACTGAGGAAGTTACAAAGATCTGCCCGGCCTTGCTAGAGTACCTCTTTGACTCACATGAAATGGCTTAAGTACTACTAAAATGTAGACTAGTTACATATCTGAACTTGCCTTAAAAAATATGTACTTTAATTTACCTTGCAAGAGCCTAATGAATATTATTCAGCATATATATTATCATTATTATTATTATATATAAATATGTTTTTACCCACATATCTCTTGAGCTTCCTCTACTTTAGTAAAGTGGTAAAAACATCGATGGTCGCCACAAAACATCGATGTTCCCAAAATGTTGTAAAACATCGATGCATCGATATTTCCATCTATGTTTCGCCACCTCTATTCTCCACCTATACCGCATTAGCGTTTCGGGAGAAAAAGTGCACAAAAACCGCTGTTTTCCAGTGCAGTTAGTCAAGCTGATTGGTGAAAAGTAAGTAATGTGCGTCTGTGGAGCTGTCGAGAGCGTTTTCCGTGACCGCCGGTGAATTTTCCACAAGGACGCCGCGTTATCCACACTTTTTCCGTGTTGCTTTTTTTTTTTGGCTACCCAGTGCCCCAAGCCAACTAACACAGGCGCATCTCCGTGTGCGTGTTTGTGCGAGTGCGCGAGTGTGAGTGCACTTCGTGTTGGTATAGTTTTTTTTTTCCAGCAGGGATTTTTTTGGCTTTATAGTTTTGCATGGAGCCCTTGGTTTTCTACGGCATCTGAAATCCCGTGCCGGATGGGGCGGGGCGAGGGGAGGCGTTGCATTCACTTTCCAGCTAATTACGCGCCATTACCCTCTCCCCCTCACTCTCCGGCCGCTCGGCTGCCGAGATGTACACACAGACATTCGGATTTTGCCGAGAGGAGCTACGAGCTGCAGTTCCAGATTGCGCTCAATACGCATCCCGCCGTCGCTCAACGAGGACTTCAGCTCGCAAGGACTTTGAATCCGTATTTGACTTCTAATTGATTTGCCATCTTTTTTTATTGTTGCAGCTTGTGGCGCGAACTGCGACGCAAAAAACCAGGCATCTAGAGGAGCAACTGAAGCTTGAAATCGAAGGAAATGTCCAACTCGGAGAAGATGCAGGGCCAGGAGCACGACGAGGAGCAGTCCTCCGACTTAGAGGTGCGTTTTGTGGGCAGCAGCATAGACTGTCAGCACTCTGTTTCAATTTTCCGTTCTGCTTTCTCTGCAGGAGTCTGCCGATAATGTGGCCCGTGATGAGGGCACGGACGAGGACGAGGACAGCAACGGAAACATGCAGCAGGAGGATGGAGATGGGGATGGTGATGGCGATGGCGATGGGGACAACGATGGCGACGGCCAGGAGCAGTCCGGCGACGAGGAGCAGAACAACAGCCAGGGCAACGAGGGCAACAACTGCTCCGGGCAGCAGCAGCAGCTCCAGCAGCAAATCGACCGCACCAGCGCCACCAACCTGATCATCAACTACTTGCCGCAGGACATGACCGAC
Organism: Drosophila gunungcola; assembly: GCF_025200985.1. NCBI lineage: Eukaryota > Metazoa > Arthropoda > Insecta > Diptera > Drosophilidae > Drosophila > Drosophila gunungcola. The sequence continues at coordinate 95,969 of NW_026453259.1, forward strand.
CGCGAGCTGTACAACCTCTTCAGCGGCTGCGGTCCCATCAACACATGCAAGATAATGCGCGACTTCAAGGTGAGTTTGCAGTCCAGTTGAAAACCAGGTGAACTGCACGTCACAGGTGCTGTCCCTTTCGCACGCTGCATACACACGATGGCGTTTTATCCTCCTCTTTTAATGCTCGCCCCCGAAACAGACCGGATATAGCTTCGGCTACGGCTTCGTCGACTACAAAACGGAGTCGGACTCGGAAGACGCCATCCAGAAGTTGAACGGCTTCTATGTGCGCAACAAGCGTTTAAAGGTAGGCTTATATCCACATTCACATCCCTTTGGTCAGCCCTGACTCACTTGTTACTCCTTTCCTCCACTCACAGGTCTCCTATGCCCGACCTGGTGGGCAGTCCATCAAGGATACCAACCTGTACGTTATCAACCTGTCGCGGAACATCAACGACGACATGCTTGACCGCATCTTCTCGCCCTTCGGCCTCATTGTACAGCGCAACATCCTGCGGGACAAGCTCACCGGACGTCCGCGCGGCGTCGCTTTTGTACGGTGAGTCAAATTGGGTCAAAGTACCCGACAAATATCCAGGATGATCTAGAAATTAACTGTCAAACTAAACGAATACTTGACCTGTATTTCTGAACTTGTAAGAAATACAAATCCGCGTACATTAGTAGAATTTTGGATAAGTTTCCTAACTCATTTTTGAATCTTTCCATGGCATCTTTGTGATATATTCGTCTGATTGTCATACAATTCCTAAAATCGACACAATTTCGTTGTAAAATTGGGGAAAAGTTTCCAACATGCATCCAGAATGCTTTAGATATAAATTGTAAGACTAAACGAATATTTTTCTATTGTATTTCTGAAATTATAAGAAATGACGAAAATGAAAATCCCAACATCAATAGAAATGAGGATTAGTTATTCATTCCTATTCATTTTTAAATCTTCCCCATGGGGTCTGAGTTTCATACAATTCCTTAAATCTATACAACTTTATTGTAAAATTGGATGCTCTAAACACTGTCAAAACTGTCAAACTAAAAAAATATTTACATGTATTTCTTAAATTGTAAAAATTCCAAAAATGAAAATCCGAAAATGAATAGGAATTTAAGTTTTTATTAATTTGTCAAATCGACACAACTTAGTTTTTTAACTTATTAATATTATTAATTATTATAATATCTCCTCACAAATTTAACTTATTCCCCTTTGTGTAAAATATAAATTTATTTGGTTGATGTATACATTTTTTTAAGATGTTAGTATGGCCCTGGCCCCATATAAGGTATTTACCCACACCATCTTTTTTGTAGCTACAACAAGCGCGAGGAAGCTCAGGAGGCGATCAAGGCCCTAAACAACACGGTGCCGGAGGGCGGATCCCAGCCAATCTGGGTGCGCCTCGCCGAGGAGCACGGCAAGGCCAAGGCGGCCCAGTTTATGTCCCAGATCGGAGGTGGTAACGGTGCTGGTGGTGGAGGCGGTGGTCCGCCGCATATGGGTCCCAATGGGCCGATGCAGTCCCCGCATCACCACAATAACCACCATCACAACAACCACCATAATCCGCATATGCCGCCGCATCACCATCAGCCACAACATCCCCACCAGCATCCGCATCACCATCCGCCGCTGCACCATATGCAGCACCACCATCCCAACAATCACAACAACAATCACCACAATAACCATCTTAACAACAACAACAACAACAACCACCACAACATGGGTGGTCCGCATCCGCACCACATGCAGCAGATGCATCCGATGGGCATGAACATGGGCATGGGCGTAAACATGGGAATGGGCATGGGCATGGGCATGCCCATCCACGGAGGCGGCGGCGGTGGAGGCGGTGGTGGTGGCTTCCACCACATGGCGCACAGAGGTAGATCTAATAGAACAACACGATCTCAAAAACCGCATCCATATAACCATGCACAGAAATTTATTTAAACGCCATTAATTTCTTTACACGATATTAGCTGCATCTCACAGGTGAAGTGTTCATGCTGCCATTGCCGATTTGCAGCCTATTCCCCAACCAGCCGCAACTTATAGGCAATGGCACTTGCCACAGCTCCAACAAGAACAAGAAGCAGAGCAACTGCATCAGCAGATTCAGTACGAACCACCGCTCGTAAGCCACCATCAGAACAACCAGATATTCCCCGACTACCTAGGGCCGCTTAACTTTCCGGTCGCCACCTATCCATCAACCGCCTCCTCCTCCTCTTCTCTGCCAGCCACAATCACGGCCTACCCGGCAGCGTTGGCCCTTTCCGTTCCCGTTTCTGACACGGCAATGGTCGTACCCATATCCCAGTTTTCGGAGATAGCTCTAGCTCCACCCGTCTTAGTTTCAGTTGCCGTTCCCATTTCCATTCCTGTTACCATCCCTACTCCTTCCCTGCCAATCCCCATGGAGGAAGCACATCCTGAAGTGGCAGTGAGTGGCGGTTGCATGAGTTTCTACAACATAAACGAAGACCTGGTCAACTCGGTCACCTACTACGACACGGCCAACGGCGAGATGTGCGCCATGGGGCTGGTTTACGTGAGCTACCAGGAGCCGACAATGCCAGAGGAGGAGCACTCGGATGCCATGACTCTGATTGCCCAGATGAGCAATGCATCGCTGGCAGATGAAGACGGCGCAGAAGGCGGGGCAGATGGACAGTTCGGCGGACATAGTGGTGGTAGCTCCGAATAATTCGAGCAAAATCGGAAAAAACATTAAGAAATAGACCACATCCAGATTCAATAGTAGCCATTTCTCTCGCTCTCTCTCTATGTGTATGTATGTATGTTGTAACCTGTATATGTATATCCATGTCAGAGACCTAGGATTGGTAAAATAAAAACATACTGGCCAGGAATAGCAAATCCAAGCATTGGCAGCAGGAGGCGAACAAGAGATGCACGGCAGGCTTGAGCAGAACAGAAAGAACACTATCACAGATTTTAGGAAAAGTTGATGATGCGTAGCGTGTAATAAGATGTAAGAAATAATGTTCCAAAGTACACACAATCCCCAACACTTACATAAAGACGGTCGGAGTCGAATCCTTGATGATCGATTTGATGATTTCGCGATGAAAGATGCACTACAATGCGAATTTCTAAGCAAATTAAGAAAAATTCCAATGAATATTTGTATGAAGAGCATACAAACCCAAGCAAAACAAGCAGCAATTCAGCACGGAGAAAAGAAAGCAAACAATACAGAAACTTAACTAACTTAACCCAAGAGTACGGCGACACTGAGACACGGACGGATATACGGAGACAACGGACAGTGGACGGCTTGCGCTGAGTAGATGGTTAATTTGTAGAATTTTAAGGAAACCACAGCAAGAACAAGGGTTCGTTCGCGGCACTTGCTTTTTACTACATAATAATAAATTATTAATGTATAACCAAGAACCCAAATACACAACACTCTACACTAAACACACACTTATATATTAGATAAATATATATAAATGTATAAACACCCGATTCCGATACCCCGTAAACCTTCAACAAAAACTCGACAAGAAGATCGCTGAATATGAAATAAACTTGAAATTTTCCAACCAGCATACCCCTGGGACCCAGAAGTCCCTATTTTTTTTTAATATTCATAATCTTTAAACGTAAAACCTAGTCTCGTAGCATTATCATAGTTAAGGTATCGTTTTTTTTTCAGACTAAACTAAACTAAACGCGGAAAAGAATCGAAATACATGTATTTAAACTTTAAATTTTAAAGTTAATTCATAATAAACAAACAAATCGAATTCTTGTGCCTGCAAGCGAGACGGCATGATGTCAGCGGCAGCGGAAGAGAGCGAGAGATGCACAGTGCAGTGCAAAACGGAGCTTAGCTGAATTGTAGTTCACATATTTACGTGTATAAAAGAATATTACTAGTGCTTAAGCGGGCCTATTCGACAGGTGAAAGCAAGAAGCTGTGCCACTTTTATTACAAAACAAAAAATAAATACAAATTTAGACATACACACATATTTGTGAACAACCATAACTATGAAACTGAATTTTGCGATAAAACTGACCATTTTTAGGGCAGTATTCTTGATAAATTGATATTTGAATGTCGATGTACAAATTACAGACACAAACAAACAAAAACAGAGGCTACCTGCTGGTATATTTATGCGCCTGGAACAGATGTATTTATATTTGGTGTCCACGCCAAAGAGCCACATAAAAAATCAAGTTGGTGTAATAAATTTGTGTTTTAATCACAGTGCGGGCATTTTGTTAGCCTTTCAATTAAAGATACAAATTCGGATTTCGTAATTAGGCACACAGACTAGGATTTTCGCTCGGATATAGATGAATTCCCCGTAAAAGACAAATACACATTTTTTGAACTGCGCGCCCTCTTTGCTTAGCACCTGTCAACCCTGCCCCTGTCGATAGTTGTCGATAGGCACTGGAAGGCCAGAAAGAGATGGCGCAAGTCAGCTGCTGGAACGATTGTTCTGTTGTTGGAAGCCACTGTGGGAAGCGCCAGCGCCTTCCAATGTCAATTAAATAAGCAAAACGCGAAGAAAAAAAAGGCGAGCGAAGTGTCTCGTTGCCGCGGATAAACATAAACCAGGAAATAAGGCATACAACAAAACCAACCAACTCAGAATCAACCACACTCACATCCGAATCCAAACGGACGGGATTGCGGGCAGGAAGAACGTAAACGTAACGTGAGTGTTGTTGCTGTTTCCGTTCTGTTGATTCAGCGGACTACGCAATAAACGATAACGACCTTCCCGCAGCAGAGTAGCACCCCCTGAGCGGTGGAAGCCACCAGTTGGAGATGCCCCAGATGAGGGCAGCTGCCGCTGAGGCGGTGGTCGCCGGCAGCGCCAACGGGCAGCCGCTGGTCAAGATCGGACACTACCTGCTGGGCGCCACCCTGGGCACCGGCACCTTCGGCAAGGTGAAGATCGGCGAGCACCAGATCACCCGCGTCAAGGTGGCCGTCAAGATACTCAACCGGCAGAAGATCAAGAGCCTGGACGTCGTGGGCAAGATCCGGAGGGAGATCCAGAACCTGAAGCTCTTCCGCCATCCGCACATCATCAAGTTGTACCAGGTGAGCAAATACCTGCGTCACGGGGCACCAGACTTCCCACATCAGATATCCGATACTGAACTAGTGACTTTCCCATTTAAACAAATAAACAACACTCCGCTTTCTACAGACTGGGCATTTATTGATTGGGGCAAATTGTTTTGGCAGAAATGCAATCCTAAGTAATTTTCTCCTCGCACGCTCCATAAACATCAACAAACTCATCAAGCGAGCAGGGTAAATATTAAGTGTTTCTGAGCTATATCAGAAACTGGGGCACTAGTTTGCTTATAAAAAAGGCCAATAGTCGGCTAAACACAACAAACATGATTCAAGTAAACAAACTTAAGCATCGGCTTACTTCGGGCAAGGAAGCGAGAGTACCTTTCACATAAGAAATATTTAAATTCATCGATAACGCATCTTAGTTGACTAGTTCTTAGTAAACTTTAAATGAACTTGGTTTTTTTTTCTCAACATAAGATATTGATTTTATTTTCACCGCAACTGTATATTGCATTTGTGAAAAGGGATTTGCATAAAGAAGGAGGAGTTTATCAGCAGTCAGTCGATCTAGCAAATTACATTAAGGGACTTTAGCCTGGGCATTTAGACATTGATTTGAGGAAACTTGCGAATACAGTCACCACCCAACTCCCACTTAATGACTAGCCATTACCTATCTTTTCCGAAAGGTCATCTCCACGCCTTCGGACATCTTTATGATCATGGAGTACGTAAGCGGAGGCGAGCTTTTCGACTACATCGTGAAGCACGGCAAGCTGCAGGAGCACCAGGCGCGTCGCTTCTTTCAGCAGATCATCTCGGGCGTGGACTACTGCCATCGGCACATGATCGTGCACCGGGACCTGAAGCCGGAGAACCTGCTGCTCGACCATAACATGCACGTGAAGATCGCGGACTTTGGCCTCTCGAACATGATGCTGGACGGCGAGTTCCTGCGCACCTCGTGCGGCTCGCCCAATTACGCGGCCCCCGAGGTGATCTCCGGCAAGCTGTACGCTGGACCCGAGGTGGACATCTGGTCGTGCGGCGTCATACTGTACGCCCTGCTGTGCGGAACGCTGCCCTTCGACGACGAGCACGTGCCGACGCTGTTCCGCAAAATCAAGTCGGGCATCTTCCCGATACCCGAGTACCTCAACAAGCAGGTGGTCAACCTGGTGTGCCAAATGCTGCAGGTGGACCCGCTGAAGCGTGCCAACATCGAGGAGATCAAGAAGCACGAGTGGTTCCAGAAGGACCTGCCGGCCTACCTCTTCCCCTCCTCCATCGAGCAGGACTCCAATGTGATCGACACCTACGCGGTGGCCGAGGTCTGCACCAAGTTTGGCGTCAAGGAGACCGAGGTGCACAACTCGCTGCTCAGCGGCGATCCGCATGACCAGCTGGCCATCGCCTACCATCTGATTATCGACAACAAGCGCTTCGCCGACGACGCGGCCAACCAGATAAATGAGATCAACAACTTCTTTGTTGCCGGTTCGCCGCCACCACCGCCTCCGCCGCCCGTTCCCCAGTCGATGATGGACCACCAGGCCCCACTGGCCACCGTGACCGTTGGCGGAGGCACTGCAGCCAGCTCGGGCACGGCCACGCCCGTGCCGCCGGCTTCTGGCGGCACGCCCAGCAGCACCATTCGGCCGCATCCGGAGCGGATTGCTCCGATGCGGGACCGCCAGCTGGCCATGTCCGTGCAGAACTCTGGCGGCGGAGCGTTCCCCGAGAAAACCGCGCGCGGCGGCACGCCCATCAAGCGCGCCAAGTGGCACCTCGGCATCCGATCGCAGAGCAAGCCCAACGACATCATGCTGGAGGTGTACCGGGCAATGAAGGCCCTCAGCTACGAGTGGAAGATCATCAATCCGTACCACGTGCGGGTGCGACGGCAGAACGTCAAGACGGGCAAGTTCTCGAAGATGTCGCTGCAGCTGTACCAGGTGGACGCCAAAAGCTACCTACTGGACTTCAAGTCGCTGACCAACGACGAGGTCGAGCAGGGCGACGACGTCATCATGGAGAGCCTCACTCCGCCGCCACTGAGCGTTTCCGGGGTAATGCCGCTGCAGCCGACCGGCCACCACACCATGGAGTTCTTCGAGATGTGCGCTGCCCTGATCATTCAGCTTGCGCGCTGAGGAGGAGAACGAGGAGAAGGTGACCGCCGTCGGCCGCAGCGGATTCAATGGGATCTTCTCAGTTGGCGGTCTGCACTCGGACCGCCCTGAGGATTGACCACGACCCGGAAGACACAGTCCCACAAAAGAAAGCTGCAGAGGCTTGGAGTTCGGAGTTCCACAAATCTTTTGTGGATCTTAAGCACTTGACTGATGCGATCACTGCTGATTTCAATTGGAATCTAAATTAAAAAAAGAAAAATTTCGATTCCGATTCGAAATATGCCTTTTGTCCGATTTTCGTACCACTTTGAATTAAATTAGATCAAACCTTTGCATGCACAAGTAGTCCGGTTGTCGTTCTTAAGGTAAATTTGGAAAACAAATTCCAATCGCTTTTGAATAAAGTCAACAAATGTAGTTTTTTCGGAATGTTGTCAGAAAGGCTGAATTGCTTTATAACCTTAAACATTAAGCGAACAATGAACCAGCTTTCTAACTCTGACTCCAGCTTCCATTTGTGCGGCTGTGTAATCTAAATAAAATGTTTTTTTATTACGAACGCCCGCCAGCCATTACCGCTACCCTACCGTTACCCGCTTTGCCGTGTCCATTTTCGCTTCCGGTTAGTCTAAGTTTGTAGATTTTGCCCCGCACCGCACGACCGGCGGGCTTTGATCTGTTTATATTTCGATTTCTGTTTATATTTACATGTTGAGTTATTATTTTACCCAAATCCAAACCGTATGTTTACGTATATTTGTATTATGTCCAACGAATTGTAATCTGAGCCTTGTCTGGGGGAAGTTAGATTGTAACCAGCTTGGGGCGAGCGATTTTTATGTATCTGTGTAAACAAAGCTACAATAAAGCGATCCACTAATATTCTAAACCAATTCTGGACCTGCCCCAACTAAATTCAAAACAGCAGCGACGTGTAAGTTAAACATAGCCATAATTAATATTAGTTTTATTGCATAATAAAGTATTTTGTGCACATTCTTTCAGCATCGACGATTGCAATTCCTGCATTGGGCTTTATCGCAGTTACAGTCTCCCGTTTCACGTGTAAAATCATTACCTCCCAGACCCACCAATCCATCCACATCCATTTTGCTACTGCTACTGCTTCTGCTGCTGCTTCCGCTTCAGTTTGTCGATCAGCGTCTCGATGCTGTTGGCGTCCACCAGCCCAATGAACTTGTCCACCACGACGCCGTTCCTGAAGGCCAGCACAGCAGGCACCGCCTTCACCTCGAAGGTCTCGACGAGATCAAGGTTCGTCTCCACATCGATGACCGCCAGGTCGATTTCGTTCGAGTTCTCCAGCAGCTCAAGCATCTTGGGCGTGAGGATCTTGCAGGGATCGCACCACTCGGCGTGGAAGTTCACGATCACCGGGTTGTCGCTGTTGATCACCTGCGGAATAAAAGCGAATGCAGACTCCATTAGCTAAGGTAATAAATTGATTTAGTAACAATTAAGTAATCATTTAGATCAAATGAGCCAAGTATTTTATTTTAAAAAGTCAAGTTGAATAATAGACATGATGTCATTGCATAAACATTGTAAATGGGTTTATGGGTGGGAATAATGATGTTGCTTTAATAGTGGATTTAACTTCCTGCAACTTACCGACAACTAAATATATAAACGTTTTATATAATCATTGCAGATAGCTATAACTATGTACAGCGGCGGTAAAAATAAAGTATTTCTTAGCTTATGTAAATATCACTCAAAAACAATTTGAAAGAAACTTTTGGTAATATTTTTTTCAATTTAGCGAAGCTGTAATTATAAACTAAGTTGTATAAAATCATTTACTACAGCCTATTGTAAAGTGAATTTTAAGGAATTAGTTATTGTTATTTTTTTTTTAAAAACTAAAACAATGTCAAAGGCTTCTAAAACCTGATTTTGTTTATTGGCAAGTAAACATTATGACAGATAACAAGAAAAATGGTTTTCTGCCTTTACAATTTCCCACTCCTATTATTTCGACCGCAGCTGTATGTATGAAGATGAGCCCGTGACTCATACCATAAACAAATCTTTTAGTTGCTCTGTTAAAACAAGGGGAACACTATTCTTATCTCACTTAATCCGCCTGCTATTGATAATCTGGGAAGTCCAACAATGGGAGGTATGGTAGCGGCTCCCCTTTTTTGTGGACCCACGAATGCTGGCTGAAAGGGGTTCAAACCGGTATCCAATGTTTTTGGGGCTCATTTGCATACACGAGCCAAAGGCCAACACAAACAAAGGGGCGAGCGTGCACACATATGGACACCGTGGTCCATGGCCAAATGCGTCATAGGGTGGATCCGCCTCCTCCTGCTCCTCCCCTTGCTCCACGGTAATCCAATCACGTACGCCAACCTTTCACATTGCATAATCCTGACTCACCTTCTGATCGAACTCGTAGTGATCCTTGATGACCAGCTTCTTGAGCAGGTGCTGCGACTGCGACAGGTACTTCTGGGTGGCCTTGGCCGCCTGGGGCGCGATCCTTTGGCAGCTGCTCTGGGCACTGGTGGCTCCCATGGAGCAACAGGCCACTAGACGTGGCGCGATTCCCTCGGCGGCGATCTTGAGCATTTTATGGGCTTCGGTTCTGTTGCGGGGGCGAGGCGGAGCGGAACACGGAGAATCGCAGCGATTAGATTGCGGGGCTGTGGGGTGTTTAACCAGTTTTTCCGTACTTCGTGTATGCGTTCAATGTTTGTTTATAAACCGTGGCTGCCGGTGATGCCACACTGCCTATGTATCGGTGCTGCCACCCGCGGATAGTTAAGCGATAGGATAAATATCGACTAGAAATCGATAAATTGTAGACAAACCTAAACCTATATTAAATAACTGAGTTTTGCTCAGTCTTGGACTGTGTTACTGCTTTTCGGTGGAGAATTCGGAAAAAGGCGGCTTTTATACCTCCCTGAGATAATTATCGGTGGCTGAGTTAACTTGATTACTTTATAACTTGAGTTATGCCTCAGCTGTTCTTTGTTTGCCAGATTCTCGACTTCGAGTTAAAGTGCTGGTTAGTCAGGCTGTCCGAATTAAACGACAACATAAGCTTGTGGTTAAAAGAAATAGCAAATAAACTGTGTTACCAGGCCCATTAAAAGATAAAAGTTAACTTGCAGTCCAGAAGTAGGGATTAAGAAAGACCCTTTCGAAAGACTTGTCGCTTATTCGCTTTCGATTCTGACTTAAAACTACTGTTATTAAGAGTCCCCGATTGATTTCAAATTTCAAATTTGGCGCCCTGCCTTCTCTATCGCCTCTTACTCTCTGCCGCAGGAATTTCGCTGCTCGCGACGCAACAACAAATCTGAATCTGTCCATTTGCCGACGCTCGCCGTTGCCGTTGTCGTTGTCGTTGTAGCCGCGCTGCCGCCAGAGAGCTGTGATTGCTTGCCGTGTTTATTATTTTTCTAACTGCGGGCACGGTGCTGAGGAAAATATCCATTTTTTTTTTGCTTTTTGTTTGGTTTTGTGTCGTCGGCAAGAAGGCCGAAAAGCGGTAAATCGTCCAGCCACCCACACAAGCACAGGCCGAATCGAAGTCGAGCTCAGAGAGCATATGTGTGCGGAGAAAAGTGCTGAGTAAGCTGGAAAACATTGCGAAAAACGCGTGTTGCATGTGGGCCAAGGAAGAGGAAGAGCAAAAAGAAGCAGAAGCAGTAGCAGAAAAAACAGCAAGTGAGTTTATAAATCGCATATAAAAAAGGAAAACTACATATCAAATCCAATTGAAGTTTTAAGCTCCGTCTGTGTGTGTGTGTGTGAGCGGAGCGCGTGTGTGTGAGTAAGTGTGAGTTTTTCCACCCCAAGAGCGCGCTTGAAAATCCAAAACGAGGTTTCGGATTTTTTTTGGATACTACCCTGGTTGAGAACGTGTTTCAGTTTTTGGATTTCGTTTTCTCGGATGGACAGCTGTTTGCTCCTTGTTGTTCTTTCGATTTATGACATCAACACACGCTCCCAGCTCACACACACACACACACATGTGTGCAGGCAGAGCTTTGTTTTTGTCCTTAGGCTAAAGCTCTTGCTTGAAGCTCAAAACCAAGCTGTTGTTGTTTCATTTTTTTCGTCCTTTTGGAGCGCGCTTTATTATTGTTTGTGTTCACTCGAAATAAATTTTATCGATTTATGTCGAAAAGCTATTAGCCGGTATATTGGAAAATATTAATTGGTGGAGGTCATCTTCAATTTATGATCTTAAGCCACAGTTTTTACTCACGAATTCATGTGGATGTGTGATATAACAACAAATATGTACAATATGTATATTCATATGCATATGCCAACATTAAGTTCGATACAATCTTAAGCTATAGGTAAGTTTTGGAAATCATAAGAATCCCTTAACTTTCTGTTACCAATTTATTTAAGAATCATTAGAATCATTCTCTTCCCAAATAAATTCCGATTTTCTTGAACTTTGGAAACAGGTCTTAAAATCCCCAAAAAATAGGCCTTGATAAAACTTACAACGCAGCTAATCATATCGTTCACCATTGATGAAAATCGTTAATGCTTACGTTAATAATATTTCATATAATGAACAAAATTCTTATAGGTTCGTCTCATATAAAATTTCTTTTTTCAAGGCAAAAGCCCAAACAGTTCACATTTGCCTGCAAAACTATTGTACTACCTTTTTACCCCTCGCCATCAGGTACTTCCAAAATGTTCGCCCAAAAATAATGGAAAACTGAAAAAATTGGAAAAAGCTGGCGCATGGGTTAGGGGCGGGGAAAACTTTAATGTTGTTTTGGCCTAAAAATATCGCGGAGCGAACGTGAATTTTCCCGACTTTGCTCCGAAAACGAAATCTCAAAGTTCCAACTGCGATCGTTGATCCCCTGCGATCCGTTGTGATCTGAACCAAGATCGCCCTGGCACTTCTCGAAATAGCACTCATTGGTATCGTTGGCTGTCTAATTTTGGGCTCGTCTTGAGCAGGTTCTTTTGCTGTCTAGTACCCACTCCCTTTGTTCCTGCGCTGGCTCTGTTTTCCCGATTTCCATTTCCAGCCCCATGCCGGGCACTCGAAGCCCGCGCTCGTCTATTTATCCGTCTATATATAGAGTCCCGACTTCGGCTTAGTTCGGGGTACCTTGCGAGCGGCAGGCGAATGGTGGAAAGGGAAGTTCAATTACCTTTAAATGGATTACACAAACAAATAGTAGGGCTGCCACAGGGGCTCGGCGGCGAGGCGAGGCGGGGCGGTGCAGGGCGGAAGCCTATATTAAACACAGACACGCACTCACACCCCACAACTAGATAAAGAAACACAAACAGAGACACAAGGCAGAGCAAAGCGATCGGGCCTCTGATCCCGATCCTCAGCCCCAACCCCGCTTTTCCCTTAACTTGGACAGGGGAGCGGGAAAAGCGGGAAAAAACGGGGCAAAGGGGCAGGGGCAGGGGCAGGGGCGGGGGCACCGTCGGCGATGCTGCCAAAAATAAATTTGAACTCAAATTGCAGCGGCAGACGCGAGTTGCGAGTGAAAAACACGGCTGCCAAGAAAAAAACCAACGCAACGAATTAGTCTTCAAAGACCGGCCCATCTCGATTTCGTTGGGCCTGGGCCATCGGACGAAAACTACGTAGTACTGGCTGGCAACCCACCCAAACCAGTTCACTTATCATCCGACACTTGGATATAATATAACCACATATCAGGATTTGATATGGAGATATGCGTGGGGGCTCTATAGGTTTTGTAGGAGTCAGAAAGATTGTGTATTCCCTTATCCCAAATTCCACAATTTGATCCACAAAAAAAAATATGGCTATTAAATTTCACATCTTTTATTTCAAATGAAAATAATATATATAAAAAGATAATATTAAATGCAATGTATATTAAATTGAATAACATGTTTAAGATAATGTAAAAGATATTAGATTTTAGGAGACCTATTAGTTTTAAAAGAATTATATTTTAATTTAATATTAAATGAAATAAAATTTCCAGATATTCGGAAATAGTCAAATTAAATTAATTTCGAAATAGTCAATTGAAAAATTTAAATTTCCATGCATAAAATAAATTTAAAATATCCGCAATGGACGTTGATTTTCGTCCAACAAATATTTGAATTGAATACAAAATGCTTAGACATTTTACGTATATTTTTACCAGTGTAAATGGGGCCCTTATTTGGGTCTAATACTTTTGGGCAAATGTTTTTACATTTTACTGAAAAATAGTTACAGCAGGAGAGAAAAACAATTAAATACGCTTTTTCCATTTCCCCTGTTTTAATATTATGAGTGTTTGTAAACGCCTTGAATAATGCCATTACTTAGAACGTTTAGTTATATATATAACCACTGCTACTAAATGTATATTAAAAATTGATTTTGCTGGTGTAGCCAATATATTTTTTAGGGAATCGCAAGGCCAGCTCAAGGATGGTAAACTACCTATTTTTTGCGGGGCAGGGAAGGCGGTCCGTCAGGGGGCAAGTGACGCAACGTGGCATGGACAAAAAGAGGCGTCCGCAAGGCGGGGCATACGTGCCCAACCTCATTAGTTTCGAGTTTCCAAAAACGCACGCACACCAGCGCACAATCGCCGAAACACGGGGACCGGAAAAACGGGGAAAAGACGGGGAAATGGGGAAAATCGAAAATGGAATATGGAATATGGTTTTCCATACGCTCGGACCCATTAATTTTCATCTTCGGCGAGAGAGCTTAAACAACGGCTATTTGTAAACGCAGGCAGATGCCTGCCAGCCCGAATATCGTTCCCGCCGCCCGTTCCGCCCACCGCTCCTAGCCAGAAACCAAAACCAAAGCGATCCAAACCGATCTCTCTCTCGCATTCCCTCCACCTCTCACTCTGTGCGACTTTGGGGCAGCTATTTATAAAGTCGAAAATACTTTTAGCTGCCATGTTGCGAGATGCCAAGTACAGTTGCGTACTCGAGCGATTGGGCCAGATCAGATCGGTTTGGATGAGATCGGTTTAGGACCGACAAGCGTCAGAAATGAGGATTAACCAGGAACTCTCCGGGATGTGTTGGTACACACAGAGCACTAAATGTGGCACTAAGCTCTTGCGTGATTGCTTACAAAAGATCTGTGTTCTACGAACTCTAAGAAACTTTCAAAGAACACCCTTCGTGGAACCAATAAAAAAGTTTTTCTCAATTCGAAAATGTGCAATTTGTAATTGCCTTATGGTTTTTTTTTTTTCAACCGGAAACTTGATTTAAAGTTTTGAATCGATATTAAACCAAGCATCAAAATAATGGAATGGTAAAACATTGGGGTTGGAAACTTTTTATAGGAAAACATTACAATTTGGGGGTTTTGTAATTTTCTTTCTTGCATTTCAAAAACAGGACGTTGCCTTACCGCCCACAAACTTTTAACGGACACCCTTCGTAAAAACCATGAAACTGGTTTTCTCAACGCGAAAAAAATTGTGATTGACTTTCGGCGGTTTCTTTACTTTTTAAGCCAGAAACTCAAAATTCAGTTATTTTCACTTTAAAAGTTTTATTAGTCATTCCTTTAAATTTATTTTAGTTCCAAGGATAAAGTACACCAACATTAAAAAGATATGTTGTCTTGTTAAATTTTTTTTATTTAATTTCAAAGTTAGTAAAGTAAATATGGAGACTATATTTCTTGAACATATTTAGATAAAATCTTCTTAAAATCTAGCTAAAATCCAGCTAAAATCTAAGGTATATCTAAGGTATCTACTGTTTGTGTTAGGCTCTTCAGATTCTTCAGAAGCCCCAATATGCTGAGAACTTTTGGATGGCGCTGCTCCAGAGGGCATACAAAGCCATCCCAGGCTGCATTTTCTTTTGTTTTCCTGCTGGCTTGCATTGTAAATAACTTTTGCTGCGACTGTGCTGTTCGTAGTGTAAAATCGTTTTCCCGAAGCTCCGCTCTCTCGCTTTCTCTTGGACAGACATGCAGATACAGATACTCGTGGACGGGAGGCTGCACAGATACAGATGCGCGGTGGCAGAGCAGAACTTTCGGTTGGAAATTTGCCAACCCCTCATGGCGCTTTTCGACGCGATCAGCTCGACCCCAATAGACGGGGGACGGAAGGCGGCCGACAGGGATGGCGGGGGGGCGTGCACCTTCGGAGACGCAGCCAACAGGCTGCGACGGCTGCTCGGACCGCTCGAGTCTCGGTATTCTGCGGCTGAATTCCGAATTCGCTTTCAGTATTCAATTAGACTGCGACGGCTGCTCTTTGAGTGCGGCCAAGGAACGGAGCAGCATCAGAACCTGAGCATTCGAATCCCGAATCGGGCCAGTTCGGAACGGTAAGCGGTTGGCAGCGGTTATCCGGGAACGGGTACGGGTACGGGTATCGGGTAAGACAACTCTCGTCTCTGCGCTTTGATTTCAAATTTTGTTTCTTGGTCCGCGACTATTTTTTGTTTGGGGGTACTAGGGGGCTTTAGGGGATGGCGAGTGGCTGGGGGATCATTTGTTTTTCATGCCAAGGCGTGTGGGCGAACGGAAGCGAAGAGAAGCAGATGAACAGGGCCAGCTCCGAATGCCTCTGCTTTCCTTCGATTTTCGCTGTTGTTTGTTTGCAATGGCCGAGATCTGCGTCTTCTTCATTCATTGAATTCTTGATTCGTCATAAACATATATTCCCAAAGCTATACACTGCTTTATATAAAAAGTGTATGACTGCGCCCCCGATTCACTGAGTTCTTTTATTATATTTCATCTTTGGAACGGGCTTAGATATATATCTATATTTTAAGCATAACATTTTTTTTGAGATGGGCTAATGAGATCCTTAGTTACTTGTTTTCTAAAGACTGGCTTAAGACTCTTTTTGGGTCTTGGTTTGTTTTATTTGATTGCGCAGTTTCGTTCTACATACTTTAAAAGTTTTTTTTATTTATCTGTTATTTTAAATAAAATTTTGGTATAATTTAATTTAAAAACTGTGGTGAAAAGATTTTTAAAAGTTCAACAATTTTTAATGCAATATATATTTACTGGTCGAGATTGGCCAGATTTTAGTGAATTGCAATAGATCCTTGTTTGGGGTTCAAAAACTCTTTTTGAACAGTAAAACCATTTGGCCCATTAACATAAGCCATTGGCCGTAGCTTATCGAGTACGGCGGATCAGGTGTGTAGTGGTTGGTGGGCGATGTTTGATGAGTCACCCACTCGACTTCCAAGTTTCCGTGGAGCCACAAGCCCACCTTAAGGCGATAAGATAATGCCGGGTAGCCATACAGCCAGATTAGATATTAGTTTCAGTGCGGTTTTAGTGAGGCCTAACCAGGGGATTTCCTCTCCTCTCCTTTCCCAAATGGAGAGGGTGCGATAGAGCAGGTTCTGTTCTGATCGGGCCAGAACAGAACAGATAAGAGCGCTGAATTGGTGGGATCCCAGGGCAGAACTCGAATCAAGTCAAGAAGTCTTCTTCTGTTTGTGCTGTGTATTCGTATCCGTACATGCCTGCGCTTTTTCCCGCCTCTTTTCCCCCCGCTTTCTATCTCCGTTGATGTTTACGTTTTGGCGTGATTTCGTATTAACAAATTCACTTCTCTATGTATTTTTAATTTTAGTCCAAGGTTTGAAACAACAACTGTGAGCAGTGGAAACAAAACGAGCGTTCAGCTATAAACGATATCAAAACCAATAGGAAGAAACGCACACAAAGAACCGAAAACTGAAAACCATAGACAAAGTCTTCGGAAGAGAGCGTAGAGAGGGACAGAGACAGGGCGAGAGCGAGCGGGACAGAGACAGCTGGCGGTCAGCGACGTTGGACAAGTAGTTGAAAATATTGCGCATACGCCGCGTGAACCGAAGGCAAAGAACAACAAGCCGTGCGTTCGTTCTTGTTCGAATTTCACAGATTCAGTTTAAAGGAAATCCAGAATAGAGGAAAGAAGAGAAAGATAAACATATAAAGAGAGAAAAGATAAGGAGGAGCAGGAGGAGGCCAAGTGAAGAAGGGCCGTGGATCAGCGGCTACGAACGAAATCCATTTCAAACCGTAGCCAGCTTAAAAATCCAGGTGAGTCCAGGCTCCTGAAAATAATTTAACCACTTACTTATCCTGTTTAATAATGTCTTTGACTAGTTTTAGATTTAACAAGTAATGGGTAAATAGATACAACTATGTATATTGAATTACATTAGGAGGAATAATATATTAAATAGTTAATAATTATGTGCATATAGTTAAACATATTCCTAAAAGATAAAAGGGGAGAAACGCATAATCTTAATCTTTAGTCAAACTTAAGGGCTATTCAAAGTTATTTTACAGTTCGATACCATGAGGTATACATCAGGTAATGGGTAAATAGACACAGCAATGTGTATTCACATACATTATGTGAAATTATACTTTAAATCTTTAGATACATAGGGATAATAATTTAATTAGTTAGATACATTTTATGTGCTATAATTCAAAACATTGCAGATTGATTTCTCTAAATGCAAAGAGGGGGAAAGTATACTTAATATTATTTATCTAAAACTTAATTCAAACTTTAATCTTCTCAAAGTTCTACATTTAGTCCGATTACGCAAAGAGTTTAATGATTAAAAGATGGGGATATAAGCTCTTAGCCGGTCTTGAGTAAAGAAGGAACTGGACACGAGATCCCGAATTTAAATGTGTGACTCTGACGCTCGAGATTGAAGATTGCACAACGCTTGCCCGTATTTCCAAGCTCTTTTGCTACGCTCACAAATACGGGGAACATTACACCCATTCAGCGGTGAGCGCTGCCCGATACCCCGATTCCGCTGCTCTGGCAGTAGCAGTAAAAATTGTTAACTCGAGCGCTGCGGTTGGCGACGCTCGGGGAAAATGCGTACCCCTCACCCCGCCAGAAAGCATGCGCGGATTACCAGGAGACTGCGTCGCCAGAGTCACCAGTTAATTACGAGGAAAAGCAGAAGAATAGTAAACACTACCACAACCACATCTACTTCGAACGTGGGAGTCAGGTGCGTCTGGAACCGGGGTTTCCACAGGGGGGCTTTTGATGAACGGGAAGGTGCTGACTGGTTGCACTGAGTGCGGGGTTTGCAGCGTTATCGGCGTACAAACAAAGCCAATTAGAACTTGAAACTCACCAGACCCCCTGCAACCCCCACCCACAGAGGGTGAAGCTTCACTCCCACCTCAATTGCCCCTTTTCCCCTGGGCTCGCTTTTATCAGCGGCTTATCAGTAAATAATTCCACCTGTTGCGCGGCTTGCGCGAGTGTGAGTGTGTATGTGTGTAGATAACTCGAGGTGAGGTATCGCATTAAGCAACGCTTGTGCTGCCCCACAATTGTGGTCCCCAAAAAGTAAACTTTGCTTGTTTGCACTGCTCAGCGCTACGCTGAAATGGAATGGAAGCCCCATTGCCGGCGGATTTCGTAGATAACCAAACCGAACTGAAACGAAACG
This sequence comes from Drosophila gunungcola, assembly GCF_025200985.1. NCBI lineage: Eukaryota > Metazoa > Arthropoda > Insecta > Diptera > Drosophilidae > Drosophila > Drosophila gunungcola. The sequence goes on from NW_026453259.1 coordinate 114,651, forward strand.
AAACAAAACCAAGCGAACCCACACATGTACACGTAGGGACCGATACAGATACAGATACAGATACTGAGCAGTCTGCCTCAAATCTTATCTTAAAACTTGACTCGACAGCGGCGCAGTGACGCAGACGCTTAGCAATGCCGCTTCGATTGCTCAGACTGGTACAGTTCAACGGGCAATCGATCAATTACCGTTTTCATACCATAAACACCCCATAAAATCCTTTTTTAAACTGCTCCAAAATGTAATTTACATGGAGTACTATATTCAGTTATCCTTGTTATCGTAATTATGATATTCTGTTGTTTCTTTCATAACTGTAATACTATTTTCAAAAAATTTAACTGTGTAAATAAAAACATCATAAACTATAAATTGATCCTGAAACGAGTAAAGTGGTAAATGCACATTTACATATGTATATGTACATATATGAGTAAGATAACATTACTTTCAGAACTCTCAGGCCAAATTTTTCGTCCTTCAGGGTAAGTTAAATCTAGGCTTTCAACTGCTAAACAGATGAAATTTTTCAATATAAGAATACCATTAAGACTGAAAAAAGGGGCATAAGGACCTGGTTTTCTAAAGCCAACTGTTAAGGTTAAGTTCTAAACTATTCTTACATCGGTTGGTGTACTATTTTCCTGTCGATCTTTCTCCTCTCCCAGTCAATTGAGGTTATGTCACCCATTCATTAATTAGAACCGCGTGGGCAAAAATATTTTTGTTCTTGAGTTTCCACTCTCTCGTTTTCTCTTACACGCCAGCTCAACCCTTACTTTGTTGCAGCTTGGCGCTTTCAAGCCAAAAACAACAACGTTTATTTATAAACTACTCTTGTTGTTGTGGGGGACCTCTCCCCACCCGTTCCCTCCTCTCTTCTCCAAGTTTCGCTCTCTCGTAAACTCACTTTACTGTTCTTGAGCCTCTTAGTCTTGCTGTTGTTGCTTCGACTTCGCCTTTGCTTCTTCGAGGGTTGTTGTTGTAAACTCGGTTTTAAGCTTTAATTACGTCTCACACAAGTGCTCGTGTGTGTGTGTGCAAACAGTGGAGCTCACTGTGTGGGGGATTGGATGGGAAGAGGTAGAAGGGGGAGGTTTTTCTGCTATTCCTATTTTTGTTTGCCCAGCGCCGACGTCGCTGCACTCCAACGGTACTTCTGAGCGTGCCCGAATTCGAATTCAAATTTAGTCGAGCTTTGCGCCTCGTCGCCGCCGTTCGCGAAGTTTGTGGCTGATTCGTTTTCGTTTTCCCCACTCTCTCCGCTTCGTCGCTCTCTTCGTGGTTTGCCACCCACTTTTTTTCACCCGCTCGCCGGCTTTGGCGCGGCCTTAAAACGTGAGTACACTACCCCTCTTTCAGGCTCTTCTCCCTCGTCCATGTATGTGTGCTTTTTGTGTGGGAGAGTTTCACGCTAATCTCCAATTTCCAGATAAGATATCGGTTAGTGCATAGTTTTATTGCTGTCCCTGTCCTTTTACTTCTGTTTTTGCCACCTCTGAAGAGCAGCTTTGGTGCCCATTATCCTTTGATTGAGCATTTTTTAGGATCATCTACACTGTTTCGGAACAATCGATAAAAGGCGGTAAGCCGCTGGTTAATGCGGTCCGTTATCGAGGATTTCACAGGGGTGGCCTACAGTGAAATAAAAATTCACTGCTCATAATTTATCAATTATATATCGATTGCCTGGTACTTAGAGGACAGATTTGTTTAGCAACAGGTTAATATCTACTCATATGACCTGCTGCTCTTTCTCAGTGTATTGCGCTTCTTTCTCTCTTTTTACGTCTGCGCCGGCAGCACATCACTTTTACAAACTGAGCCCATGCGTCTGTGTGTGTGGGTGGCAATGAGTGGAGCAGTTGCGCTTCATTTTGTTTTTATTATTTTATTAATTAAAGAACGGCGGTTGTATAGGTGGGATCGATGGCAAGGGGGTGTGTAATCAGAGATTGGTAAGGTGGTGCGCAGCTGGCGGAGTTCTCCTTCAAAGAGCCACATTGAAGCATTCGGATCTCGAAGTCATCCAAGCCAAAATTAAACCAAGAACTTCTGGGCATCGTTCTTCAAAGCTCAATAATAAAATATAAGGAGCACATAATATACAAAAGACTTAAACTTGGTCAAATAAGTTAAGATAATACATTTTTCACCTTACGCATCTTAACTCATTGCCAATAAATAAGCTGAGTAATACATTTGTTTTTACATTGTTGGATAATGTTAACTAATTTTATACCAACAATAAAAACAAACTTTTTTGCGTCACATATGTAGCTATGCATTAAACAAAGAAATAACAAAAATATAATATTCTAATATTAATTATGCGTAAATAGATTAAATTATGCCGATTTTCGAATATATTTCTTGAGCGTTTCTAAGACAGGTATATCATAAAATCCTCTTTACATGGGACATGGGACTTTACATGGGACATGCCCATATCAACTCGCATAGTGATACTGATCAAGAACTAAAAACAACAAACTTTTAAATGTATGATAGTGCTTAGGGTCAAAAATGAAATGTCAAATTAAAAGGCAATATTCTAATTCAGATTTACAGAAATGAAAGCCACAAACTTTAAAAAACGCGATTTTAATCCGACTACCGAATTTTCCTCGTTACAGCTTCACGACGTCTTGCAAACGGCTGAAAATGGAGAAGACTCCACGGTACACGCAGCGGGAGCGAAACATGGTGTTGAGCTACGCGGCGCAGTACAAAGACGTAATCGAGAACAAGCGCACGGACGCGGAGTCGAATCGCAAGAAGGACGAGGTCTGGCTGCAGATCGCCAAGGAGTTCAACTCGCGGGTCTACCACCAGCGCAGCGCCAAGCAGCTGCGCCAGCTGTACAAGAACATGAAGCTGCTGCTCAAAAAGGACCTCTGTGGCGAGGACAAGAGCAACCACTCCTTCATGGACCTGCTCAACACGCTCTCGCAGCAGGATTCCGTGGCCCAGTATATCGCCGAGCAGCTCTCGCCGGAGGGCGCGGGCGGAGGTGGTGGGAAGCAAGGCGGTGCGGGAAACGGAGGCGGGAACGGACACCACGCGGATGACTACGACGACTCCAAGGTGGGCTCGTGTTTAAGATTTCAGGCACTTATAACTTCTTCAGCTAGCTTTACTTGTGCGCTCTTACTAAAATGAAATTCAATCGTTATTTTCATGGACTACATAGAGCAACCTATATAAGCACTGATGAAGCAAAGGTGTATCGGCAAATTCAAATGCGAATAAACTTCTTTTCCCTGTGTTAATTTAACTCACTTGTGAAATGTGAAGACGTTTGTACTAAGACTGACTTACTATTAAACGACATTTTATTTACCTAATCCTTTTTTTAATTCAAATGTACAAACTTGAACAAACTTATTTATCTATATCCTAATTCTTACAGCTTAGCTGATTTTAGTATCATTTGTTTGCCTCCCACTTGCAGATGCCCCTCTACCCCGAAGGCATGGACACGGACGTGATCCTCATCAAGTCGGAGACGATCAGCGACAACGAGCAGACGGACAACGGAATGGACTGCCTGGACGACGACGAAGACGACGACTGTCTGAGCCCCAAGGCGCCGGAAGTGTGCCTGGAGGAGGAGGACGACGTGCTTTTCCCCACGGATCTGCGCCAACTGCAGCAGGTGGGCGTTAGCTCCTCCGCCGCCGGCGGCGGCGTTGTTGGTGTCTGCTCCGCCTCGCTGCCAGGAAATGGAACCAGCAATGGGCTGCCGGATCCCGTGCGCCGCGCCGCCAGCTCGCCCGTGTGCTCCACCAAGACCTCGGTGAGCTCTAGCGGGAGCTATGCATCGGCACCCAAGCCGGACATTACCATCCAGACGGTGGGACACATTCGCGTGGGCAGCTTTGCCAACATCAACAAGACGTTGCAGAACGGCGGCTGCAACGCTGCCACCAGTAATGGCGGCTCTACTGGCAGTGGAGTGCTGCCCCTGACGGCGGAGCAAGTGCAACAGCACACGCTTCTGAACGGCCTGGGCCTGTCCGCTGTGAATCCGCCTCAGTCGCTGCAGGCGGCCATCAATGCCGCCTACGCCTCAGCTAACCCAGCCTCGTCGGTGGCCGCCAGCAGTCGCCGCACCCCGCCCACTCTGCAGCTGCCACGCCTTCAGCGCGGGAATAACAACAATAACAGCAACAGCACGAACAACTCCACGGTGAACGCCAATGGAGTTCAGCTTCTGCTCAACGGCAACCACCATGCCCAGCAGTCGCACCACCATTTGGGGCGGGACAAGACGGGCGGCGTGGCCATTGGGGCGGCGGGCAGCTTCAATGGCTACAACGGTCTGGCTGTGGCAGTGCCCTGCCACCCTGCCGCCTTGAACAGCAGCGGAAGCGGCGGGAGCAGCGCCAACAGCAGCGGAGTCAACAGCGGGGCCAACACCGTAGGCGGAAGTCCCAGTGGCGGACCAGCGAGGAGCCAGCACCAGGAGCTGATGAACTCGCTAAGAATCGAGGAAAGCAAGCGGAAGATCGATCTGATTAATGCCCAAATCGAGTATTGGCAGACGCTGACGCGCAAGCTGAACAGTGAGGCGGGCCACATGCCCAATCCCGCGTGTCCTTGCCACTTCCCAGGCGCCAGTGTCCTCTCGCCCGCGGTCACTACCAGTGCCTCAACCTCCGTCTCCGCCAACCTGCTGCAAACGCAGGCCACCACCAGCTAGTCCGCAGTGAAGAGTCATCCAGACGATGGCGGCGACAGCGACATCATTTCAATAGTGGACATAGATGATGAGCGGTCTGAGGAGGAGGAGCAGTCGGAGGAAGAAGACGACGACGACAACGATGATGATGACTCACAAGATGCCTTGGTCAAGGATGTGGGCGTGGTGGGCGGTCTTTCGCCGCCGCCCCACTCCTCTCCACCGCCAGAAAAAGCGCTTGAAGCGCCAGGAAGACAACTCCGAGCTCCTCAGGCAGCTGGCCCTGCAGCAGAACCAACAGAATCAAGATGCCCAGAAGGGGTGCTAGTATTTTGTCTAAGCCACCATTAACTAACCCCATCCCACTACGTTTATGAGTACTTTTAACTATAACTTTCGGGGGTGCCACAGAAATCACTAGGGTTTTCGAATCACTTATAAAGGTGTGTAAAAGAATGCTGTGAAAAATATAATGTAGTTATTTGGAAGGAATGCATCGGACTTCAGGACCTAACATTTATTTTTGCATACATTTGGCACCTCTATAACCTTGTGATTTCTGAGGCACCGCTGTGTATTTATTTACGCCTAGTTTGAGTGCCAAAAAGAAAGATAGGAGCCTTGCCATCAAGAATGCTTGCCAAAGGACCTGGACAACAGGTCACTATTTATTTGCTAACCTAACTTAACATTAGTGCTAGAATCTTTTTATTCTGTTTTTGCGTATTGAGCCATTTATTTTGTTTTTTTTTTTTTTTGTAATTAGGGTTTTTAATGTTAAGTTTTTTGAGAGCTACAACCAAAAAGAAAAGAAAGGAAAATATCTTGACTTTGTACATTTACCTTAAAATTAGACCTAACTTAATTTGAGCGAGCGCAGTTAAGAGAACACAAACGAAAGAACGAAAACTGTACAAATGTGGTTCCTAATCTAGTCCCTAAACAAAAGAGTAAAGCTAAAGAGAAAGCTAAAGTGTTATGCCTAGCCGTGAACTTGTGTATTATTTTTATGTATCAACCCAGAGAGTTCCCCAAAAACCACCCAAAGAACTGTAGCTAATTTAATGTACTTAAAGAACCCGCGAAACCTAAAGAAACAAGTCTGTACAGATAGAGGAAGATAGAAGAAGACGAGTCGAGACAAGGCGGGAGAATAAAAGAGAGATGGATAAACTTTGCTAGTCGACACTGCATAACTGTATTTTAGTGTATTTTAGTTATTGCTAATTGTACGTGTAAAATACAATTAATTGCCTACCCAGTAACCACAATTTACAAAGAAACACACCAAACTAAAAGTGACAACCAAACCAAACAAAACTCTTTATACAACTTTTGTAAACAAAAACTTATTAATAAAACAATGAATTTACTTTGTGGACGTTTTGTGCTTCTGAATATCTGAAGTCCTGTTTTATAAACAAATGTTTGGTATAGTTTAAATTATTCTGCAATTGGCGCCAAATGTTTTGCGTTATCCAAAACTGTGCCATTTCCCGATTGTTATCGGCTTGTCGCTCTGGAACCAGTTCATTTATTACTCATCGCTTCCAGTTCCAGTTCAACAAAAATTCGCTTGCGAATAAATTGCGAAAAGCAGAAATTGTTTATGTGGGAATCGGTAGCAACGGCGGAAGCGAAAACGACAACAAGAGCGCTAGTGAATGAAGTGAACGTGAATTCGAAACCGCTCTCCCACTCTCTCGCGCACCAGCACCAGTGTAGGTTTGCGAGTGTGTGTGCAAGGCCTGGAACTGGGGATTGCAAATCGCGGATCGCACATTCCCCCGCCCTTGGGACGCCTGGAACACCTGGAACGCCTGCTGGAAGAAGAGACTACCAGAAACAGGACGCCCTGAACACAGCTGCCAACTGAAGCGGGTCTTCAGTCGCCGGAAGTTGTACAGTCCCACTGAAACCAGGTAAAAACCCACCCACCAGCCACAGCCACCAGGAGTCGTCCAGCCACCTTACTGCTGCTGCTGCTGACCACCTGGATGCCCGGCTTCCACCTCAATGAGATGGGTGAAATGGTCCTGGACGCCATCGACGACATCGGGGTGGTCGATGTGTACGACCTGGCATCGGACATCGGCAAGGAGTACGAGCGCATCATGGACCGCTTTGGCACGGACGCCGTCAGCGGGCTGATGCCCAAGATCATCAACACGCTGGAGCTGCTGGAGGCGCTGGCCACGAAGAATGAACGCGAGAACGCCACCATCCAGGAGCTGCGCGACAAGGTGGCCCAGCTGGAGAGCGAGAAGCTGGAAAAGGCCGAGTTCCGGCGCCGCTTCGACAAGGAGCTGGAGCTGATCGAGGAGCAGTGGCGCAGCGAGACCAACGAGCTGGTCGACCTCGTCTCCTCGCTGCAGGACGAGAACAAGCGGCTGGTCAAGCAGACGCAGGACCTGCAGTCCTCCTCCGCCCAGAGCTCCGGGCTGGGGGCCAGTCTCACCGAGAGCATCATCAGCATGACCAACCACGATCTGCACGGCGCCCTTTCGGACACCCAGGTGCTGCAGCGGCTCAAGGAGCAGATCTACAAGCAGCGGGACGAGCTTAAGAACCGCGAGCGGGAGCTACAGGACAAGTACAGCGAGCTGGAGCACGTGAGTAACATGGACATTTTAAAAGACTTAACCTAACTTGATAGGAATGGGTGATAGTTTATGACACTTTCTGATCTTCCGCATTTTTTTCTGCCAGCTCACCATCCAGGCGGAGCGTCTGAAGGCCTCCGAGCGGGACACGCGGCGCCGTCACAAGCTGATGCAGGCCCAGGTGAAGACGCTTTGCGAGGAGCGCGCCGACTTTCTGGCCCAGCTGCAGGACCAGAGCCGGGACATCAATCAGCTGCGCAAGCGCCTGGGACTGGCCGAAAAAGAGAACGAGGATTTGGTGGCCTCCTACGACGATGGCCAGAACGATCCCAATCGGCCGCGGTACACTACGCGCGAGCTCAAGGAGCTGATCAGCGAGCGCGACCAGCTGCTGACCACCATCGACGGCCTCACTGAGCAGCTGGCGGAGCTGAAGCCGCCCAGGCAGGCCAAGGGTAAGCGACAACGCCACTTTTCCAGCTCCGACGAAAGCGACGAGGAGAACGATGGCCATTTGGCGGACAACGACGACGTTGAGGAGGAGGCGGCGGCCGAAGCAAACGAACTGGAGCCACCAGCAGCCGGAGAGACGTAAGTGCATCCTCTCTCTAACTCTTATTCACGGTCCCTGCTTTGGAACTTCTATCGAAAAACCAAGTGTATAAAGAAATAGCATTTAAAAGCTGAGTCATTTTTTTTTTTTAAGTGCTAACAATATTTAAATAGACCTTATGATGCAAACATGTCATAAACAGGTGATTCATCATTTGTGTGTCGGCTTTGGCGTAGTGTTTGCAAGGTCAACAGGTATTTAGATATGTATTGTTATCATATAAATAATTTAAAATAAACAAAGGCTTAAGTAATAACCCTAAACGTGAATTTTTTTAGTTCCTTTATTATTTAGGTAACTAGGAAACTATTACCAATCCTATATTTTTAAAATATTTATTATTTGTAAGTAATTTAATAAAATAATTTGTAACGAGTATTTCTGTTAAAAAAAATTATTCTTAAAAATAAGGATTTTCATTATGTTATTTAAAACTTGGGTTTCTGTGCGCTGAGTTTTGACGATATTTTTTTCTGCTCTTAAATGTTGGTCAAATAATTGTAATTTCGGGTCGATTTTCTTGAAATTTTTTCAAAAATGTCTGCAGAGCTGTAATCACTAATTTCACACATATTTATACAATTTTTCAGGCCGCCTGGTCACGATGCGCCCGTGCAGGGACCGCTGCCCTACGAGCCGGACGATGCGCCATGGAAAAAGACTTCCGAGTCGGGAATCCGCAAGTTGTAAGAATAATGCATTTTACCTAGGGGAGCCTTTATTCACACTAATTCATAATAAAACCTTGTCTTGCAGTTTCCGTAAACTCTTCTCGGACCCCTCGGACGGAAACAACACATTCCCGAAGCGTTCGCTGGCCACGCTCTCCAAAATGGCACTTCAAGCCACGCCCGGTTCCGTGGCCGCCTCCACAGCGGCGAAGTAAGCGCCCCTTAAGTATCCGAGTTGGCGTGCATTTCACTTTTTGTTTGTTTTCTGTTTTCTGTTTTTTCCGTTTCCGTATCCGTTCGCACTGCCCCGCACCCTGCATCTTGCATCTTTACTTATTTATTGATTTATTTATTATTTGATTAACGTTTAGTTTAGGCAACTGCCTCTATCTGACCCTTTCTCTCGCCATTCACCTGCTCCGCCTGAGCTGTACATACATAATTTACACACTTGATTGCTGTGCACTCTTAATTCTAAGTTGTTATGCGATTTTATTTACGTAATAAGCGTTTCTTTGTAACTCGTAACTCGTAACCCGTAAACCTTAACCGAATTGGATAATATGCAAGTGTTCCAATGAACAAGAACAAGAAATGTGCAAAGATTGCCGAGTGAGTTTTTTATGAATTAAGACAAACGGGAAAGAAATCAAAAGTAACAAATGAAAGCAAATGTAGGAGGACTCCGTTTCTGGGACTCCAGATTTTAGAGAGTGCACGAAGAATGAGAAGGTTTTGCTTCAATTATCCGTAGTCTAACTATCCCCGATCCCCACTCTATCTCTCTTGAACCCGGCTAGCACTATCCCAATTGAATATACATCTGTCGGAAGGTATTCAAGCATTCTCATAGCAGTTGCCCCATGCGGCCTTATATATATATTACAAATTTATCAATTAACGCAAACTTTAGAAAGAGAAAATCAAAACAAAAAAAAAACGGTAAATATATAATTGATATATAATTAGCAAACGTTACAAACTTAGCGCATTGTTTGTTGAATTGAATTAAACTAACTAAAACGAAGCATGTTAGATTCCATTGATCGCATTAGTGTGCACAAAGATGCCAAAAAAAAACGAAAATCTCCAAGTAATCCGATTGTCGACCAGTCTTAAACGAATGTTTTACCAACTAGCTTTACCATGTACATGGCTTGACCAGCTTTCTCCATTTGTTGTTTTAAAACCAGTGTGAATTTAAATCGTAATCCAATATACTTTAAAGCCCAGTGCTTTCAGTCGAAAGCCTAGAGAAGTCTTTTTTTCTAATTCATTATAAACCAATATAAAGCTTGTGCCGAAATAAGTTTGTGTTAATTGCCACAAGGGCGCTACATATTTTTAGAAAATTCGGCAAAAAACTTAAAATTTCAAAATGGGATGACTTCATTCATGTTCGAGGTTCAATCTTCGCTTGACTTACTAATTAACACTCTGTTCCCTTTGCACTCACAAAGCTCAAACGAGGAAACTCCAGTTACATATCAGCTTTATCAATAGCATTGATTTAAATGTGCCAAAGACTAATTGTTCGGACCTATTAACCCGACCCTCAACCTGTCCATTCCCCTGCACCCCATCTCAAACAATTTATGTATCTCGTTTCAATTACAACAAATTGTGGCAACTGAACTTTTATAAATTTGAGCGTAACTGTTTCGAAGTGAAAATGGACTAACAAAAGAATATTGAGATCGTTAAAATGACCACTAAGCAAAAGAGGATGGTGGAGATGGAGAGACATTAAGTATTTGGTGAATTAATGTTAACTAAATTTATATACACATATACACATGCATTATACATAATATACTTTACTATATACTATATAATAATAATTTATTATACGGAACTATGACTAACCAAAAAGACGGCAACAATTATACAAAATTAAATGCGTACCAGGGTGTCACTAGGAGCAAATCGGGAGCGACCGGAGCACGCTTGAGGATCGGAGTGAAACGAAGATGGCAACGACTCCACATCTGCTCGACCTTCGACCCCTGTACCTACATACATACAATTTATAAGTGGCTCTCCGTGAGCTACCGTCAAGAATAAAAATTTTAAACCATTGACATCGATTGAATGATTTATGTTGGAGTTAAGTGGACAATAACGTTTACAAGGATTTCAAGGTGCTTATGTGATATCTTTCAACAACATTTTTAAGGCTTAGTTTTAATTTGGTTTATAGTTTTTATTTGGCATCAAAATTATCAACAAAGGATTTCAAGAAAACTCAAGAGAAAAGATGACCGCTACCAGCCAAGAATTATTTACAAGCAAGAAGTGTCAAGAATTAAAGTCCAGAGGGATAAACCATTGACATCGACTTGGATGGAATGATTTTTGTTGGGGCTAAATCGACCACTACGATTACAAAGATTTCAAGGTGCTCATGTGATATCTTTGAACAACTTAATTAATTTAATTGGGCCTTTTTTATTTTTCGAATTAAATTTTTTTACAATGAATTTCAAGAAAAGTCAAGAACAGAAAACAGAAACAGAAGATGACCGCTGCCAGCCAATATGTTATTACAAGCCATTTGAAGAGAGATTAAGAACTAAAATTCAAGGGAGATGGGGCTGCTGAAATCCAGGAGTTTGATGTGGATAGTGGTTGAAGACGACGAATGGGTGAGGAGCCACCCTATCCGCAGCGAAGCATACGGACAGCACTATTGCACTTAGGACAGTGTATGCTCTGTCGCTGAAAGGTAAGTAGACTTAAACTTAAGTGTTTTTCTGAGTAGCGGGTATCTATTAGTCGGGAAACTCGACTATGGCGGTTTCCTTCCACTGAATATGTTCATGAAGCATATTTTGGACCGGGTTCTTATGTGTACGAATCGCCATTGCCAAAATAATAGTCCTCATTGGGTACGATAGGCTGGCCATTACGTAACAGTTCTTCCTGGGGGATTCCCCCATCGGGGTGCTTGGAGCTTTTTCCCCAAAAGCTTTTTGCCTGGGCAAGCCAAGCTTCTTGCATCATCATCCTGCGCATCCGCGTCCGCATCCTGCATCTCGTGTCCTGCGTCAGCAGCATCTCGTGTCCTGCCGCTTACTGGGCGCCTGTTCCCCACGCCGGGTTTGAGGCGTATCTAGGGCGTGGTGGTTGCTCGGCCCGGACGACCTTGAGCCCCACCCCCTCATCTGCATCTGCGGCTGCGGCTGCATTTTAATTGCCCAGCAACAGGCTGTTGGGAGGGGTGGGTGTTTGGACTTCTTTCAGGGATGCTAACTGGGCATTCTCTACGGGATTTCTACGCAGTTCCAATTAAGCAATTAAAAATTTGCCACCGGCCGTGTGGGCGAGGAGGACGTGGCAGCTGGGACCGGCGTTGTCAGCTTTTTAATTAAGAAGATGTTAGCGTAATAGGATAGAAGAAGATGCGCTGCGAAAATCGTAGGTCGAAATGTTTGCAGCTAATGAAGAAGGCGTCTGTGCCTGTGGTCAGTGTGGGCGGGGCGTTTTCCACTAATTGGCCTGGCCAGAAGGAAAGCGTCAGGGAGGTCCCGTGGTGGATTAAACAAATGAAGGAGTGTTTAATGAATTTCTACAAAGGCCCCTGCGATTACGGCTCGGCTACAATTCGTCCGAACTTCATCTTCGTGTGCTACGATTTCAGGGGCCTTCAGTTAGTCGATTTTCGAACAGGCTCGCAGCAGCCGCAGCGTAGGCTCCGTTAAACGCGGAGGGGTAACCACTCAAAACTCCCGCCAGAGAGCGAGTACAGTGCCCATTGGAAAAGAGCAACTGGATCCCGGTGTACTGTAGATTGTCGCACAGTGCTTGCCCGATATATTGGACCAATAACGATGGGATTAATAAACATACTTCGGTGGCATTTACCTGTGGTCCTTTGACTCACTTCAATGAATAAATATTTCGGATTGATTTGAGCATATGAAAATTCGTTAGTTATATTTGGTTGAACTTCTGAAAACCGCCAGACATTTTATGTTAGGTGACTTTTACGGAAAATTGATAGTTCATCAGAAATTATCAGCATATAAGAAAACAACCAAAAATTTTTTAATTGTCCAACAGCATAAGTGAGTTATTTTAAAGTTGTTGGGACTTACAAACATGTTACATTTTTTTTCTTTGTTCTTGTTGTATTTAAAATTATAATTTAGATTTGAACGTTTGACCATTTACTCATTTGATAGTTAGATTTGATTTCGTAGTTAAAAATGCGTTCTGCGGAACTATGGTGATCAACGAGGTTGTTGAATTGTTGACATTTTTGATAGTTTATTTTACAATAAACAGCTAAAAACAGCTACCAATCATCTGACCAAAATTCAATGATTCCTAAAGGGGATACCCTAGATATTATACGTGAAGAAAAGAAGAAACTTTTGCCTTGCAATGGATATTTTTATTTCACCACTCGAACTCAACGTTGCGATTTATGTTAAACGTTTTTTAACAATAGACGAATAGCAATGAATTCCTAATTAGTTGCATTTAAACCAAGCTTCCGTTAAAAAATTCGGTGACAACCAACGAGTGTTCACTGTGTATGAGCTCAACGAAGAGAGGGGTGCCAGAAAATGTTGCTGGGCAACATGTTGCGAATCACGCTAAAACGAGAGTTGGCTGCTGCTGCTCCACTGCACGCCGACTGCACTCGATGAGCGCCTGTGCCTGAAAACTGTTTTTTATACAAGGACAATGCCATCTCATGGCCACCCTAAGATAAAAAGAGAGCGCACAGAGTGCATCTCTCTTGCGGAATGTGTGCGTGGTATTGATGCGAGTGGTGAGCATGAGCCAGAGCGGGATGAACATAGAGGTTTTAGTGCGCGAGAGTCTACAGTTGGACCGCTTCTGCGGCCGCAGTCGGTTGCTGGTCGTTTCTGGGCGCCTGTTTAGCGGCCAGCGCCAGGTTGGAACAAGAAAACGAAAGTGTTAACGCTCGCGCTCATCCGCGTCACCGTTCCGCTCCACTGTGGACCGCTTCCACCGCTCCTGTCGCGTGTGAATGTGTTAGTGTACGTCAGTGTTAGCCGTTCGCTAACACTCGCTGCCTTCGAGTTGGCCATATGTGACTGGAGGCCATAAGTGGCGTCCAGGATTGACGCCCCGTCCCTCCCCATACAGTTGGCACAACCTATTGCCGTCTCTGTTTGCCTGCTTAATACGCGACGCGCATGACGCGATGTCGCCGCAACATGTTGGGCGCACTCTCGCCGCTGCTGGCGCCTCTGGTGGCCTGCTTCGTTCGGGTGAATTCTACGAGTTTTGGAGCTGTTTGGCTTGGAGCGCTTCCGCGCGATGTTGCAGCGGGCTTATTGGAATGAACATTCTAGGAACTTGCCCTAGACGGATCACCAGGCGAGCAGCAGGCGCCAGCAGGCCAACGACCCAAATTCGCGAGAAATAGTGTGAGCGCACTATTGCCATCGCGCTTGCACTCCACCTGCCTTGGGTGCAGGTTAGAGAGGGATGGCTGATAAATGAAAAAGATTTAGTGCCGGTTAGAGTGGGACAGCCATTTTATCTCGTGGTTAGTGACCCAGCTAAACTTGTAAGCTTTGCCTTAATAAAGAAACAACAATACGCGCGAAATTAATCGGATTATTTAAAAGTTAACTGGAAAGTTGTTTCCTGCTAAACCATATCAAGATTTAGTAGTGATTTACACTGTAAGCCGTTATGCATCGTACATTGCAGGCTGTGTTGAACGTCGTGCATTTTTTGTACCATAAGTGCTCCAATTTGGACAGGCGAGCATAAATGGGTCGTACAGCGAAATGACAAGTGAGCGAGATCTGGTTCTTCAATTTGGCTGTGTATTGTTGTTTCCATTCTTATCATTGCGTGGCCGACAATCGCAACATCTTCCATAAGGGGATTCTTTTCAACTTCTTTGTTTTTTCAATTGTCCACAAGCTAAAGCACTTTTATTTATGTCGTATTTATTAGTAAAAAAACAAGAAAGGAAGCAAACTTCGGCAAGCCCAAGTTCATATATGTAGCTATTTACTTGCGTATACATATGTACATATGTTTAAAAGCATTGAAGCAATGATGATTTGCAGCTCAATTATTAGATAGTTATTTTATATATTTTTATTATTTCTATGGGAGCTATATGATATAGTCGTCCGATTTTGATAAAATTTAAACCGTAATTTTGAAAAATTTAACCATTACTATATGTATGTCGAAGAACTAATAGAAAAATTTAAAAACAGCAAAGTTCTAATTTTTTTTTTGTATTTTTTTCTGATCGTTCCTATGGGAGCTATATGATATAGTCCTCCGATTTAATGAAATTTAAACCGTAATTCTGAAATAGTTAACCATTACTATATGTCGAAGAACTAATAGAAAAATTTTAAAAACAGCAAAAATATATTTTTTTGTATTTTTTTTCCGATTGTTCCTATGGGAGCTATATGATATAGTCGTCCGATTTTAATGAAATTTAAACCGTAATTCTAAAATATATAACCATTACTATATATCAAAGAACTAAAAATTAAAAATTAATAAACAGCAAAGTTATAATTTTTTTAAATTTATTTTTTCGATTGTTCCAATGGGAGCTATATGCTATAGTCGTCCGATCCGGCTCGTTCCGACTTATATACTACCTGCAATAGAAAGACAGCTTTTGGGAAAGTTTCATGAAGATAGCTTTAAAACTGAGAGACTAGTTTGCGTAGAAACGGACGGACGCTTTCTGCAAGTCATCTTAAACTTTGAAATAAGATAAGAGCCACTCGTCCACCCAATTAACATGTCAGTTGGATGGAGCTTATTTTAGAAGAGTATAGCAACAAATGTTTAGAGGTATACCACTTATAAACCGGCACCCAATAGGTCAAGTTATGTTTTTTTTTCCCACTCCATAATACTCTAAATATGATCACAACTAAGAAAACTAACAGATAAATTATAATTACAGATATGCTATATATGGGATACCTTAAGAGAGACTATGAGATGTCCAACCTGTGCCCTAGGCGAAAATAGGAGCCACTCGTCCACCCAATTAACATGTCAGTAGGATGGAGCGATAAGGAGATGGGCGAGCTAGTGGAGATGGACGCAAGAAGCAACCGAATCCTTGCTGGTGGCCAAACAAAGAAAACCCAGTCGCCAAGTGCCGGACAATGGGTGAGTGTCAAGTGTTCAAGTGTTGATATTAAAGCTTCAGAGCAACCATTTCCCAGGGCCGCCCTGTCACCCGACCACTCCCCCCCTTTAAATGCAAGAATATACAATTTGGTCAACGAATGTAGGAGACACGAAAGGTGGTGCGGAGTAGGCCGAGGATGGTACAATGAATATATGGCAACTGCAATGCAGCTGGCCCCCAAGGCGGGGGAGTTTGTGGGCTGTGGGCTGAGGGGCTGGGGGCGTAACAAAAGAAACTGGCAGCTGCACTTGTCCCGCAGTAAATTCATCTCAATTCACTCTGTTCTCAGAACTTAGTTGTCGCCTTTGGTGGAAATCCCATACCGACATGCGGCTGTTTTTTGTGCACCCATACAGTCGGCGGTACGCTTCAATGTGCCTTCGTCCTGCAAAGCATGCAATCCACAAAAAGTATGCAACACTTGCCGTACCGGAAATGGCATTTAAGCGGATTCCGCCCAGTGCTAAGCTCACGGGAGGGGAGGGGAGGTGGCCGAAAGGCTTTTTTCCGATCTGAATAGCCAAAAGTTTTCTGCCGAGCTCTTTTTTCGTGTGAGCCAACATTAAAGGAAACGCCTAAATGGTGTTTGAAGACACCCGTAGGGATAACAATATTGTTAGGATTGATATCTGGGTGGTTATAATAATATTTCACAACATACATGGTTAATTTGTTTACAAACCGAACACTTTCTATTAAGTCTAATTTTTGATTCGCTTCATATTTGTCTACAGACTGTAAAAAGTTAAACACGTGTTTCAAGATATAAATAGATAAAAAGCTTTATTTTTTTTTTGAAACACGTGTTAACTTACCTACCAAAAAGCATGCATTTTAAGCATGTGAAAAAAGCTTTTTATTGAAATCCGTTTGTGGTACATGTGCACGATTCGTTTGCTAGTAACCTCAAATTCATCAGTTCCAACTGCATTTCCATGTAGCTCAGACTAATGATTTGAGTATAAGCTTTTAATCGTTAAATCAAAAGTTCCTTGCAACTTGCAAAAACAAAATATGATATTCATTTCAGATTGAAAAATTTACATTTCTATAGTAATATTCAAAAAGTCCAAGAAAAGCAATTTTGTATTTTACATCAAATATTGCAATCCCATGTTCAATTTTTTTTGTTGAAGTATTTGCATCTTCACATGGAGGGCACTAAACTCACCAGCTTGGACACACCCCCAATTTGTTGCCTGCTGACATGCGACAAGGACAAGGACGTTGACATTGACAAGGACATCACGGGAAGGGGATCGGGAGTTACCAGACAAGCACCATTTTGGCCCATTATGTTGACCGATAGTTGATGGGTCTCAAATCCGTTTCGGCTATGACATAGTGCTGCAAGAAAAGTTGGGGCAATTGAAAGATGAAGTTGTCGAAGTTTCTGCGTTTAGGTACCCATACGTCCGTTCTCTCTTGCCGGCATATTCGAAAGCTTTTTGCTGCAACGCCACAAAACTTAGAACTTTTGCAACGGAAAGGGGACCCTCCTAACGCAGAGGTCCTTCCACTGGCCATGTGCCAGGACTCTCGCTTCCATGCGCTACAAAGCTCACTTTGCGCCTGGCCAAAAACAAATCATATGACTGCCAAAGCTCTTCCCCACGAACAGATGACGCCATAGGGCCAAAGGTGGAGTAATGTGGGGTGGCCAGCATCCAATAGAAGGAGCGATTAAAGCGAAATGTCCTGACAGATGTCTAGACAAAGAGTTGAGAGCACTCTGCTGGGGAAAAAATGCTTGGGGCAAAAAGTTGAGGAGCTTGACTCGTTGATTGATAGATTGATTGATCGATTTCCCAATGGAGTTACGGCCCCGCGTTGCCTGACCGCTGGCTATACTAGTATATAAAGTTATTGAAAGAGCACCCGACATGGCAAATGGAAAAATGCACCACCTCCTCCCCGTAACTCATTTGTCGCCGCTGCGTTCGCGTTTTCGCTGCAGGTTCTCTAGAGCACTTGTCAATTTGCTGGTGCGTTGCGTGCCCCAGCAAATAAACATATAAATACGGCTGGATGTAGTATTCTATACGCTACTATATAGTATGTACTATATAGAAGGTATTCATACGGCCAGGAGTGCGGCGCGAAAGAGTGCTTGTACTTTCAATGGGCTCCCCGTTGGATTGCATTTAAAACATTCGCATTCGCTTTTCACCTGCCACCGATGCGGTCTTTGATTTTCCGCCTGCCACGCCCACGCGAACAACAGACGGATGGATGTGTTCCTGACATCTATCCGGTCATTTCGCATAGAAACTAAGTAGTCGAGGTTAAGTCAGAAGGAAGGCCTTTAAAAAAAATACACACTTGTCAGGTTCAAATTGTAATCTGGCATTATTGTGTAGAGATCGCATAACGATTATAATTGTAGTTGTAAACATTCTTTTCTCTGAATAAAACATTAGACTTTTGTTCTTAGTTTTATGTGGAAAAAACTATTTTTATTATATTCCCATAAAATTGTGGGGCGATTTCAACCATTTTGGCTGCATTGCCCTGCACTTGCTCGAAAGGATTTTGTGTTATTTCTGGAACACCCTTAATTAACACATAAACACACACTGGCTAGTATGTGTTGGCTGTTTGTTTCCTTGGCTCTCTCTGTATTTTATTTTATAGTTCGTTCGTTGGCTCTTATTTTGCTGTTCTGTTTCTGTTTTCCGTGCTGCTTGCGCGGGCTGCGTACACGTACAACGGGGCGTAAAGTGGTCAACAAGCCGTTAAACATCCTAGCCAGCCCCCTTTTGGCCCTGTTCGGTTCCCTCTCCTGAGCAAGAATTTAGCTTTTTTTAACTCAAATAAAGTTGGCTTTTAGGGGGAGTTGCACTGACCGGGCTGGAAATTGGCCCGCCCCTCCAAAGGAAAAGAGAAACAAAGCCAAAGCCTGGCGTACAGTTATGCAACAAGAACAACAGCGATTGGAGGAAAATGTTGCAGATACATTTCTGCCATCCAGTCTGAGAATTTTGTGAGAAGAATGTTGGAAAGTTTGTCCAACATTGCCAGAAAGTGGGATGAATGGGGGCGACAGATTGTTTCATCCTTATTATTATAGTAAGCAAAAAACATTTTTAAGAGTTTATATATAATTTAATGTATTATGTTAGTGAGCCATTCAATGCAAAGAAGTTTCAATAGAAACTGTAGATATAGCCAAACTTCAAGGGAATACTCCTTACTGTTCCACTTAACAACTTTTGGTCTGAATTTAATGTCGAGTTAGGAGTCTACAAATACCAGCTAGCTAGTTCAACTAGGCTATATAAGGATTCGCCATAATCCAATTTTGTTTTTTGGGGCTGCAATTTGAGTCTTGACTTTCATTGTGGTTTCGGGGCTTTTTTTGGCAGTGCTTTTTGTGGGTTAAGTGATTTCGGCAATTGTCTTGTAAGAGGTCTTCCTGTAATTTGAGTTTCTGCTGCATTGTAATTGAAATTGCAGTTTTCCATTTCCAATTCAATTTAAATGAGATTCATGGGTCTTGCAGTCGGTTAATCGATTAAGATGCATCGATCGATCGGTGACCCAATCTGGCAGCTCCTCCATTACTGCAGTCTATCAATCAAGCGCCGTAATCTTTCCTGGCAATGGCCCTGTCTCATTTGCAGTCCCCTTGCCAACCTTTTACCCCTTGGGACGACGTTTTATGCAATTTGCGTGGGCACCGGCTTCAAGGTTCACAAAGGAGGGTGGCTTGTGACACAAGGGTGGTTTAATTAATGCCCTTTTGCCCGTTGACATTTCATAATTGATGAAGCTCCAAAGTGGAGGCTTGCCATAGTTGATTTCTTAAAAATTTATTTATATTTATTTACATTTTGTAGATAATTTGAAAATTTTCTTGAAATTGAAGGATCATTTGAATGTAATATTTGGTAGGGTTGGCAAAAGCCAGGATGGGAACAATGTAGTGAAGAGAATAAATAAAGAACGGTCTTAATAGTGGGCGTCACCAATCACCATTTCTCTTTAAATGAATAAGCATTTAAAACAAGTTATCGCTCTTCATTGCAGAGGATCCATTGTTGGAACAGTTTTAATTCTGATTTAGTCGGGCTAAATCCGATCGAGATGTCCTGCTCTTGGCTAACGTCGTTCTTGGGCTCGTTAGCGTTTTATGGCTTATTTATTTATAATTCTCCCAATAAATATTGAGAGCACTAGCAGGCAGACACGCACGCCCTCTCGCTGCTTGTTGGCCAACTGATGACCCACTCTCGATGTGTGTATGTGTGCCGCACTGCATAAATCTTGTTGGGCCCAGTAGCAGTACCAGTACCCTGCTCCTACTTCTTCTACTGGCCCGCCTCTAATGTGCGTCCCCGTTTGGCCTGCTAGCCTGCCAGCCAGCCATCTAGTCAGCTGCCCCCGTGGGGTGCCTGGTTTAATTGGCCAACCGAGGGGCTGGGGCTGGGGCAGGACATGAAGGACATGTTAGCCATTTGGCAACTGACAAATGCCGCACGAAAATGCCGCCGCCACTGCTGGACTTTATTGAATTTGCTTTTTTGGCTAGGCGACTTCAGCTGCAATTGTACAGCTACAATTGTAGCTGCAACAGCAACAGAGCCAAGACGCCGCCCCCACTCCCACTGCCTCCTCCTTTATACTCCTGCCATCGACCCTCATTTCCATGTGAATTAGTCGTGGCAGAGCTGATATCCAAAGCACTGCAAATCAGGAGGTCAGCAGATTCCGGAACGACAAGGGTTGAGGAAAAGTCAGCAGTCGGGAGAAAGTCTGGGGGCTGAGGCAGCCCTCACCAATATCTTGAAGATGTGAGACGGTGAGGAAGGTTTTTAACAGGGATTTTTCCCGTACACCGACAGAAATAATCACCCAGCAAGAAAAAAACCTGACTTCGGCAATCCATAACTAAATTGTATTATTCCATGTAACGGGTATATCATGTCTAACGGCTATATGTATATCTCAAGTTATTTGCGTATATGTTTTTTACGTTCCTACCTTATCGTCCGATTTAAAATAAATTGAAACCGTATTTCTGAAATTCTAAAGATGAGCCATATGAATTATGTACAAAACTACATAGGGATAGATGAATTTTTATTTCTAATGTCACTTTTTCCTAAATGTATTTGGTATTTTTTTAGCGTGTAGACAGTTGCGGACATTTTGCTTCGCTTGAACAGTTGCCATTGCTAAGTGCCGCCTCCCCTTTTTGGACCCTTCCCGCCAACCCTTAGCCGGTACTTTCTCCTTTCTGGCCTAATAGATGTGTACAGCGATGTCGGCGGCATTTCAATTTAACTTGCCACGTGTCAAAGCCGCTCGCAATCCAAAGTGACACTCAAAAAAACAGGGGATCGGAAGGTTCGGGGTTTAAAGGGGTGGCGGTGTCGAAAAAGGTACAAAATGTTATCCATAGGTGTGTGTGTGTGTTGCCTTCTACTTTATGGTTACTGTGGCTGCCGCATCGATTTACGCCAAAACTTACACCACAATGAGCCCCTGCAGTGTTCTCCAAGCCAAGAACAAGAGCAACAACAAGAAGAACAAGAGCGGCAGCAAATGCGGCTCAAAAAAACGCAAGCAACGCCCGGCAGGTGGCGCCTTAATAGCCAGAACACCTTTTGGCCTTAATGCCAGCTGACGCAGTCCCGGCGGGAAACTTAATTAAAGCGACCGGCTAAGGGGTAATGGGTTTGGTCGGTCTTTGGGCCAAACCATCCTTTAATTCCTTTGATTTAAAAATTAAACGATTATTAATGCTCGATTATAATTAAAAATAAAGTTGTAATTGTTTTCATCTACTTTATTATGACGGGCTTAACAGCTGTTATAAAATGGTTTTATCGTTGTTCCAGGAATTTAATACCAGTACACATGTTGAAGCTTAAAAAGCTATCACTTGGCAAAGTAGTCTTTAGCATTTATTGGGTGTCATGAAAAATTTATTCAACACGTTCTCAGTTACTAATTAGTATATTGAATTTTAATTTGGAAAATTGACAAAACAGGACTTTGTATCTCTTTAGTTTTTGCTGAGCTGCTGCTAATCGTTAAAAGTTAATAACATAAAGTAGCCCTAAATCGGCAGCCACTCCTCTCCTCTTCCTCCTTTTAACATTTGGATGTGCGTGCCCTAAAAACAGAAAAGGCAGCCAACAGCTGGCTTTTTGACCTTGAAATTTGTAACTTGATATTCCCCAAAAAGGACGCGATGTGGTTTTTGTTGTTCTTTGCTTAGCCTACGACGCCATTTCGGGCCAAAATCGGGGGATTGGAGGGTGGTAAGACGAGGGAGATGGGTATAATAAAACGCAATTGTTCGGAGTGCGTGAGGGGTGGTGTGGTGGGGGGCGGTTTGTTCTGAAAGCCGCCCTAAAGGAAATGAAATATTAATAACAATGAAAGCAAGAAGAGCAGAGGAAATCAAGATACCAAAATTCCCATCCCTTTTCCTTAAGACTTGTCATAAAAATAACTGAAAGCGGATATCGGTGGGCGGTGGTTAGCCCTCTTGGCTACGACCTTGAGCACTTGGACTGCGGTCGTAAGTGGCTCCGTAAATAGCCGCCGGCATGGAGTGTTCCGAGAATAATTAGTGACTGAACACATTTAAGGGACCTCCAAGACACGGGAAAACCTTGTTTGCTGGGAGCTGCTGGCTTAATGATGACTTCCAGTGACACTATTTTATATCATTAAGAAGCTTTAATGTGTAACTTAGATTCACATCGTTTATTTTTTTTGTTCACTATCAAGTTTGTCAATCGTCTTTATATAATGAATATTTTAAATATATAATATTTTCCGAGAAATGTTTGGCATTTGCAATAAGGACACTGACACTTTTTTTATATATGCACTCATAGAAAAAATCCAGAATTTCGGTGTCAAATCAAGATAGAACGATGTCAAAAGTAGGGTAAAATCGAATTTTTTTGATTCAAAAACAATAAAGCCTTTCGTTCTTGAATCAAAAAAATTCAAGAACGAATTATTCAGTCCAAGTACTCAAAAGTGCTTGAAGAAAGTGCGAAAGATATTGGTTTGAGTACGAACAATTCTTAATGCAAGTATAAAAGTATATTAACTTAAGTTTTAAAAAAAACATTTTTTTTTTGTCTCTTTCTCTTTTTTCTTTGATTCCATTCCATATGAAATTAGAATGAAAGGGAATATGATAAACTGATATGTAAAGGAAACTGAAAAGCAAACCTTATTTTGTGTAGTGCACCACGTTGTCCCAACCGGGATTCGAACCGAGGCCTTTGGATTCGTAGACGCATTAGCTGGTTGCGCCATACTGGCATCACAGTTTACTGTGTACTACGCCCGTATAAGAATTCGAAGCAATTAATTTGCAATCAAATAGCTTTTACTAGCTATACTTTTGAGGTCAATTAGATAAAAATTTAAATAAAAGCAGAACGTTTGCAAAACAAAAAACATAAAAACCAAAAAAAAAATAAATAGATAACTTTGTCTGGGATTTGAGCTCGGGTTCTTAATGTTTGATGTTTCAAGACACTTACCCCCTAGGCCAATAATTTTAAGAACAAAATGTTCTTGTTTTAAATTAATAGTTGTTGTTTTTAATAATTCTGATATTGTTTACAAACACTATAAGCAGGGTTAAAGCGAAAAATATCGTTTTCTCTATATATTAAAAGAACATTTTAAAATATTATTATCAAGTAGGACCCGTACTCATTCTGTACACGTTCGTCCTAAAAATTTTAAGAATTATTCGGCCGATTTTCGAGAACGTCCGTGCTAAAATTATTCGTTCTACTTTTTTTTAGGTGCAAACTATATAGCAAATTTAATTAGTTTTTTTTGTTATATGTACAAAAGGGGGTTTATTTTAAAGTTGTCTAGGGATAAACATGAACGATCCATATTTTATGAAGTTTTTCACAAGTGGGTCACAATATTGATTCGCAGAAAGTTTTGTGACTGCTGTTAAATGCATGGAAGTTATGCGTGGGATTTAAGGGTATGGTGCCAAAAGTTTGATTGCCACAACTTCTGAGCTTTAACCTGGGGAATTAGCGGCGACGCAGCTCCTCCTCTTGGGGATGTCATCTTCTGTCGGCGTTTTTAATTAATGTGCCAAGAAAAGAGTATGATAAGCAGAGGGCCTAAAACACTTTGAACTTCTTGGCCTTTTATAACACCCTGAACGGACAACGGACATCGGAAAGCTGACAGCGGACAGCAACGCATGCCACTTGCAACTTCCGTTTCCGGCCGGCGGCGTCAGCGACGCCACGTGCAAAGTGATACAGTGCAGGGAGCTCAAAAAATCGATGCGAAAACGATCCGAAATCGCAGCAGACTACGGTTGCTTGTTCGCCGGGGTCTTGACATTTTCGGGCCTGTTGGCTAAATTTATTAGGATTACGCCGCAAATAGGCTCGAAAACAAGCAAGGACACGGCATACAGTAACAAACTGAAAATAAATAAGTGATACAATGCGAAACGAAACGAAAGAACCACTACCAAAAATTGAGTCGTATTCGGGGTGGAAATAAATCCAAAACTCGTTCATTAACCCTACAATGTCAATGACTTTGAAATTAATAATACCCAATGTACAAAATCACCATTTTGAATTGCAAAAAATATTTATTTTAGATAATTATGGCTAAAATTATGTTTTCATAAAATACTAGAATTTTCTGTAACTGAGAAAATCTTTGGCTACAATTTTGCCATATCGAAATATGTTTTCGTTTACTTACAAAAATTATTAGTGAATATTTCATGAGATTTTTCTTCTTGTTTACTTATTTAAATTAGAGCTGGATAGCAACCACTTTGCTGGGGTTAAGTGCTGGCGTTGCATTTTCAATTTCTTAGCATACTTCTTACCTTTTCCGTCCGCTTTTCCCTGCTCCGTCGCTGGAGTCATATCTTCTAATTATTAAAACGCAATTTATTGCGCTACCAAATGCCAAACGGAAATGAGCAAAGGAGGTTGAGTGCCGTAATAATTAAAAAGCCCCAGAAATTTAATACATTTATAATGAGCGTAATTAGCGGAGGAGCAGCCGGGGAAAAGGTAATCCAAGCCGCGGAAAAATGAACGTGGCAATAAAATCAATGGCGTCACACCCTCACATGGCTATCCATCCGAAATTGTTTCCGTTTGTTTAAATTTTTTTCCATGGATGCCATAAACTAGGGAACAGGGGATGGTTGTAAGTGAGTAAGTTGCGCACGCGATGCAGGTGCCGGGAGCTACAGCTGTCCCTTTCCCACGCGCTGCAACCCCTTTCAGCCCGGCTAAGTATCCCTTAGTTGTTTTGCCCTCGTATTTATTACATTTCAATATTTTTGGCATGTTTCAGTTGCCTGTAGCCTTACCTTCTACACCGTCCCTTTGGAGTTTCTCCATCCCGGAATCTTGGCTTGTGTCGTGTCGCAAACTTTTTAAAAACGGCGGCACACTAAAAGCAGTGGAACAAAGTACTTACTCACATACAGAAAAAACACTTTTAGGGTTACAAGAACTGGTATCCAGAGATTTCCAAATATACATATATGTACATTAGGGCGCTTCAAATTTGCATGAACATTTTAAGGTCCAATAGAATTTTAGGAAAAAATTTGTTTTGGGGTCTGCGCAATGGATTTAAAGTATATTACTCATACGAGCTGTTGCCCTTCGACAATAAATTTATTCTTGCGGCCATAACGTGTCGTATGAGTAATTTGTACGGGTTAAAATTTAAACAACATTTTTTTTTTTGTATTTTACGCATGCGAACTGTGGCATCCCATAGATAATTGAAAGATATCTAACAAAACGTGTCGTATGAGTAATATGTACGGGGAAAAACCCAAAATAACTTCTTTTAAAGGCTATTTGTTTTCAGTGCATGGCCTGCAGGGGGAGCATATATGGAGGCATTTTCCAAGACTTGCCACCAGCGGCGCCAAGTATGCAACTTCGTATCGTGTTAACTTATAATTAAATGAATGCCAGCGCTGAATTCAAATTCAAATTTCGAATTTCTGCCGTCTCTTGTGGGTTGCTTTTGTTCTTGCTGTTCTTGCTGTTGTTGTTTTTGTTTCTGTTTCTGTTTCTGCGTCTGTTTCATTTTCTTTTTTTTTAGCTTCTTTTGCCCGCTATGGCACTGGAAATTTAGGCCGTTGATTGGATTAAAATGGGCGTGGTCGACCGACCCGGGCTCGTTCCCTAGTGGCAAGTTCCTCCTTTTCCGCTTTCCCTTAGTTGGCTCCTGTCGCGGTTGTTACGTGTCTGAGCCCACTTCGAACGGTTTGAGGGCTTTCGTCTCGAGCAACAGACAAGCCGAAATTTAAAGAATTCCGCATGAAAAGTTGTGGGTCATTCGCCAACTTGGCTCCAAAGCGACCGCAACCAAAACAGAATTGCCTCGTTAAGCGAGGATTGGGTTGCACATATAAAACATGCTTAGGAATCAATATTTCTAGATGTTGCAATGCATTTCAGACATGTGTCATATTAATTTCCAATGGTTTTTGTTGATGCAATCATAAAGTATCACTTTTCCTATAGAATGCTTAATGATACTGTCGCCAGGAACTTGATAAAGAAATAAATTCCTTATTGTGTTATAGACTTTGAATCGCAAACTTTTTTTCTTGCTGTACATCAGAGGATATATGTATGTATGTATAGTAGGTTTGTATGGAAAAGGAAAACTTATTGGCCAGTGATTGTCTTTTGGGGGAAGTTGTAGTAGTAGGTGTAGTAACTTATATATTCATTTTCGCAAACTTATCCATAGCCAATCTATATCTGCCCGCATTTGCATTTCCCGACGGCATC
Source organism: Drosophila gunungcola (assembly GCF_025200985.1). NCBI lineage: Eukaryota > Metazoa > Arthropoda > Insecta > Diptera > Drosophilidae > Drosophila > Drosophila gunungcola. Next base: position 141,195 of record NW_026453259.1, read on the forward strand.
AGACGCTTTATGCCTGGATTAAGCGACCGGCGGCATTCTAGTTGTGACTCCTCTTTCATTTCCGCTACCACCCCCTCGCTGTTGTTGCTCTGGCTAGCCGCAATCAGCTGTTCGGCTTTCTTCGCCAGCTGTCGGCTGCGGTGGCGGTGGCAACCCTGCGCCTGCGTCGCTGGAAGTCCGGCGGTGCTGTCACATGTTTTTCGAACTTGCTCGTGCACGAACGCGTTTCCAGTGTGCCAAAAAGAGCAAAAGCAGTCGTCGACGAGGCGATTCCGCAGTGTGTTAGTGTGTTTTGCATGGAAGTGGAATTGGAAGAGGCTCTTGGTGGGTGGGTGTTGTTCGGTAGGACTGCTAACGGTAACGGGTGCCTAGCGGTAACGGTAACGGGAATGTCAACCGCAAGAGCAGAGCTTTAGAAGCCAGCGTCGTAGGAGATTCAGAACCAGCACCATAACCAGAATCAGAGTCAAGACCCAGAGTTAAAAGCAGTCCGACAAGAGAGTTGCGAAAAACAGCGAAAAAATCAGGCGAAAAAGTCCAAAATAAAATTGACAAATACGAAACGCTAAATGTTAGCGCCCGAACCAGCGGCAATCAATCAATTAGGCCCAGCTGGGTGGCGCCCCAGCAACAACAACAATACGGCCGGAGAGAGCAGACGAAAGTGTGGCAGTGACAGGAGCAGAGAGAAAGAGAAAGAGAGATATAAAGGCATCAGTGACAGCAGTTAAAAATCAATATCCGTCTAAAGTTTTTGTCGGTTTCGGGACCGACCAACTCAGAAAATTAAAGTTGCACACTACCAGAACTACCGAAATTATTATTTTTGAAATTAGTTGACTTATAATCTTGATAGCCTCCTACGCTCTTGGCCAAAAATTAAAACAAATTATTTGCGAAAGTAATCGTGTGTCCATTTTGTGCTAGGCTTGATTAAAGAGTTAACGAAGTAGTCAGTAACATTTATAGAGTCGCAGCTTTAAGTGAAAGAACAACTCGCTCCATCCAAAGCCACGTGTGTTAATAACGTAAGAATCGCTCCGAATAACTAGTGACAAATACCCAGTGCAATCAACCAACCAACCAAGCTACTCGAAGTTTAACCAAAAGGTGAGTACCAGTGAATGGACTAATGAGCGGGCAAATTAATGAGTGCTGTGTCGTAGGTCAGGGCATTTTTTTTCTTGATCAGACAGCCAGCCTGGGGCAAGTGTTGCTTTGCATGTTGCATCTACATCTGCAGCGGCAGCGCCAGGCCCCAGATTTGTGGCGCAGCAGGAGTCGCCGCCACCAAGCCGTTCGAAATCCGACGCTTGGCTGCCTCCGCGCTCAGCTGAGCGTTACACAAGCACAACCAAGTGCAGTTCGCAGCAAGAGTCAGCTGTTCGTGCAGCCGACTGCCCATCCACCGCCACCGGGCGGCCCAATCCCCCACTCCCCGAATCCCTAAACTTTCGGGCCCGATGGACATGCCGGCAAGCCGACATGCGCGACGAAGGCCAAAATCGATATCTTTCTCAGCCGCTGGCAGCTGTTCGCGATTCGCAGCCAACAGTTCTGCCGGTGAAAAATCAGATGGTTGGTGGGAAAGCCCCCCAGTCCCTTCCAGCCAGCTTTTCCAGCCCATAGGGATCATTAAAAGCTGGAGCACAATCGTCATAGTCATTGCTGACCCCTTGTGCTCATCCATACTTACATTACATGTTTGTAGTGTAAAAAAAGCCGGGGTGCTCAAAACTGCCTTATGGCAGTACCAACACATTTACGAAAAACACATTAGTAACGAAGTCCTTGGAGAGTCGATGAAAAAGCCTTATACGACATCCAAAATTCTATTACACATTTGTCCAGCTCTTAAATAGTAAGTTTAGGTATTTGTAAACTTATTATAATATTGGCTTAAATATTTTGTTATAGTTTTCTCAACAGCCAAACATTTCGTTGATTGTAGGACTTAAATCATATAACAACGATCCACTGAAACTTGATGTCACTTTAGGGTAACAGGTAGAGCACTAATTGCTGGCACTACCTCTTAACGATCCTCACCTGTCTTTTTACTGACCAGACTGGAAATTGCGTAATTTCATTAGCGTTAAGCCGACTTCCAGGCGTGCGCTGCGCCGATTGACGAGCCGTTCAGTCTGAATTTCGAGTCTGTCTCCGTTTGTGCCTTTCAGTCCCTGCTCTCCGAGTGTCTTGTGCAGTTGACTAGCCGCTAATAGCCGGCGCCAACAGCTGGCCACGTGGAAAGGGGTCCAGAGTAAGTGCATCCGGGCAGGATTCATACGCGTGGCGGGGTAAATCGCAGCACAGCAGCAAAGGCTAAGGGAAAGTCGGCAATGGATGGGAGGGCGGGTCAGGGCCATTACGATGCCGGTGCCATAAAGTGCCGGTACGGAGAAACGAAGCTCGATTCGCCAGAACCGCTAACTGGAAACGGCAGGCAAATCCGAGTGCGAATTGCCGAGCCAACATTCGTCCGTCACGAACCCAATAGCCGGCCTCCAACAAAGGGCACACAAGTTTTAAATACCCTTGCAGAGCGAGGCATGGTGCTAAAAAGTTGCTACTTAGCTAGAGTACAGTTCTACACCCAATTAAAGAAAGCTTTTCCGAAGCAATGGGAGGGACCTCAAATGTAAAATGTTTTTGTAACATTTTTTTTTGTCTATTAGTACGTCTAATTAACCTCTAACTGTTTGGTCTTAAGAGAGTCTCTAAAATAATACTTACAGCAGCAAAAAATAGCCACCACAGTCCCGTTAGAAAAGGGTATTTGAACACTGGGCAAGGAGACAAGGACTTTCGCCGAGCCTACAGTTGAGTAGATAGATATAGAGAAAGAGAGAGAGAGAGAGAGAGAGAGAGACAGAAAGAGAGAGAGAGAGAGAGACAAGTATATGCGGAATGACAGAGAGCGGGTGGGCCTGCGCCCAGCTGGAAGTTCCAACTGCGGCGGCAACGCAAATGGAGTTGCCGACAGCCGAGTGGCGTCGCTGCCTCATCTGCTGCCTCAGCCGATACCCCACTGGCTTCGCTTTGCTTCGTGGTGCCCGATGGCTCGATTTAAGAATCAGTCGTCGTCGAGCTTTCAAACCGTTTGCAGCGAGCGCCAGAGCAGCACCGCCAGGGATTCCAGTCCAGTCCAATCGAGCCAGAAACTCCAGCCACAGCCAAGAAGCAGCAGCAGCAGCAAAAGCAGAAGCAGCAAGCAGCCAGCAGAGTCACCAGCGAGAGCGAGAGGGACCGAGACCGGGACAGAGACAGAGGGGAAAGATAGCCAAAGTAAATTGGCCAGAAGTTCTTTTATTCGCCAAATTCTTTTTTTCGGTGTGTGGTGTGGTGTGGTGTGTGTCCATTGATTGTGAACCTTTTTTTGTGAGTGCCCTTTTTTTCTGTGTGGCTTCTTGCGGTGATATCATATAACCAAAGTGGGTGACCTATTGATTCCGGCACTTTCTTTGCTGGAGTTGCATCGATTATTTTGGGCCCACAGCGATCAAAGAAAGGAACTGCTCCCGAAATAGCCGCCTCCTCCTTCCGCACTTAGCCGGTGGTCGGGAAGCAACGAAATGCCGGCAACTCCAAAACCACAAAAAAAAGTAAAAAAGAATCAACTGAAGAGAATCCGGTGAATCATCAGCAGGCTGCGGATACGGCCCTTCGTGCAACTGCGGCGCAGTGGAGCACATCGCTTTTGGCCACGGGCACGCGACCAAAATGCAGCAGTTTCTGGGAGGCGGAGAACCTAAAGGACTACGGCCGACTAGGCGACTCCAAAATTCCTACCAGAAGGGAGTTCGTGCTGGCTGCTTTTTATAGTTTTCATAGTTTTTGCCTGCAGCCCGGCCAAAATACAAAATGAGGGTGAATCCGGCTTACGGGCAACGGGGTGGTCCGCTGACGTCGCCTTCAACGTCGTCGTGGCTTCCATCGCCAGCGTTTCCATGGAGCGATGACGACATCTTTGCTGCGGGGCGTGTGCATGTCCCTTGATTTTTCTGCTACTGCCACTGCCACTGCTGCTTTTACCCACTCGATTCAAATATAGGGTGCAATGGGCCCATTAGTTTGAAGGCCTTGATCTTTAGTTGTGCAAGGGAAATGTCGGGATATTATAAGCTTGGGTAACATTTTACTGAAAAACTTTGGTAACTAAAAACAATATATATAATATAGCATAGGGTTCAATCCGTTCCTATACCTTATGTGAGAAATTTATTTTTTTATTAGGCTGTGTGCAAAAAGCGTCATGGCATACCACTTTTTTTCCCTGAAATGTAAAGGTTTTTTCTACGTGTCCAAAAAAATGTCTTTAAATACATACATTTTACATTTTTTTTGTCACAGGATCGATCTTTATTCATGTGGAGGGTTAACGAAACTGGTTTCTTTAGAAGGAGAGTACGGGCTTAAAAAAGTTTCGTATTTTGTTTTTTCCATAACAAATTGTTCCACATAAATTGTTTAATTAAAATATAAGATCCTTTTATCTAGGAGTGCAAACATGATCCACCAAAATTAAAATCAATTCCGATAATAATCTTTAGTAGTTTTGTTTCATATTTATTTTTCTTGGGTTCGGTGATATTATTTTACTTAAGTACTTAGGTACCTTGTAATAGTTCCCAAAAAATTGCCCAACAAATAGTCCCCGATTTTAGCCACCTTGATTTTGCCGCATGTGAGCCGTTCGCCATTCGTTGTTGTTGGTTTATGTGTTGTGCAAGGCGGCCAAAGTTCAATGGATTTTGTGTCTGCACCTCCTGCTGTCCTCCGCATTTCGCTCCTGTCTGTGGGCCGTCTTTTAATAGCCGCTCCTCCGGCTGTTTTCCTCGCCGGGATGACGGCTGTGTGGCAGCTCCATTGAGAAGGGAAGCAACACGGACGAAGTAAAGGGGAGACTTCGGAGAGGGCTCCCAGTCATATTCCGATTGACGGGAGCTGGGGTGGTGATGATGGTCCTTCTTATTAATAGTACAGTGTAAATAGTTTGGGTTTGGGCTCTAGCCATGTATAGTACAAACATATATTCCACAAGCTCACTCCCCGATTTATCTTGTTTCTTGCAGATCCGACGATTGACGACAAGGATCGACTAGATAACGCGAAAAAAGCCAAAAAACGAAAGCGAATCGAGAGTAAAACCAAAGAACACTTAAAAGCTAAACAAAAAACGAATTTTCATGTTTAAAACGCAAAACCAAAATTATCGATAAACCAATTAAAAGGAAAACCAAAGAGACAAAACCAAAAGTAAAGTAAATTGCTACAAGAAAACGCTAGTCCAAATCTTCACTATATATATATACGTATACTATATATATTTAACTAATAATACTTCAAGAAAACACGCCAATTGCCGCAAAATTTACTTCAAGACGAAAAACAAAAAGATTTCCATTAAACAAACGCAAAATACCAAATACCAAAAACACAGCTTCAAAGTGTGCACAATAAAAAAGCAAAAAAAAGTTAATAGCAAAAACAAAAGACCTCCAAACCAAAACCAAGACAAATTATTATTAAACAAAACCGAAAAACAATAAACCAAACAAAGTCGAAGAAAAAACAAAGGTAAAGGCAAAGAAAACTGAGTCAAAGTCACGGCCAGCAAACAAAAATAAAACAACAAGAAAAAGAAAAGGAACAACAACGGCGGTTGTGAAGTGAAGCGTCACCACTGGCCACGCCCACTCCCCGCTCAGCCGCTCCCGTTTAGCAGTTTTTCCTTTTGACAGCGTATCGTTTCCAAGAAATCGTGCGTGTTACGAGCGAAAAACTAAAAAGCCAGTGTCGGTAAAAGATTCCCAGAGAGTGGTCCTTCTTTTTTTCAAGTGTACGAACTAGTTTTTTTTCTGTGTGACCCAAGCCAAGCAACAACAACAACTGCACCAATTGTGATGGGAGATCAGCCAAAGGCAACGACAACCGCAATCGGAGAAGCAGCTGGTCCAGCCCCCGAAGGCGACGCCGTGATGGCCGCCACCCAGAACTCGCTGCCCAACGGGAATGGCAGCGGTGGTCCCCAGGACCAGAACCAGGAGCCAGGCCAGCAGGAGCACGAGGATCGAGGGGATGCCGGCGACGACGTCGCCACCGATGCCGGGGCTAGCTCGCTGCCCCCCTCGGAGATCGGGGGTCGGGCGCCCCTGGACACGGCCTGCTCGGACGCAGACGGCGGTGCCGCCTCCAGCTTGGCCGGCGGCATCGTGGGTCCGCCCAGTCCGCTCACAGGCTGCTACCTGCTCATCGTCCTGGGCGAGCCGCACTCCGAGGAGCACAAGGACAACATCTTGCAGCATCTGCTTAAGGGTAAGTTTAATTTAACCCTTTACAAAAATGGTGATGAAAGGTGGCTCATTCAGCTTCAAGTGCAGCAATGCAGCAATGCATTTGTAAATAGGGCTGCTGATGCATAGTTAACCTCTGTATTAAACAATATAGCATACATACTTTAGTCAAAAGTAAGGTAAATGCAGTGAAAGAGAAACTACCGCCCCATTAAGTATATATATTGTTGATCAGCATCTGTTTGTCTATTTCTTCGCAACTTGACCTACCGTTTTCAAAGTTTTAAATCTTTATTAATTTTGTATATAATTATGAATTTTATAAAAATTAAAGGAACGCAGATGAATCGATATATAGTCGTTTTAAATAGTGCTACTATTTTTTTATAGCTGCAAGAGTTTGCTTGATTGAAATCAGTTGTCTTTGCTAAAGCTATTTTTTGATTGAGTCTGAAATTATCTCGCAAAAACAAGAACTAGAAAAAAAACTATTAGCCAAAACGATGTCACCTACATATATAATATAAAATCTTTTGTTGTGCGAACAGTTTTCGCTGAGATGTGATCCCCAGTGAAACTTGTAAACAGGAATTTCAAGATTTTGGCTGTGAAAAAGGTTTTGGTTTTTGCTACTTGTTTGCACGATTGATCCTCGAAACTCCACAGATTTTAGCCATGCCGAATTTGAAATGCATTTTTGAATGCGAGAGTAGAAAGTCAGGGTATGCAAATGAGGATTGAGGGTGATTCCGTGATTGAATGCCCGCGGTCGTGGTCAAGCCTGGCCGACTGCCGTTGCGTGTCTCACAGTCGGGCGCAGTCAGTCTGATTCAGAGCGCAGTCCCCAGTACCGCCCGATCCATATTCCATGCCTACCAAGAGTAATCCATCCACTCCCTCCAGCTTCTGAAGCTTTTCAACTCTTGCTGCACTGATAAAAACAAAATGGAATAGTAAATAAAATATCTGGCTGTTGAATGTACAATTTTCTACATTTTTCTTAAAGCAAATATAAAATTATAATATTAAATAAATAAAACATTGCATATAAAATTGCCTGGTTTAATGCGGAAAATATAACATTAAAGATGGTTTGTTTTAAATGCATTATATTTAAGTTGACCTTGGCTTATAGTTAGTTAGTTATGTTGCGTACATAGTCAAATGATATATTAACAAGAAAGGAAGCAAACTTCGGCGTGCCGAAGTTCATATACCCTTGCAGCTATTTCAAAAACTAAATACTCTTGAAAACGTTAAAATTATGATTTACTTGCGTGTATGTTAAAAACATTGAAGCTATGATGATTTTCAGCTTAATTATTCGATAGTTCCTATGCCAGCTATACGATTGTTCCTATAGGAGCAAAATGCTACAGTCGTCCGATTTTGATAAAATTTAAACCGTAATTCTGAAATATTTAACCAATACTATGTGTCGAAGCACTAAAAAAAAAATTAAAAAACACCAAAGTTATAATTTTTTTTTATTTATATTTATGATTGTTCCTATGGGAGCTATATGCTATAGTCGTCCAATTTTGATGAAATTTAAATCGTAATTCTGAAATAATTAACCATTACTATGTGTCGAAGAACTAAAAAAAAAATTAAAAAATATAAAAGTTATAATTTTTTTAAATTTATTTTTCCAATTGTTCCTATGGGAGCTATATGCTATAGTCGTCCGATCCGGCTCGTTCCGACTTATATATTACCTAAAATAGAAAGACAGCTTTTGGAAAAGTTTCATGCAGATAGCTTTAAAACTGAGAGTCTAGTTTGCGTAGAAACAGACGGACAGACGGACATGGCTAGATCGACTCTCCTAGTGATGCTGATCAAGAATATATATACTTTATAGGGTCGGAGATGTCTCCTTCACTGCGTTGCAAACTTCTGACTGAAATTATAATACCCTCTGCAAGGGTATAAAAAAATTAATTAAGTAATTATTAATATATTAAAATGAATTAATTAAATTATGTCCATATTTTAAATAGCTTTAATTACTATATATTTCAATTGAGTAAGGACTTACTACTTTCTTTTATACCAGTGTGGCCGCCGTCGCGTTGTCTGCTTCAGCTTTTAAAAAGCTGTATTGCATTGAGATGGTCAGCGAAAAGTGGATGAAGTGCTGGTCGAGGGAATCTTCTTCTGTTTTGTTGTTCGTATTTCTTTCACTTTTTTTCTGCAATGCTCCACCGTGTCTGACACAGTTTCTCCGGTTCTTAATAATATTTAACTCGTATACGGGGAATGGGGGTGGCAGTAGTGTAATGAGGTGTAAGAGAAGGAGGTACCAGCCAATGCCAGAATTTTTCAGACCCAGAACGACTTTTGGAAGCAGTTTATTCCCGATTTTCGCTTAAATGCACTGCTAAATCTTAAATGGAATAAATATTAAAGAACTTTAGCAAATTATAAATAATACTAATGGGCTTATTGTAAAAACTTGTATTAAACTTCTTACACTAACTTTATTTCTGGAAGTCTCTACCATAATATTTTACTAACATGACAATTAATAAAGTAAGGCTTATATTTAAAGCACATTGTAAAATTGTACATTTTCTGTCTCTGTACTCCTTCGTAGAAACACTTAGTTTATAATTTGATGAGTTCAGAAAAATAGAAGTGCATATTCTTGGGTTCGTTATACATATAAGGTTTTCCCGGGCAAATGAAAGTGATGAAGGCTTGCCAGCCACTTCAATTACCTTGAAGCCTGTTAATCGAGTTCCCATTTCCGTGCTCGTGGACAAACGGAAGACGCCGAGTCCATGTCCTGGTTGCCATGCTGCCTGAAGAGTCCTGTCCGCAAACTCAATCGGGAATGGGAACGTCGTTGGTAATTCGATTTAAGCAAATTGCGCATGAATGTATGCAGGGTTCGAATGCGAATTCCAGGATGCAGATCACCCACTCTGCCGGTTTAATTAAAATCGAATGAACACCCAGACACTGGGTGAGTGAGGTCAAACAGCTGCGCAATGTGCAATGTTAACTTTTAATTGTATTAATTATTTTCATGTTGATTGAATTACAAACAGCAACGTAAATACAACAACTACGGCTGTAATCAAAGGGGCAATTGGGTCAGAGGTCAGAATTTGGCGGCGTGGGTGCAATACGTATGGAAACAAATTCGCATCCCGTTGTTGCGGATATTTTTAATTTATGCAGGCGACAAACCGAAATGGGCGAATGGAACTGGAACTTACGAGTGCAAACACCAACTACCCAATTGGGAATACGGAATTCAGACTACGACCGGGGCGCGGCATGATTTCCGGACTGAAAACGGTTCCCCTCTCTTCGTCCCAATCCGGAAATTACAAAAACTCGCCCGTGCGGATGGAAAATTAGTCGTCGGCCGGCGGTAAAGGGTTAAGCGGAAGAGGCAGGTGTGCATTACCTGGAGGATTAGGTGGATAATGCAAAAAAAAAAATAAAAGAGAAACAAAGCAAAAAAAAAATGTGCAATGTTTGCTCAGTTACGCTGCCTAACACTGAACACACAGGCCAGTAGCGGCTGAAAAAGGGATTTCCCGGGGCAGAAAAAGGGATTTCAATTGATTTTGAAAAAAATTGTGGCCACTGTTTATCGGAACTAGGTATACACAAGGTAAAAAAAACAATAAATGAGTTGAAAACAAATACAGATACACATGAGAGGCGAAAAGAAGGCCAGTTCCTAGTGTTCATAGGCAATATGCATTGCTTACGTTAAGCATTAAACTTATTAAGTTTCGCTTTCCTTCCCGTCGACCTAACTCGATAATGTCACTTGATTATGACAATTACGTGGCCACATTGTAGTACGATTCCAAGTTTCCCGGTTTCTTTGGTCCAAATTTCTTGTTTTTAATTAACCTTAAAATAAATCAATAAGAAATGAACGACATTCAAGGTTGGCCATTCCAATGGGTGAAGAATCGCATAACATTATTATGACAAGTGTTGTCGAAAAGGGGCAAAAAGCAAGAAGCGACGGGAGTGGCACAAAAGCGTGTGGCGGCCCTAAAATCGATACAGAAATAAAATGGACAGACGGAAAGAGAGGCCGAAACCGAAGAAGACGCGTGACGAGCTTCGATTTTGTTGATATTTTTAGACAGCCCGAACAGAGAAAATAAAATGGTTCTCGTAGAGTGAACTTTTAGGATACGACATTTGGACGCGACACAGGATGCCGCCGATGACAACAGTCTCTTCCACGGACACGGACCCAGAAACCTGCTACGTGACCCTCTTACAAGCCCACAAAAAGCTGGATACATTCACAACAAAGTCGCCCCGACAATGCAATGACAGCAATTTCAGCTGTACTTGCTAAACAAACTGCTGACAGACAGTCCGACCACTGAGCCAACTAGCCGACTAAACCACTCGATTCCGAAAGTGTGCTGCGGCGAAAGATTTAGCTTTGCTTGGGTGTGTGCTGTACGCTGGGTTCTTCTCGAGTACGTGGATTACCGGCGAAAGAGAAAGGTTTTGGCAACGGGATACTATTAAGTGAGAGCCCTAAAACGTATGCTATAATTGAGATGGGCTCTATTTATGGGCATTAAATGAAGATGAAATGATTTTTTTTGTCTATAATCAAAGATCAGCTTGTGTATTTGGGATGTCTACAAAATATTGCACCGTTGTTTGCATATGCGTTTCTTGAGGTTAACCCTGTTTTCAACAGGCCCAATGCGGCGGATCCACAACAATCGATTCTGAGTAGAAAAAACCGTCCGAAAACAGGGCGGGTTGAGGGGTGGAGGGTTTGTTGTGGCGGTCTGTGGTTAAACCGAACCACACTTGCGTCATCAATAAGCACACAGACACACACATACACAGGGAGGGGACATTAAAAATGCTTTTATTGCAAATTAATTGCTATGAAGTGCATTGGAGGCCATTCACTCACCACGGCTCACTTTTGCATAGGCAAAGATCATGCGACGCACCCGTGGTCAGCCGCAGACCACGCCCAAACCGCCCCTTGTGATTTGGGCCCATATCATGTTACTTTCATTTCACTTTAATTAGTTCTCGTTCAGGTCGTTTTTGTTTTAGTTTGAGTTTCTTGATGAGCGTACCATTAAATTTGCAATTTCATTTGTCATTATTCTGATGAGAATGTGCCAGCCTGAAAATATTTCCTCACCCAGGCGAACAATGATTGGGCGGACCTTTGGCCCAAAAAGAGTTCGTGAAAGGATTTGGCTGGGACGTGTGCTAATTAGTTGCTAACTGCTTGTTAATGGCCCAGTCCCCAGCCGCAGCCCACTTGACCACAAATTGAAATGTTCCATTCGAATTTCATGAACTCGAAATGTTGGGGGGATGAAAGTCTACTAAGTGGAAAGTGACGCCCATGTAGCTCTGCACCACCGCCCCACAATCCACCTATCAATGCCACATCTGATCCCAAACCACTTTTTGGCTCAAAGTTTTGGCCAACTAGAGGGAAGAAAATAAAACCCATTTCCGACCGGCAATATCATGAATTTTCTCAAGTGTCTTGGCAATACTATAAAGAAAATAGTGCTGTGAAAACCCCCTCGATCCCTTTTCCAGTGCGCAGTGTGTGTTTGTGTGCTTTAAACTTAAGTAACTTCAGCCTTGTGTGTGGGAATGAAGTTTCCTGGCGTTTTTTGCCAAAGGTAAGCTTCAAAAAGGTGAACTATAATGGCACGGGGAGATACCCTCTAAAGTATTTTTTTTTTGAAAATCGATAGAATGACAGAATAGGGCGTTTTGAGATTGAGATTGATGGACTGTCAGTTGTCCACTGGGTACAACACACGATTTCCTGGTCTAATCCACTCCGGCTGCTTGTGCACACATGGTTTCGGGGCATCTGAAATACTCCCGCTTGGCAGGCATTTTGCTTACAATTGCAAATGGAGAGCGAAAAGTTGGACTGCAAAACGGGTCGGGCTGGGCCGCTCCCTGCCATGGTCAGTCATAAAAATTGCTTATCTCGTTACATTAAAAGTGAAATACAATTCGGCTAATGCAATTGGCACACGAACAAGACGCAGGACTAGCAAATAAGCAGGGGGAAATTCGTGTGTACACACTCACGTAACTAAAGCCTTTCATTTTGATTAACGTCGTCCTCATAGCTTCCAAATGGTTTTACGACCCGCAAGCTTACTTAGGCAAGGCAACAGAAAAAGCGCATGGGAAATTCGGATGGTTCTGTTGCAAAACTGCCAACTTTTGCACATCTTTAGACCCACCAACATTCACACTCACGCTCACACTCACTCAATCTCAGAGTCGAGAACGTGAAAACCATGAAAATTAATTGGCAATCCGGCTGCCAGCCCAGCCCTCCACCTCCACTCTTCATTTTCCGCTCCTGCTGAGCTTGGCACAAATTAATGTGCCGCCATTTTGAATATTCCATTTTCTGCGGAGGGTTGTATGCAAATGTTTGCGCCGAAACTCTATAAAAATTCGGAAAGTCCAACAGAAGTCGGTCAAACGGAAGCACTACGTGATTCACTCCACTCTACTTCAGTTCCCGGCTATATAGTCCCTGCAGACTTTCTGCTAATTTCATTCGGAGCCGTAATCCAAACGATTTTTATTTGAGTTTCTGATTGATTTGTTTTTTTTTTGTTTTTTGTTGGCCCAAGTAGCCTGCGGATAAGAACTGTATAAATCGACTTTATATTAAGTTCTACGCATATGTGTTTTTGTCGATTTTCCACTAATATTGTGCATACCATAAAGCTAGCAATGTTTGATAAAGTCTGTTGATGTTGTTAAAATATATATACTTACATTTTTGTATCAACTTTTATTATCCGAATAATAAGTTTTAATATAAAAATATAATATAACCCCTATACTTTTTAGTTTCATTTCTATACCGAAAAGTCTAAAACTGTTGTCTAGGGCCTTATTTTCTAAGCCACATAAGCTTTATTTTTGTTCTTTCGTGTTTCATACCCAATAGTTTAAAATTCATGTGACAATAGTTTTGTTTCTATGACAATTTTTGGGTGAACCACTTCTTTCGCTCTTAGGCTCAGGCCGGACCGTAATTACTCGCTTCTTGCGCAGGTGGCAGCCATAACTCACGACACGCCTCAATTATAAAAGTCAACATGGATGCCACCTTTCGGTAGCACCAAGTATCTATCTACCTATATTTGTGTTACTGGCTGTCCTTGGACTTACGTGAAGCGTAATTAATTGCCAGCTGACACTGTTCTCATAAATTTCCATCTGCGGCCGGCGAACTTTGCCTGTCAAGTAGGCACGGGGAGAAATTGAAATTGAAGTCAAAGTTGCAGCTGGAGCTGGAGACGAGAAATATGTGTATAATGTATTGGAATTCAATCAGACGCCATAAATTCGCTTTGCATAATAACAAGTATTTGACAGATAAATTTTTGCCAGTTGCCTCCGCATAAAATTGCAATTTTGATTCCTTGGCTTTTTTTATGCACATACATATATTTCGTAATTTCATATCAGCTGCTGCCCATGTTAGTGGGGCAGCCTAAAGGTGGGTGGCGAGGTGGTTGGGTCGGAAGTGGTTCGTTCGGCTGGCCATTTTCATGCTGTGACTGGTGCAATTTTCGTTTGGCGCATTTTCGAAATTAAAAGCTTCTTGCATCATTCTCAGCATCCTCCTCTGCATCATCATCATCGTACGTCCGCAATTCTCCCCATCAAGTGATTTGTTGGTCGCTTGCCAAGTGCAGCTGGTGACACTTACATCCCACAGTCACATGTTCAGATGTTCGGATGTTCGGGGACAAGGAACAAGGGACCCTGACTTTGAATCGGTTCTCGAAACTCTTTAATGAGCTCGGATCAGATTTTGAATGGCAATTTCCTGTAATATCTGGTACATCAGCACTCTCCAGTAACCTTTGCATTTCTGAGTAGGGGATTGAATCTGGAAAAAACACTTTTTTCCCATTGCCTGGCCTCGATGCATCAATATAAAAATGGTTTTCCTGCACACCTTTCTTTAAGTTGGTGGCTTGGATAGCGGCAATTTAGCTTAGTTTGCTGCCCCACAATCTGATTTATTCGTACTTTATATACGCCCCCTATTTATTTAGCCCACCGCTGTTTTTTTGTACGCTGGCCTTGTGCAAAGTTATTTTTTATTTATTTATAGGTCTTTTGGCGAACCGAGAAACTCAATCCACTTCAAATTGCCACCCTCTTGGGAGCTGGCTTATTGATTGGCTTGCGCATTAATTGAGCGTGGCAAAGTTGAGATTGACTTGAAAAATGCATTTTCATTTTCACTAAATGTCAATTAAAGTTTTTGCGGCCAAAGTTGTGCTTGTTTTTGGGACAGGATGCTAAGAGGAGCACAGCGAAAAAATATTGGCTTATTCTTAAATAAATATAGCTTTCTGTAAATATCAAAAGTTATACAAAACAAGCTTTAGTCAGTTGAATGTAAAACATAAATATACTAACGCCTTTGCAATGCTTGAAGCACTACTTCACTGTTTTAGTTCTTAAACTTCTTATTCATTTACGGCAAATGCTTTATTTACTAATGGATTGTTACTGATTCTTTCCTGAAAAAGATTTACCGTTTTAAATTTTAATGTACCAGACTAAAACCATGGCGTTTTTATACCCTTGCAGAGGGTATTATAATTTCAGTCAGAAGTTTGCAACGCAGTGAAGGAGACATCTCCGACCCTATAAAGTATATATATTCTTGATCAGCATCACTAGGCGAGTTGATCTAGCCATGTCCGTCTGTCCGTCTGTCCGTCTGTCCGTCCGTTTATATGCAAACTAGTCTCTCAGTTTTAAAGCTATCTGCATGAAACTTTCCCAAAAGTTGTCTTTCTATTGCAGGTAGTATATAAGTCGGAACGAGCCGGATCGGACGACTATAGCATATAGCTCCCATAGGAACAATCGGAAAAATAAATGAAAAAAAATTATAACTTTGCTGTTTTTTAATTTTTTTTTTAGTTCTTCGACATTTAGTAATGGTTTAATATTTCAGAATTATGGTTTAAATTTTATCAAAATCGGACGACTATAGTATATAGCTCCCATAGGAACAATCGGAAAAATAAATGAAAAAAATTATAACTTTGCTGTTTTTTAATTTTTTGTTTAGTTCTTCGGCATTTAGTAATGGTTTAATATTTCAGAATATCGGTTTAAATTTCATCAAAATCGGACGACTATATCATATAGCTCCCATAGGAACAATCGGAAAAATAAATGAAAAAAATTATAACTTTGCTGTTTTTTAATTTTTTGTTTAGTTCTTCGACATTTAGTAATGGTTTAATATTTCAGAATATCGGTTTAAATTTCATCAAAATCGGACGACTATATCATATAGCTCCCATAGGAACAATCGGAAAAAAATAAAAAAAAACTTATAACTTTGCTGTTTTTTAATTTTTTGTTGAGTTCTTCGACATTTAGTAATGGTAAAATATTTCCGATTTACGGTTTAAATTTCATCAAAATCGGACGACTATAGCATATAGCTCCCATAGGAACAATCGGAAAAATAAATGAAAAAAAAATTATAACTTTGCTGTTTTTTAATTTTTGTGTAGTTCTTCGAGATATAGTAATGGTTTAATATTTCAGAATTACGGTTTTAATTTCATCAAAATCGGACGACTATAGCATATAGCTCCCATAGGAACAATCGGAAAAATAAATGAAAAAAAATTATAACTTTTCTGTTTTTTAATTTTTTGTTTAGTTCGACATATAGCAATGTTTAATTATTTCAGAATTATGGTATACATTTTATCAAAATCGGACGTCTATAGCATATAGCTCCCATAAAAATAATAAAAATATATAAAATAACTATCTAATAATTGAGCTGCAAATCATCATAGTTTCAATGTTTTTTTTTAGCACATACTCAAGTAAATCATAATTTAAATGTTTTCAAAAGTATTTAATTAATGCAATAGCTGCAAGGGTATATGAACTTCGGCTTGCCGAAGTTTGCTTTCCTTCTTGTTTACTTTAAAATTAAAACAAGACAATTTTTTGTTTTTTAAGTTAAGAATGCTTTTTAGAATGCACATTTTTTCAGTATAGGAAGGGCAGGGTAAGAATGGGGAACAGAGATGTCAATATCTGGAGAGAATTCATGAAATTTTCAATTTCCTGTCTGCCAATGAATGATGAAATGTTGAGCACGACAAGAGTGTTCGCTCCGTATTTTCCTTCAAAACGCAGCCCTTTTACCCCTTTTGCACGTCAAGATGTGTGTGTGTGTGTGTGTGTGTGTGTGTGTGTGTTGGATCCACACACAATCCCATCCAGCCTTGCCTGGGAAAATTGCGAAAAATCGTTGACAAATTGCATTTGAGGCGCCGTTTGGCCTGCCCTGCTGTTCCCTTGGCTGACTTTTTACCTTTTCGTGCCCGCATTAGCGTTTCTCCCTGGGTTGTGGTACTGCGCCCATTCTATCGCCATGCATTCAATTCAATCTGGCATCACCCCAGACTCAAAAAGGCGTTTCAAATAGTTTTTATTGCCCTCATGGCTAACGCTTCTAACTTTATATGCCGCTCGGTGTGATCAGGTGTGGGCGTGGCAGATAAGACTCAGGACTTAGGTTGTCCATTGTACGGGAGGAGATATGATGACCCTTGTCGCACCCCCTTGACATTTGCCGTTTTGCAGAGTAGTCAGCCAAGAAATTGGAAATCCATAATGGCCAAGCTGAACAGCACATAAAAGGCATACAAGTGTGCACATATCTCCGATGCACACTCTGTAGCCCATTGTGCACCTCAACCAGATGTGGAAACAGCTGAGGAAGGGTTTGTTTGTGGTATGCATGGATACAAGGAACGAATACCTACAACTCAACGTGCAACCTCATCTAAGCCGTGCTAGAAGTGGGGTCGATGCAAATATTTGATTACAGACTGCTTCCATTCGAAGTGCAAGTCGCCTTTGGCCTATGCTGGAGTAGGCTGTACGTTATCAGATACCATTAGGGAAACAGTTTTCAAAACCTAGCAGAGCTTATAGTTTCAGGCAAAAATTGCCAACTACGAAAACCAGTCTCTTAGTTTTAAAGCTATTTTCATCCATCTTTCCAAAAGACTTCTTTTAATTGGTTTTAAATTTTATAATAAATCGGAGGATTATATCATATAGCTCTTATAGAATGAACAATTAAATAATATAAAAGTCGACATAACTTATTTATATTTTAACATATACACACATGTTTTTTACAATTTTAAAAATACATTTTCAATAATAAAAAATATTTATTGGAAAATCGATTAAACTTCAAATATTTTAACAAACATGCATTCAATTCGACATATAGTCGTTTAGGCTTGCTTCTTTTTTTGTTTCAATTTACAAGTTGTTCAAATAAAAGGGATTAGTATTTTGTGTTTTGCGTTATGAATATACATGTTCCTTTGAGTTTCCGCTAGAACGAAAATGTTTGAGTGACGTTCAATCCGCAATCAATATCTGGAATTATCTGTCGATAGTAAATCCCGCTCATTCATTATTTAGTTTTTGATGGTATTAAAGGATAAGCCAGGCAGCAAACACACAAGCTGCTGTTGCCATGTTGCTTGTCGGGAGATATTTGCAATTATGTAATTAGTAACAAACAATAAGGACCGGTAAGCGCAAACAACTGAGGTGGCAGCCAAGTGCACACGCACATCCCCACAGTGCACAGCAATTATCAATAGCTGTTTACGTTCCGTTTCCAAAGGGCAATTGCAAAAGTTGCAAATGCAAATTGAATTAAAGTAGAGCAGGGTAGGTATTATAATACATGGCATCGTACTGTTACACGGAATTTGGGACTCAAACTTCCCACACCATAAACTCACTTAAACTAATTCAAATTGTAATGCGTTTTGTTTCAAATGCATTTTTTCTTACCGGAAACTCAGCATTTACACGTTACTTCCGAAGTTGAAATACTCTCTGCAAGGGAAGGAAAATGCATATTAATATCCGACTCATTGGGTTTACTTATTGGTCCAAGAGTAAGTACTCTGGTACCTACCCTGATAGTTCTGCTGATCAAAGCTGTGTATATAAAATAATAATATTTAAATATCTCTTGCTTTTTGAGACTTCAAAGCAAACAAAGCAGGATACATATATGCAAGACCTCGAGTTTATCTGCCGGGTGAATTATTTTTAGCCATCTTTAGTAAACTTGAATCTCGAGGGCTGCGCGGGTCGCGTTGATTCCCGTCTGTTGTCATACGCAAAAATTGTTCATTTGCACGGCCTGCGGAAAAATGAAAATTTATTTTTAGTTAATCGCGGGGAAAACTGCAGTAGCAGGGAAAAATTGTAGTTTTTTCTGCTTTTAATGGGGAAAACTCATGTGCAGTCATTGTGACTGGCTCAAGTCTGTGTCAGAAATGTTTCCTTTTTTCGGTTTTTTTTTTCGTTTCTATTTGCTCACTCTGCTGGCAGTAAAATCGAAGAAATATAAACAAACTGAGGTGAACCAGGCAGCTACTATATATAGGGAAAGAGGCGGTGGATGGCGGCAGGCGTGACATGTGGCAGGAGATATGCTGCGATATGGAGTGAAGGGATTGCGCTCTGTCCATTCCATTCCATACCATTCCGCTTCTGTATGCAAAGTGTTGTGATTTATGGCGAAAAGGAAGCCTGGTGTTCAGAAATTCTCCGGAGCGAGAATGAATCCCACAATCGGATCGCAATGCGAACTGTGAACTACTCATAGTTTTGCCCTTCCCTCCAATTTTTGTACCATTGGGAAGGAAGCATTATAGTTAGGTTATAGCGTGTCAAAGGTTAAACTTAATTTGTTGGTTTTTATTTATCGACCTTCAATATATTTTCCTTTGGTTGTAATTAGGAAAATTACTGGACCTGAAAAGAAAACCAAGTAACTATATATTGCCGTTTAGAAACTTGCTTGAAACTCCAAAGATTTCCGTTTATGGTGCCATCCAACCAATTTCATTTGGTAACTGGAAGGGTATGGAACTCTCGCCTGGTCGCAGTTTGCTAGCCTTCTTGAATTTGTTGGATTTTCTGTCAGAAGCAGTCAAAAAGACGCCCACAGCGGAAAACTGGGCTCGGAATTGAATGACCCTGGACCGCAGCGGGTGGAAGGTGAATTTCGAAGAATGAAATTTCTGTAGAAGAGCCATCGCCCGCATGCGGAGATAATAGAATTTTCGGATTTATTTTCGGGTAGGTGGTAGGTGGCAGGTTACAGCCCAGAACCGCCAATCCCCCAATGCTGCAACCGCACGTGGCAGGGAAACATTTATGAGCAATTTATGCAGGGCTATAAAATGTGAAAAGAGTTCGTCGGCTCTGCAAAAATCTCCTTTCCTCCCTTTGTTTGATAGTGCTGGTCGTGTATTGGGTAAATCGATAAAGTGACATAAATTATGCGAGACTCGCTCGCACTTCCTCCACCGCATTGTGCATCACCGGCATATATACACATATTGGTACTTTCTTGGGGCTTTTGTGAGCTACTGCAATATTTATATGGCACATACATATATGGTAAAGAGCCTCGTGCTCGTCGAAAATTTGTTAGTTTTTCCCGCCTCACCAGCCGCCCAACTAATTTTCGCATTTGTATTTCATATTTGCCAAAAACAGTGTCCAATCATTTGGCCTCGTTTGGTTTGGCCTGCACACACAAATTTTGTTTTTGTTGTCCGCTATTTTGTAGCGTAGTGGAAAACCCATAAACATTGATTAGCCATTAGGGGAACACCACTTGAAAATATATTGAGCATTCATCATGTATGGCAGCACAGGACAGGGTGTTGGCTGGAGTGACCAAAGTTAGACATGACTCAGCAGTGAACGCGATGGTGTCTGGGAAGTAAAGGACTATGGTATGGGAACCTTAGATAATGACGCATGTGCTGACATGACGCAATTCTCAATGGATAAAACGTAGGAAGCAGGCAAGGCTGGGGGCATATTATAGGCCTACTAGCATCAGATAAATCTGTTGATCAAATATTATTGTGAGTTCTTAATTTTCTTTCAAATATTATTCTTTTGTAGTACTTACATACTGTTAATGAGTTATACAACTGAATATGTAATGCTGATCAAGATATGCATCATGTTGTGAGTAATGTATCCCCAACTATGTTACCAACTATTTACAAAACCTTTTTGGTACACATACGCTATTAAATAGGAATTGGCCAGTCCTTCTGATGGCGTTTTATCGACCTCAACATTTGTATTCGTCCTGCGTCTCGCCTCTGTCCTGTTTTAATGAATTTTTATTGCTAAATTCGTTAATCATGGATTATTGTTGTCTCTTTATTTTCTGAGAAATATAAATATAAATGGGATGTAGTTCTTACTGTAAATGAGACATAAAACCGGATACTTGATGCTTCTTTATGCTGTTAGTGATTTATCCCCAACTGTGTTACCAACTTTTAAGCTCTTTGGTACGCCTATGTATTTAAGAGCTATGTACGTGTGAGAGGAAGTGTTATACCTTAAGGGATCAGTCCTTCTGATATCGTTTTATCGACCTTCTTTGAGTGAACAGTTTTTTTTTAAATCGGCTTTTTTTCCCTTTCCCTCGTTCTCCGTATCGCCTTTGCCCTGTTTAAATTAATTACAATTCTTATCGCAGTATACATATCGCTGCGTTCGCATCGTGTCCAATGTTCGATGTTTTTGTCCGCGTCCGTGTCCGTGTGTCTCGGCTCATCAGGCTCGTCTTATCTGCTCGGGGCAATCAGGCGCAGCATTGTTTTCACTGTCGACCCTTCTTTTGGCCCTCCTTTTCCTCGTCTGTTGGCCTGGCCATCTACAGGGCTGTCACAACAAAGGACTCCCATCCGAGCCGTGAAGTCAGTTATTTTCTGCGCCTCGTTTACTTTGCTTTCGATTCGTTTTAATTGTTATGGTCTCTCTGTTTTCTACTTTTCACCCAACTCTGGTATGTCTTTCAGCTGTAGTCCCTCCTTCTCCTGCCCATTTAAGTACGCCCTTCCCCTTGAGGTTCATCTTCATCTTGAGCTTGTTTTTCCTCGCCATCCACTTCATTCAATACGCAGTTAATGGGTGCAAGTGCTTAATTTCTTTTTAATGTGTTTATTTATGCATTTCCAAACATTTTAGCCTCTTTTCGCCAGTTGCGCCCCTCGAACAGTTGCACTTTCTGCCCCTCTTTTTCTGGCTGGCGAAGAAGAGCATTCATTTGGCTATGCAAACTTTTTCAACGCGCTTTGCTGCTTTACTGGCTTCAAGGACTCGGCAACAGCGAGCGAACGAACAACGTCAAGTGGCTTTTTAGCTACATCAAAATCAACACTACTCTCCGCCCTTCCTTCCCTCGCCGCCCATGCAACATAGTGGCTTTTAGAGGGGGCGCCCAGAATTATGCAACTATTTGCTGCAAACAAGAGGGGCAAGCAGCAAGCGGCGGTGGAAAGAGGTAGTAGTCGTAGTCAAGGCGCCTATCAGTAATCATCCATGGCAAGCGGAAGCGGCGTCACGAAAAGGAAAATTCAGGTGGCGGGGCTTCAGAGGATGTTGGGATGGGTAGACGGGGGACGTAGGACACAGGAAACAGATGTCTGTCTGTCTGTCACGTCTGCATTCGATTACCTGGCTGTCGGGCACTCAATCGCAGCGAGTTCACTGGCTAATGGGTGAGGGAATCGGAATCGGAATCACAGGGCCCTCGGCTGTATCGAATCCTGCGACATCGTCTGTGTGTGGGGATGCGGAAAATATGAGATTGGTTAGAGATAACACATAGGTCCTCCGAATAGCAAAGGCCGTAACTTAACCTCGAAATAATCAGATATGCAGTACCTAAACTGGCACACATCCCAAATTGAACAACAGGTTATGAAAACTTATTTTAAATGGTGAAATGTTCTGACAAATTTCGTTGAGATTGAACAAAAATGTACAATAAAACAATATAAACTTAATTTTTCTCCAACATTATTTGTCTATTTTGCGTACTATTATTCCATAAAAATTAAAAAATGCAGATTTTATTTTTGTTTATATCATTTTGGGTTTTGTCCATACATAAAAGTGTCATTTAATATTCTTAAGGTAAAGAAATAAATTTCCTTTTTTACTTTTTTGTTATGATGTGACTAATTATCCTCCAAATTCATAGTGGTGACAAAATAATTAAATTTGTATTTTAAAGCAGGTCACCCTTAAGTAACTGTAATTTTAATATCCTTGAATAAACTAGTTTGTCTGAAAGAAAGCTTACTTCAAGAGAAGGTTTGAGGGTTAAACAAAAATTTAAATATAAATAAATAAGCGTCGAGTCGAGTGTGGTCCTTGAAATGGGTAAGTTGAAGTCTTATACACAGATATTAACGCATAAATACTAAATAAGCGTGGGAGGTTCTGACTTGGACTCGAATTCGGTTTCTGAAGCGTTTCCGCTGTTTTTCTTCTCCGCTCCAAGTGGCTTCATTCGCTCGATGATTGCTTAAACGAGCATGAGAGAAGGATCCTATCGCATATATTCCTTCCATATATATGTGTATACTATATATATGTTGGCGTCGCATATCCTGGGCGCTTCCTCATTATTTTTGTGCAATCGCTGTAGGCGCTTTTGACTGCCGTCTGCCCCTTTTTCTCGGTGCCTCCTGCTGCCTCCGCTTTATTCTTCGCTTTCCTTTTTGTTTACCCACACAATGTCCTGATCCTGACTGAATCTGGCCTTATTGTGTGTATGCGAGTGTGTGTGTGTGTGCGCGCTGGTTGAAAAAGTGTTAAGACTTTACGTTTTTATGGCTCGAGTTCACTTTTTTAGCCGCTTTTGTTGCTGTTGCCAGCCATTTGTGCAAATTGCCGCAGTGAGCGGTGACAGGCGGCGGTTGGGAGGGTAATATTGTTATATTTTTCTGGCTTAGGCTCGAGCCAGTGCCTTCCCTTTTCCACCTGGCCGATGATCTGAAACCATTAAATGATGTTGCATGCCAACAGCATTGCCGCCGAAAAGCACTTCATTTGCATCTGACGAGGAAGTTAAGCACTCATTAAGGCATCGTTTGAATATCGTTTCCCCACATCGATGTCAGAGTCTTCATGTTCATTAAATTTTCAAGGGACTTAGGGATACTTTACAATCTGCCAGATCTCGCAGACATCCAGACACCATACTCTTCAACCTGTCACATAGGGCTTTAAGCCTGAGCTTCAAAGTGCCCCAAAAATAATTCGGTAAACACAACGCCCCTGGTTGTGCCCGTCGAGCTTTTCATGCCGCGTTGCATACGCATTAATGAAATTTAGCCCACGAACAGGAGCACGGAACGAAAGGCCAGGCGAAAATGTG
Organism: Drosophila gunungcola; assembly: GCF_025200985.1. Lineage (NCBI taxonomy): Eukaryota > Metazoa > Arthropoda > Insecta > Diptera > Drosophilidae > Drosophila > Drosophila gunungcola. The sequence continues at coordinate 164,826 of NW_026453259.1, forward strand.
AAAATTTTGAAAAGCTGACTTGAGCATGATGGGGCCAGGGGCCGGGCCACGCCCTCCTGAGATCTGTGTGCCTTGCGACGAAAGTCGGACTGCTGACTTAATTTGTTTGCTAAATGACATAATACACAGCTACAACAGCAGGCCAAACAAATATCAAAAGGCGTTCGGGGTGCGTCTAGTCCAGTCATTCGGGGCGTATGCGTAATGCGACCTCGGCCATTCCCCGTCCTCGTTCTTTTTTTTTTTGACCCCCGCGCTGACAATTTATCAAAACAGCGAACATTGCACATAATTACACAGCACTAATGTGTAGAGTGATAAATGGCCCCAAAATAAACAGAATGATCTCTACAATAATTTCGATACAATCACGTTCCTCATTGGAATTATATACTCGCAGTAACACAGGGTATTGATGAAAACTACAGTAACTTTGTGATTTAATTTACGGTTTGATTGACTTTTAGTTATTAACTCTTGACCTCTTTTTTAATGCTATTTTACTTTGTTTCCTTGCAGGTTTCCTCTCCTGGGACGTTTCCGATTGTCACGTCGACTTGGAAGAGGAGCTCAATACAATTACACAGCATGCGCCCGAGGGCGAGGAGGCTCGTCACGGTAAGTGGAGAACCTGTCCTTGCAGCTGTATATTTTGCATGGCAAATTCAATTAGCAAAACCGGTTTGGCAATCGCTGTGCTATTTAGAGATCATCAAATCCATGCAACAAATGAGCTGTGGCAAATTACAAAAGTTATTCCAACGAATTATTATGACAATTGTCAGTTCACAACAGTTAGAGAGAGGAGGGCTCAGATGAACAACAATTGAAGGCACAAAGCCGAAAGCTCAACGCTTTCATGCTTTGTTGTTCGACTTCTTTGTTGTTTTGGCTTTTGTGATAAATCTGAGCCCAAAAGCTGCTAACGAGAGGCTGCATTTTCATTTGCCCAAGTGCAACAACAGCAAAATCATCATCATCATCATTATCATCATCATCGCCATCGTCATTGCCATCGACAGGAGCAACAAAAAGCCTGCTGGCGCCACTGTTGTCTTTGCGGATTAATATTAAACGCTGTTGAAACGCACTCAAGTGGCTGCCGCTGCATAAACCAAGTCCCGCATCCGCGAGACTCGCTGCTCTATTTACCCACTTCGTTGACTTGCTTTGGAGATGATTGGGATGTGCTTCCATCCTTCTAGTCCTGTTAAGCCTCGTCATTTCCGAAAAATCTTGCAGTCTTGAATTCGCCTTATAGATTCAGTCAGAGTCGAAACATCTTTAAAGTATTTATATTCCTTGAAAATACGCTTCAAAAGAAAATGTGCAGCCTTTTAAAAAGCATTTGTTAACAGCGCAAAATAGAATTGAGCAGTTTCTCATGTGTACATCTCACTCTGATTTAATAGTTCCCCAAACAATTAGTACACATACTTTTGACTTCTCAAGACTCCAGCGTAAGACATCTTTTTTCATTTTAACTATAGTACGCTTGAGACGGCCATGTCCTGGCAGCGATAAGGCCCGTTCTTATTCTTAGCTGGCCTCTTGTTTGCGGCTCTTGCCGAGGCGTTGTCCTTGAAGGACATGCTAAGTGCAACACCTGCGCTCAATGCCCTCTATTCAGCCATTGTCCGGATGAGAAAAAGTTGGCAGCGCCAGTGGATTTTTCATTTTCCATTTGCATTTGCATTCGCCATCGCATTTTGTTTGCGTTCCATCCACTTGTTCTCACCCTACTCGAAACTACTCAAACAAAATTCTCAAGTGGCACCGCCACAAAGCGGTCCAAAGCCCAATAATGATGGTGCAACAGCCATAAGCATAACCAGAGCGTCGGAGGAGCGCAGGCAGGTGATAGGTAGGCGCACTTGAGGCGCGATTGAGAATGCACAGAATGCACTCGCTTCGCCGGGCGCGTTGTGCTCGCCCAAAATTTTCAGTTTCCCGACGACCCTTTTATAATAGAATGGCGGTGTCCAAATTGTCCACCTGAATGCCCGGCTGCCTTTGGAGCAGATAGACTTCTCAAACTTGCCAAGGAACGGGTTTCTCTACTGACAGACATTTGTAAGCATTCGCATAATTCATGAACACCCAACTGCTCTTTCGTCACAAAGTTATGCCCTAAGTTGGCCTGAAGCTGACACTGACCCTCAACCTCATTAGCACCTAAAACTAAACTTGATCCAGTTTATTTAACTTTCCTCGTTGGACGCTCAAAGTTTGCTAGCTTTAAAAGCCCATCCCATCAAGAAATCGACCCCACGAGTCTTCAGAGTAACAAATTCCTCCTTGATTAGAAAAAAAAAAAAAAACGGCATTTTTTGCCAACAGGATGCAAGAAGGAATAAAACCCTTTGTTCTCATATTTACATAAGTGTTTTCCTAGACGGACAAGTATTGCAGAAATCGAATATAATTTCATATATTCTCTTCGTGCTCTAACCGTGATCTCGTAACTCGTTGCTTGCTATTTTAACTATGTATCTACTCAGTCGTCTCAGTCGTCTACTCGTCATTCCACTTTCCTTCTCGTTAAGGTGTTTTTGAATTTTCGGGGCCTGAAATTTGCCCGTTATTTTGCATGTACACTCGCCAAACCTTATCTCCCTTCGAACCTACTATTCCCCAAGTCTCCCGCATACGTACCTTTTGTTAAACCCGCTCTTAGGATTATGTGGGGATTTAGACACATTCTTATCGTGCCTAAGCTGAATCCCACATAAGCAATGAAAAGATGGGCTGATGAGAAGGCGTGGCACAATAGGACGCCAAAGCCGTATCTCGACCCAACCTAACCTCAAAAGCCATACAAATTCTCGAGATAAAACGTATGCAAAATTGATAGAAAGATAAAGTCCGTCCGTGCAGTGCCTACACACAATTATTTGAAAATAAGGATATACGAGTGTATATATGAGGGGAATGAGTTGGAAAGTGAGTGGGAGTCACGCATACAGGCGTGCCTAGAAGGCCGCATTGACAATGGCCATGTGGCGGCTCATGCATAATTCAGTCGGAGAACAAGACGGCTATATGGCGGCCGAAAGAGACGGCAGTTAGGCAAATAGCAAAGGCAGACTACCAGACTGACACACAAACATTCAATTTGTATACCCGTTGAAATATATGTTAGTGGTAGAAGGAAGCGTCCGTCCGTATAAACGTCGAGATAAAACTATAAAAGCTCCCAAATTTTTAACATTTAGATTCTAGATACGCAGCGCAAGTTAAAAAAAAACTCTAGGGATCACCAATTTCGAAACTCTTTTATGTCACAATTAAATATGTTAAAGGCGAATTATTTGGCGTGTTATATTCGGTCATATCGATCGAGACACGCAAAATGTATTCAAATTGAACCATTAGCAAAACATTACTTCTTGGATATTTACAATGATGCTTTTTGTAGTGATTATTTTCTGGGGGTATATTTATTTATTATGAAACTTATAAGCTATGTAAGGGGTATCTAATAGTCCAGTCACTTGACTATAGGGTTTTTTCTTGTTGGTTTTTCACATGATTTGCGTATGGGAGAAAGGGAAAGTGGAATGTGTAGGTGGGAAAACTGGTCCAGCAGCGATAAGCAAATAAACAATAATGATGCAGAGCGAGAAGCAGCGTCCATGGCTGGCGTAGATAAAGGAGTGTCTGCGCCTGCCTTCCAGCGCCCGGAATGGTTACCCGCATTGTTGACAGGGCATCAATTAATATCAGCGAGGAGACTCTTCGCGCCGCATCCTTTTGAATATGGCCGGAAGGAAAAATGAGAAAACATGGCCGCCTGACGTTAATAACATGTTATTGGCTTTGTTCAACAGGAGCATATCTCTCCTCGCCGTCCCGAAACCCGAGTGTTCCGATTGCCCCAAGTCCATCCACATTTACGTAACCAGAGAAAATTCAGGCATATTAAGTGCCCTGATTAATGATGCCAGTGCTGGTGGCATCCCTCCTGGCTGGCTGCCATTGATATGACTGGCTGGTACGTGTACACTCACCCTCCTTTTTTTGCAATGCAGCTGAAACCGCTAATTAAACTATCATCATAATTCCCAGGGATTAGTGCACTGGAAGTTTATAAATATGGCCATGCTGACAGGCCGGGATAAGTGCAGCCAATAAAGGCGTTTGGGCAATCAGGAGCTCAGCTCGGGGGTGGTGGCGAACTCCAAGATGAGCCGTGGGAAATTAACAGCTACATGAATATGCACAGTGTTAGTATACATAATTTATCAGCTAAGGGGGATAACCTGACAGGACAGAATGGCCTGGCCATCCACTGACCATCTGTGAGCTACAGAACTATCAAATGGGTGTAGATTATTAATGTGTTTTTACACGAAACTCGGGACCATCAGTGCACATTTGTCTCATTCTCTGACTCTTCCAAAAATACATAATTAGTTGAGGAATCAACATGGGACTGGTAAACAAGTGTATATTAACGAGGTTTATGTAGAACAGGGTTGCTCAATTATACGATTTAAAAACAGTATTTGGATTAGCGATACAAAAAACTAAATTTAATTGTTGTTATTATTTAGAAACTAGTCACTGAGGCTATAAGCAGTCTTAAATTTAATCTCAATGAGTTGCCTAATTATTAAATTTGGAAGACTTCCTTGTTTTTCGGCGAAGCTCGAAATAAAAAGGGCGCTAAAGGTCATTGAAAACTTTATTTAACACGTGCGCGCTGGTTTGACAGTAAACTTTTTCCAACTGTGTTGAAGAGTTAGGTTCATGGCGGTGGGTAAAAACGGGTGGAAAAGCTCAAGAAGGACTGACCGTCGCAGCCTGTAACTGTAGTTTTATTGCAGCCAAACAAAAAGATCAGAAAAAAACGAAATCATAAAACACCCAAAGTTTCCAGCTGCTGTTGTTATGCAAATTTTTTTTTCCCATTTCGCTTTTTGTTTCGAGAAAAAAAGTTGGTAACTCTGGCCACGGGTGCAGTTATTAACGCTTAATCTGCCGCCATGTTGGCCAGTTTGGCACGAGGTGCGGACAGAATCCTGGCCTGCTATTCCCTGGCTCGTAATTTAAGCCCGACTGGGTCCTCTCCCGCTTCCGTTTGCTATTAAGTTAAGTGGGGAACGGAGCCTGCCCGGCGGCTTGGCTTTAAGCACTTTTCAGCAACTTTTCGTTTTGTGTGGGTGTGCGGCTTGGCCAACTTTGTCGACGTTTCAAGTGAACACCTCACCCCCTGAAAACCAAATCTGCGGTGGCAAGCACTCGGCGGCGAGTGCTGGTACAACTTACTGGCAAGTGTATTGTTTCCATAAAGGACGATTCAGTTTTTATACCCTTGCAGAGGGTATTATAATTTCAGTCAGAAGTTTGCAACGCAGTGAAGGAGACGTTTCCGACCCTATAAAGTATATATATTCTTGATCAGCATCACTAGTAGAGTCGATCTAGCCATGTCCGTCTGTCCGTCCGTTTATATGCAAACTAGTCTCTCAGTTTTAAAGCTATCTGCATGAAACTTTCCCAAAAGTTGTCTTTCTATTGCAGGTAGTATATAAGTCGGAACGAGCCGGATCGGACGACTATAGCATATAGCTCCCATAGGAACAATCGGAAAAATAAATGAAAAAAAATTATAACTTTGCTGTTTTTTAATTTTTTGTTTAGTTCTTCGACATATAGTACTGGTAAAATATTTCCGATTTACGGTTTAAATTTCATCAAAATCGGACGACTATAGCATATAGCTCCCATAGGAACAATCGGAAAAATAAATGAAAAAAAATTATAACTTTGCTGTTTTTTAATTTTTTGTTTAGTTCTTCGAGATATAGTAATGGTTTAATATTTCAGAACTACGGTTTTAATTTCATTAAAATCGGACGACTATAGCATATAGCTCCCATAGGAACAATCGGAAAAATAAATGAAAAAAAATTATAACTTTTCTGTTTTTTAATTTTTTGTTTAGTTCTTCGACATTTAGTAATGGTTTAATATTTCAGAATTATGGTTTAAATTTTATCAAAATCGGACGTCTATAGCATATAGCTCCCATAGAAATAATAAAAATATATAAAATAACTATCTAATAATTGAGCTGCAAATCATCATAGTTTCAATGTTTTTTTTTAGCACATACTCAAGTAAATCATAATTTAAATGTTTTCAAAAGTATTTAATTAATGCAATAGCTGCAAGGGTATATGAACTTCGGCTTGCCGAAGTTTGCTTTCCTTCTTGTTTAATTTTTTGTTTAGTTCTTCGACATATAGCAATGTTTAATTATTTCAGAATTATGGTATAAATTTTATCAAAATCGGACGTCTATAGCATATAGCTCCCATAGAAATAATAAAAATATATAAAATAACTATCTAATAATTGAGCTGCAAATCATCATAGTTTCAATGTTTTTTTTTAGCACATACTCAAGTAAATCATAATTTAAATGTTTTCAAAATTATTTAATTAATGCAATAGCTGCAAGGGTATATGAACTTCGGCTTGCCGAAGTTTGCTTTCCTTCTTGTTAGTTATAAGGAAAATCAAATCCGGAAGACGAACGCTTGTTCATAAATTTCCACCAATATAGTTCAGGTTGATCGAAAATAAATCATAAACTTTGGAGCTTAATATAGTTTGGAACTTATGCGATCAGTGCCCCACTTGAAGGCGGGTTCAATTGGTGGCTACTTAGAATACAGTGCACATTCAGAGCCTAGAACGCAAAAGGAAATTCCTAAAAAAATGACAGTAAGCTTGAAGACCTTTTTCAGTTGAAACATATTGCATTCCAGTCCATATTCCATTCCAATCTAATGTTTTCCCCATCAGGGACTACCTTGACGTGAAGGCTACTTGGCAGCGACAAGATGCTAATGTCGCCTTACAGTTTCTTATTCCCAAGGCGCGACGTCTATAGCTTTGTTATAAACTAAACATTTTTACGATTATACCCTAAGCAAGAGACAGTGGGAAGAAGCAGAAAAGTTGTAGTCGGCTCTTGGGGCAATAGTCGACCTAAATTTACCAAATTGCGTATACGCACGGAGTGCCGCGACTCGCATATATAGTATATACTCGCGTATGTATGTATTTGTCACTGCGTTCGTTGTTTTGTGCTCCGTGCGATAAATATAAGCCGTAGGAAAACATACGCAGGTCGGTCTGGGTCTTCGAGATTATCATTTATAAAAAGCACAAGGGATACACATGGCCGCAGGGCCAACAGCAGGACGAAGCCATACAAGCCAATCCAAGCCAAGCCATCCACGAACACAAACACCGCACCACCCCACCGATGCTCTTGTCTTGTATTTTTTACGCGTACGTGAGCACATTTAACCACTGCCCCTAGAATTGGAGGTGGTGGTGCACCCACTCGTCCTCCTTGCAGTTGGCTTGTCAACGACTATTTAGTGCGGAAAATGCGTAAATAATTTACGTACGTACGCATTCGCATAAAACCATTTCGGACGAGGGCGACCGAAAAAGCCTCATCATCGCCCTATCTGCACCATCATCATCATCATCGTCATTATTGTGGTTAGGCGGGGTGAGTGGAGGGGAGCCAAGGTCGCCGGCAAGGTCGCCGGCAAGGTCGCCACAACCTGAACACAAAACTGAGGCTGAGGGTTTCATTATTAAAGGGCATTAAAATTAAAGATTCATTAAATAATTTCTAGCCATGCCAACTGGGCCTCGAGAGCTGCGGTGAGTGTGACAGCAACAGCAGTAGTTGAGACAATGAAGCCAACTCTTGACAATCGAAGTCCACTTGATGCGCCGTGCGTGCTCGAGTCCAGGTCCGTGCCTGGCATCTCTGGCAGCACCTCTGACCGCCCGTTTACCCATTCATTCGTTAGGTGGGGGATTGCGGGGGATTGCGGGGGATTGCGGGTCCCAGACGGTGTGACTGGCCTGACGGAAGGAGGTCAGCCCACAAAAGAGTGGAATCGCTTGCCCTAATCCCGCCAACTCCATTTCCGATATAAATCTGCTGCTGTGGGACACAAAAAAGAAATTGATAAGAAATTTTACTAATTTTGAAGAAATGCTATATAGATCTGGTCTTGATAAGCGAAAAATTACCCTTTTTATACCCTTGCAGAGGGTATTATAATTTCAGACAGAAGTTTGCAACGCAGTGAAGGAGACATCTCCGACCCTATAAAGTATATATATTCTTGATCAGCATCACTAGGCGAGTTGAGCTAGCCATGTCCGCCTGTCCGTCCGTTTCCTCGCAAACTAGTCTCTCAGTTTTAAAGCTATCTGCATGAAACTTTCCCAAAAGTTGTCTTTCTATTGCAGGTAGTATATAAGTCGATCGAGCCGGATCGGGCGACTAAGCATATAGCTCCCATAGGAACAATCGGAAAAATAAATGAAAAAAATTATAAAAAAATTATATATATATACTTAATAGGGTCGGAGATGTCTCCTTCACTGCGTTGCAAACTTCTGACTGAAATTATAATACCCTCTGCAAGGGTATAACAAGAAAGGAAGCAAACTTCGGCAAGCCTAAGTTTATATACCCTTGCAGCTTTTACAAGAATTAAATATTTTTCAAAACATTAAAATTATGATTTACTTGCGTATATGTCTAAAAACATTGAAGCAATGATGATTTGCAGCTCAATTATTAGGTAGTTATTTTATATAATTTTATTATTTCTATGGGAGCTATATGATATAGTCGTCCGATTTTGATGAAATTTAAACCGTAATTCTGAAATATTTAACCATTACTATATGTCGAAGAACTAATAAAAAATTTAAAAACAGCAAAGTTATAATTTTGTTTGTATTTTTTTTCTAATTGTTACTATGGGAGCTATATGATATAGTCCTCCGATTTTGATGAAATTTAAACTGTAGTTCTAAAATATTTAACCATTACTATATGTCGAAGAACTAATAATTGAGCTTCATTGCTTCAATGCTTTTAGACATATACGCAAGTAAATCATAATTTTAATGTTTTCAAAAATATTTAATTCTTGCAATAGCTGCAAGGGTATATGAACTTCGGCTTGCCGAAATTTGCTTCCATTCTTGTTAATAATAATTTCAATGGAAAAGATAATACATGTTTGTTGACCTGTTAGTATCAAATTGCAATTTTTTGATTTTTTTTTTTTTTTTGTAGAAAAACATTTGATATGCTGTTGTCGCTGCTTTGGGTTTTAATGCCACCTGTATACTCAAAATATAAAAAACCACTATATACCATTCTGCACGTGCAGCTGCACCGTCTATAACCAGCTTTTGCTCCTTGATGCTTAACTGAGGCAAAGCAAAATGTATTAAAACAACATTGTTTAACCCTCTTAATGCAGGCGAACGGCTCATCCAATATGCCAGCGAGAATCTAGTGACGGAGGTGCTCATCCACCCGCAGTACAACACGCTGATCCAGTGTATGCGCAACCTGCTTAGCAGCTTTACCCGCCACCGGCACATCATCCATGCCGGCTACACCTTCAGTGGCAATGGTTCCTGGATACTGCAGGTCTTGTTGTCCTCTACTTGCCCCTTTTCTTTTTCCTTATGTGACCCTCATATGCGATTTCTTTGCAGGACGGAACCTTCTCGGTGGCGGACTTCTCTGAGGCCCTTCAGGAGCACGACGTACAAAGGGTAATCCGCGCTTACGCGGACACCATCACCATGAACATCCACTGCGCGGACGCGGGTCTGTGGCACACTCTCCCCGAAAAGGCCTTTGCGCGCCAGTGCCGGATCCGGATCAATCCTGTGGACGTCCTGGACACGAGCAGCGAGAGTATCAACGGGTTTTTGGGTAAGACTGTACGCACCTGACCACCATGATCCGAAATTAAAAATTTTCATTTGTATACCCTTTTTGTAGTTTCAGTCAATTTCTTGTTAATTTTGATGAAAGCCTTTTTTTAAATTTTAGATATTTTTTATGAAATACGACATGGCATTTATCGATTGCCTTTTTTCACAGATTACTTGGCGCCTATGGTGATGCCGACCTCGCTGAGGGAGCTGCTCGAGACCTCGGATGTTGTGGGCAACATCCGCTTCACGCATCCCACGCTATACGTATTTCCCGGCGGTCAGGGTGACGCCGCGCTTTTCGGGATCAACGGCTTCAACATGCTGGGTACGTATAGTACATATATATTAATATATTTATTATCTTTTTACTCAAACTCACCTTTTTAACTGAACAGTTGATGGCGGTTTTAATCGGAAGGCTTGCTTTTGGGACTTTGCTCGGCACCTGGACCGACTGGACGCGGTCCTGATGACGCGCCTCAACAACAGCAACGTGCAGGGCCTGGGGGCGGTGGTGTCGCGCAAGCGGGACTCCCACGTCTACCCCCAGATCGGGCACTTCTTCGGCAACGTACCTGACCGCAAGGGGCTGCCCAGCCCCGACGGCGACAAGGATCGCGACCCGCTGCTGATCGATTTGTTCGAGCGCGGACACGGGATCGTGAGCGACCTGAAGGCACTGGACCTGAAGCCGCAGGGCTGCTACCGCAACCAGGAGCCGGTGAACCTCTACCACAAGGTGGGCCACGGCACCCTTGACATGTATGTGATAAGCCCGGCACGCGACTCCAAGGAGGTGAAGGACTTCCTGCAGAAGTGGCACGCCGGCGACCAAAGGCTCTTCGCCGCCCGGGAGTCGCGCGACTTTAACTTTCCACTGCAGAACCTGGTGTCCATATGCGCGCTGCTCGTGTGGCAGCCGGCCAACCCGGACGACACCATCACCCGCATCCTCTTCCCGGGCAGCACGCCCGACTTCAAGATCCAGGAAGGCCTCGAGAAGCTCAAACACCTGGAGTTTATGAAGCACTCGACCTGCACAGCCAAGTCCATTGCCCCCGCCATCCAAACGGTGGCCGGAACGCGCAAAAGCCTGAAGTCTGCCATTGAGGCCACGCCCGCTCCGCCCAGCGCCAGCTACAAGTCCTCCAAGTTCGGCCCCGTCGCCAGTGCTGCCATAGCCGTCCAGCATCCGCATCCGCAGCAGCAGCAGGACAACAAGGCAAAGGAGGCGGCCAAAGAGGCCGCTGCATCCATAGTCCGCACCAAGGCCGATTCCATCGACACGGACGTAGAGCAGGAACCCGAACCCGAACCCGCTGACACTGGGGACGAAGGAGCTCCCACGGAACAGGAGCCCGAGGCTGACACGGAACCCGAGCACGAAGCCGAGCAGGAGCAGGACAACAAGGATGCCGGGGAGGAGAAGAAGGTGGAAGTGCTGATCATGAAGTCCCAACAGGCGACAGCACCTGCAGTCTCTGGAAAGGATGCGCCCGATGCAACCCCTGCCGATGCCACGATGCAGGCCGGAAAGCAAGCGGGCAAGGGGTCGTCCAAGTCGTCAAAGGCGGAGAAGCCACGGGCGGAGGTGAAGCCCGTGGTGCGCTCCCGCATCGACACCAAGCCGCCCAAGTCCATGGATCGCAAGCTGGCCAAGCGGGACGAGAAGAAGAGCTCGCCCACGGCCACGCCGGCCGCCCGGGCACCGCGCGATGTCAAGCCCAAGGTGCTGAGCCGCCCGGGCACCAAGTCTAGTCCGAGCAGCACCCCCGCCAAGAGCGCCAAGGAGGCCAACAACCGCAAGGTGCTGGAGTCCAAGCAGCAGGCGGCCAGGGTGCAGGCCACCAGCACGGCCTCCAGGAGGCAGGTCACTACCAGCACAGCCGCCAGTGAGAAACGAGTCGCCCAACAGCAGGCGGAGGCAAAGACGGCCACACAGTCGACAGCCACCCAGAGGAAGCCCATCTCGCGAAGGCCGCGTGGTGTGTCGCCCTCGAAGCGAGCACCAGCACCCGGCAGTCCGGTCAAGCAGGCCAAGCCAAAGGCGGCCGCTGCGGCGGAGCTCAAAAAGGCGCGCCTGGACAAAGGCGGCACCACCGACTCCAGCCTGGTGTCCACGCCCTCGGCAGATGAGGCCACGGCCGCCAAGAAGCTGCAGGACCTGACCGCCTCCCAAGAGCTGGACGCCGAGAAGCAGCGCGAGCTGGACGACCTCAAGGAGGAGCAGGAGGTGGTGCGCGAGATCGAGGCGGTGTTCAGTAGGGATGAAATGAAGCGTCAGCAGCACCAGCAGATTAAGGCCGAGCTGCGCGAAATGCCCGCCGAGGGAATCACTGGCGATGGCGAGGATGAGCCTGAGGAGGAGGAGGAGTACCTGATAATCGAGAAGGAAGAGGTGGAGCAGTACACCGAGGACTCGATCGTCGAGCAGGAAAGCAGCATGACTAAGGAGGAAGAGATCCAGAAGCACCAGCGCGACTCGCAGGAGTCGGAGAAGAAGCGCAAGAAGAGCGCCGAGGAGGAGATCGAGGCGGCCATCGCTAAGGTGGAAGCCGCCGAGCGCAAAGCTCGTCCTGCCCGGCAGGACGAGTCAGAGTTGGAGGTGGAAGTGGAGGCGGACCTGGAGCAAAGCGAGATCAAGGCAGAGGTGCAAGAGATCATTGCCACTGCGGAGGACATTGCCAAGTCGCGTACCGAGGAGCAGTTGGCCACCAAGCCCGCCGAGGAGGAGTTCTCCTCGCCCACGCCCGAGGAGAAGCTGAGCAAGAAGACATCGGACACAAAGGACGAGCCAGCCGGCGCACCAGTAGACGTCTTGCCCGTCAATCTGCAGGAGAGCCTGCCCGAGGAGAAGTTCTCGGCCACCATTGAGTCGGGGGCCACCACGGCGCCCACACTGCCCGAGGACGAGCGCATCCCGCTGGACCAGATCAAAGAGGACCTGGTCATCGAGGAGAAGTATGTGAAGGAGGAGACCAAGGAAGTTGAGGCCATCGTTGTGGCAAGCGTGCAGGCTATCTCCAAAGCGGCTCCATCCGCAATCGCGGCCGTATTGGTGGAAACCACCAAGGATGGTCCCAAAGCCGCCAAGACCGAGCTTTTGGGAGAGCTGCACGACTCCGGAGAGCGGGTACTGCCCATGAAAATGACCTTTGAGGCGCAGCAGAACCTGCTGCGTGATGTCATCAAGACGCCCGACGAAGTGGCCGATCTGCCCGTCCATGAGGAAGCCGATCTGGGTCTGTACGAGAAAGATAGCCAGGATGCCGGTGCTAAAAGCATCTCACACAAAGAGGAGTCTGCCAAGGAGGAAAAGGAGACCGACGACGAAAAAGAGACCAAGGAAGCAGAGGTCGAACCGGAAGCTGAACCGGAAAAGGAAGAGCCCTCCAAAATAGAGCTGAAAGGGCCAGCTGAGGAGGTTGAGCTCGTTGTGACTGAGGCTGTAATAGAGAAAAAGACAGAAGAGGTCGTGACAGTCGAGACCGAACAGATTGTGGAGACCGCTGACCAAATGACCCAGGAACAGCAACAGGATCAAGTAAAAGAGAAAGAGAAAGAACAGGAGGAGGATCAGAAGGCAGAGCCAGGAATCATTACCGAGAAGGAGGCCAAAAAGTCAGCCAGCACCCCTGAAGAGAAGGAGACCAGCGACATCACCTCCGAAGATGAGCTGCCAGCCCAGCTGGCGGAATCGACCACCGCAGCCCCAAAAGAGAGCAAGGAGCGCGAGGACACCATCTCCATGGAGAGCCCCGCCACCATCGAGGAGGCCATAGAGGTCGAGGTGCAGGCCAAGCAAGATGCCGCAAAGAGCGCTGGGGCAGACAAGTCGCCACTGGCCTCAAAGGAGGCCTCTCGTCCGGAGTCTGCAACAGGAAGTGCCAAGGACGATGCTGATCAGCCAGATGCCGACAAGTTCCGCCCCGATTCGGTGACGGAAGGAACAAAGCCTGATAGTGCAGGAGGCAAGAAGTCCCCCCTTGCATCCAAGGAAGTTTCTCGGTCGCAATCCGTTGCAGAGATCGTCAAAGATGAAGGCAAGGAACCAGACAGTCGACGAGAATCGGGAAGCGCCAAGAACGAAAAATCTGCACAGGCCTCCAAAGAAGTTTCCCGACCAGGCTCAGTGGCTGAGAGCGTTAAGGCGGAAGCTGACAAGTCCACGGAACCATCCCGAAGGGAATCCGTAGCCGAAAGCACTAAGGCGGAGATGAAGGAAGCCTCGAGGCCTGAATCCGCCCTCGAGGATGCCATAGATGAATCCGAAAAACAAAAAAGCCATCGGGCATCTATTGCAGAAAGCGTCAAACCCGAAAGTGCTGAGGACGAAAAGTCCACGACTGCCTCAATGGAAGTTTCCAGACCAGAATCTGTGGTGGAAAGCACTAAAGACGAGGCAGACAGGTCAAAGGAGCCATCTCGTCGTGAATCAATAGCAGAAAGCGTCAAGGCCGAAAGCACAAAAGGTGAAAAGTCTCCCCTTGCATCCAAGGAAGTGTCCCGACCGGAGTCCGTGGCTGAAAGCATTAAAGATCAAGCTGAGCAAGTTGATAGCCGGCGGGAATCTGTAGCCGAAAGCCTCAAGCCAGACAGTGCAAAGAAGGAAAAGTCCCCACTTGCCTCAAAGGAAGATTCCAGGCCAGAGTCTGTTGCAGAAAGCGTCAAAGATGAAGCTGAAAAGTCCACTGAACTATCCCGTCCGGCATCAGTTGCAGAAAGTGTCAATGGAGAGATCGCAAAGGATGAGAAGACCGCTGATGTCGTAGGTAGCCGCCGGGAATATGTAGCCGAAAGTGTCAAGCCAGACAATGAGAAGGACGAAAAGTCTCCACTTGAATCAAGGGAAGCATCCAGGCCAGAATCCGTTGCAGAAAGTGTCAAGGGAGAGAGCATAAAGGATGAGAATTCCGCTCAAGCCTCAAAAGAAACCTCCCGGCCAGAGTCAGTGGCTGAAAGTGTTAAAGCTGAAGCTGAAAAATCAAGGGAACCATCTCAACGGGGATCGATAACTTCCAGGCCAGAATCCGTTGCAGAAAGCGTCAAAGATGAAGCTGAAAAATCTGTTGAACCAACCCGGCCGGCATCTGTTACAAAAAGCGTCAAGGGAGAAAGCACAAAGGATGAGAAGTCCTCTGAAATCGTAGACAGTCGTCGGGAGTCAATAGTCGAAAGTGTTAAGCCAGACAGTGCAAAAGACGAAAAGTCTCCACTTGCATCAAAGGATGCTTCCAGGCCGGAATCCGTTGCAGAAAGCGTCAAGCCAGATAGTGTAAAGGACGAAAAATCTCCACTTGCTTCAAAGGAAGCTTCCAGGCCAGAATCCGTTGCAGAAAGCGTCAAGCCAGATAGTGCAAAGGACGAGCAGTCCCCACTTGCATCTAAGGAAGCCTCTAGACCAGAATCCGTTGCAGGAAGCGTTAAAGATAAAGATGAAAAGTCCATTGAACCGTCCCGCCCGGCATCAGTTGCAGAAAGCGTCAAGGGAGAGAGCATAAAAGATGAGAAGTCTTCTGAGATCCTAGATAGCCGCCGGGAATCTGTAGCCGAAAGCGTTAAGCAAGACAGTGTAAAGGACGAAAAGTCTCCACTTGCATCAAAGGATGCTTCCAGGCCGGAATCCGTTGCAGAAAGCGTCAAGCCAGATAGTGTAAAGGACGAAAAGTCTCCACTTGCATCAAAGGATGCTTCCAGGCCAGAATCCGTTACAGAAAGCGTCAAGCTAGACAGTGTAAAGGACGAAAAATCTCCACTTGCTTCAAAGGAAGCTTCCAGGCCGGAATCCGTTGCAGAAATCGTCAAGCCAGACAGTGTAAAGGACGAAAAGTCTCCACTTGCATCAAAGGATGCTTCCAGGCGCGAATCCGTTGCAGAAAGCGTCAAAGAGGAAGCTGAAAAGTCTATTGAACCATCCCGGCCGGCTTCTGTTGCAGAAAGCGCCAATGGAGAGAGCAGAAAGGATGAGAAGTCCGCTCAGGCCTCCAAGGAAGCTTCCCGGCCAGGGTCTGTGGCAGCAAGTGTTAAAGATGAAGCTGAACAATCAAAGGAAACATCCCAACGGGGATCGATAGCTGAAGCGAAGTCCCCTCTTGCATCGAGGGAAGGGTCAAGGCCCGGATCAGTTATTGAAAGCGTCAAGGACGAAACTGAAAGGCCCGAGAGCCGGCGTGAGTCAGTCGCGGAAAGCATCAAGGCAGAGAGTGCCAAGGACGGAAAGTCTCCCCTGGCCTCAAAAGAAACTTCGAGGACAGAATCAGTGGTGGGGAGCATCAAAGATGAGGTAGATAAATCCAAGGAGGAATCCCGACGTGAATCCATGGCTGAAAGCCTCAAGGCGGAGAGTGCCAAGGACGAAAAGTCTGCTCAGGCCTCCAAAGATGTATCGCGTCCAGAATCGGTTGCGGGAAGTGTGAAGGAGGAAGTCGACAAATCCGCAGAACCATCACGACCGGAGTCCGTAGCTGAATTAATTAAGACGGAAATAAGCAATGTTAGACAGTCACGCATTGCCTCCCTGGCTGAATCTGTGGCGGATAGCGGTAGGGATGACACCGACAAGCACGAATCTGGTGTGGAAACTTGCAAACCAGATAAGGATAGCAAATCTCCGATTGCCTCAAAGGAGATCTCTAGGCCAGAGTCTCCAAATGACAGCGTTAAGGATGAATCTGAGAAACCAGATTCCTGTCAGGAGTCGATGGTTGAGATCGTTAAGCCAGACAGTGCTAAGGACTCCAAGGAACCATCCCGGCCTGAATCAAAGGTAGAAAGCGTGAAAGATGAATCTGAGAAATCCAAGGCACCATCCCGACGAGAATCTGTCCAAGGAAGTGTAACATCCGAAGGTGTAAAGGACGATAAGTCTTCGTTGGCTTCAAAAGAAGTGCCTAGACCGGAATCAGTTGCGGAAAGTACAAAAGATGAGGCATCATCTCGACGGATATCGGTGGCGGAAAGCGTGAAAGATGCTGTCCAGTCGAAAGAGGCTTCTCGTCCCGAATCAGTTGCAAAATCTCCATTGGCATCTAAAGAGGCTTCCCGTCCAGCATCTGTTGCAGAAAGTATACAAGATGAGGCTGAGAAGACCAAGGCGGAAAGTAATAAGGATGAAAAATCACCGCTGGCATCTAAAGAAACGTCTAGACCGGCGTCCGTTGTAGAAAGTGTGAAAGATGAAGCCGACAAGTCCAAGGAATCATCTCGGCGAGAGTCCCTGGTCGAAAGCGTTAAGGCGGAAAGCAGCAAGGGTGACCAATCTCCCCAGGCATCCCAGAAAGCATCAAGACCAGAGTCCGTGGCAGAAAGCGTCAAAGACGAAGCTGAAAGGCCCAAAAGTCGTGCCGAATCTGTGGTCGAGAGTGTTAAACCGGAAAGTGCTAAGGACGAGAAGTCGACAGCAGCCTCGAAGGAAGTTTCACGACCGGTGTCCGTCGCGGAGAGTGTTAAAGACGAGGATGACAAGTCCAAGGAACCCTCCCGGCGGCCGTCTGTCGCAGAAAGCGTAAAACCAGAAAGCCCAAAGGTGGACAAGGTTCCACTTGCTTCTAAGGAAGCGTTCGGACTAGTGTTCGTAACAGGAAGTGTAAAGGTTGAAACCGAAAAATGCAAGGAACAATCTCGAAGGGAATCTGCTGCTGAAAGCGTTAAGGCGGAAAGTGCAAAGGTAAAGCTATTAACATTTTCAACTTAGACTCGTTTTACCCAAGTCTATATTTCCAATTTTGGTTTTAATTAAATTGTATGATTAAATTAAAATTATTTAAATAAATGATTCCATTTTTGTAGTTCTGTGCTTAATATGTTTCAGGTCAAATTGGGCTATTTTATTTTAATTATATTTTTGACTAAATACATAAACATATATTTTTACTTTTCTTCCAGGACGAGAAATCGCGTCCTTCATCCGTTGCCGAAAGCGTAAATGACGAAGGGGAAAAGCCAGAAAATCGTCGGGAATCAGTTGCCAAGTCCCCATTAGCTTCGAAAGAAGTCTCCAGGCCAGGATCTGTAGCTGAAAGCATTATAGATGAGCTTGAAAAGCCTGAGAGCATCAAGGACGACAAGTCGAAAGATCCCTCTCGACGCGAATCGCTAACTGAAAAGTCTGCCGTAATTTCAAAGGAGTCTTCGCCCAGCCCAGTATCTGTGGCATGTGAACACGAAGCTGCCGTCGCTACTGAGGTCGAGTTGAAGTCTTCCATTTCCCCCAAAGAAGCGTCCCGCCCAGAGTCAATTGCTGAAACTGCTTCAACACCAATTGAGGAAGCGGCTTTGGAGTTCTCGGAGTTTGAAGTCGTGAAAAGGGCTAGCCTCGCGCTCACTTTACAAACGGGCTCAGGAGGAAAACTGCCAACGGACTCGAGTCCTGTTGACGTGGCCGAGGGTGACTTTTCTCATGTCGTCGCTTCTGTTTCCTCAACCACAGCCACTCTTGCCAAGCCAGCAGAGCTCTCGCAGGCTGGTGCTGCTGTAACGATCTCGTCTCCTGTAGACGAAGCTCCAAAAACGGCGTCTGCTCAGAAGCTGGTATCCCGACCAGATTCCCCTGCAGAATGCGCAATTGAAGAGATTGTCAAGGGTGAAAAATCGCCCCTCTTGAGGCCCGGGTCAATTGCAGAAACTCACAAGGACGAAAGCCCAAAGAATGACAAATTTAAGTCTCAAGGCGCCTCTAAGGAATCTTCTCGCCCGGAATCAGTGGCAGAGACAGCATCATCGCCCATCGAGAAAGCACCCAAAGACTTCGCACAATTCGAGAAAAAGGGAGTGTTACCTTTGAATATTGATGCAAAGGGTAATCTGCCAACATTGTCGAGTCCTGTGGATGTGGCTCATGGCGATTTCCCCCAGACAGCCACCCCCTCAAGCTCCCCAACTTCAGGCCCAACCCAACCAGCTGAGCTTTCCAAAGTAGACATTGAGAAGACAGCATCGAGCCCGGTAGACGAGGCTCCCAAGTCCCTTATTGGATCTCCGGCAGAGGAACGCCCAGAATCTCCTGCTGAATGTGCCAAGCACGATGTTGCCTCAAAGGAGCCGTCTCGGCGTGAATCAATTGCCGAGAGCGTGCAGCCCGAGACTTGTAAGGACGAAAAGTCCCCGCAGGCCTCTAGGGAAACGTCCCGACCGGCCTCGGTAGTGGAAAGCATTAAGGACGAAGGCGAAAAATCCAAGGAATCATCACGTTCACCATCTGTTGCAGAAAGCATTAAGGCGGATAGCACAACAGATGGTAAGTCCCCTCTTGCGCTGGTAGCGGAAGTTCTTAAAGATGATGCCGAGAAACTAAAGGAACCATCGCGTCCACCATCTGTTGCAGAAAGCATAAAGGAGACAGCAACTAAGCAGGGCCCTTCGGAAGGAGTAGTGGAAACTGATGCCAAGCCAGCTCTTGACTCTCAACCAGAAGCCGATATTGATGAAGCTGAGAAATCAAAGGAGCCATCCCGCCGAGAATCTGTAGCAGGAAGCGCCAAAGCAGAGAGCACTAAGGATGAAAAGTCTCCACTGGCATCGAAGGAAGTCTCGAGGCCAGAGTCTGTCACAGAAGGTCTTAAAGATGATGCCGAAAAGCCTGAAACCCGCCCAGAATCGGTCGTCGATAGTACAAAGCCAGAAGCCAAAGATGCAAAGTCCCCAACAGAGTCAGCTGCGAAATCAAAGGAACAATCCAGGCGGGAGTCTATAACGGAAAGCATTAAGGCAGATAGTGCAAAAGATGAAAAGTCTCCCCTTGCCTCCAAGGAAGTGTCCCGACCAGCCTCTGCTGTAGAAAGTCTAAAGGACGAAGGCGGAAAGCTGGATAGCCCTCGTGAATCGATTGCTGAGAGCATTAAAGCAAGTAGTACCAAGGACGATAAGTCCCCAGTGCTCTCCAAAGAAGCCTCAAGACCACAATCAGTTGCAGAGAGCATCAAGGGTCAACCGGAAGAACCTGAAAGCCGCCGGTATTCCGTTGTCGAAACCAATAAACCAGATAGCTCCAAAAATGAAGCCTCTCCCCGACCAGGATCCGTTGAGGAAAGTGTCAAGGAAAAATCTAAGGATCCATCCCGACCAGAATCCGTCGCGGAGAGCATTAAGTCCGAGGATACGAAAGACGAAAAGTCCCCACTTGCTTCAAAGGAAGCTTCCTGGCCGGAATTAGTTGCGGAGAGTATCAATGACGAAGCGGAGAAGTCCGATCAAGCGGAAAAATCCAAGGATGCTTCTCGACGGGAATCTGTTGCAGAAAGCATTAAGGACGACAATTCAGCACTGGCATCAAAAGAAGCCTCTCGACCAGCGTCCGTCGCAGAAAACATTAAAGATGCAGCCGAAAGGGCAGAAAGTGAAAGCGTGAAACCAGAAACTAGCCCACAACCTTCTCGACCAGAGTCCGTTGTAGAAAGCGTCAAAGATGAAGACGACAAGACCGCAATCCGCCGAGATTCAGTCGCCGACAGTACCAAGCCAGAAGAAAAAACTCAGTTTGCGTCGAAGGAAGTTTCTCGACCTGCTTCTGTGGTGGAAAGTGTCAAAGATGAGACTGAAAAACCAGAAAGCCGTCGGGAATCTCTTGCAGAAAGCATTAAAACCAGCAGTTCAGTGGAAAAGTCTGCTCAGGCCTCAAAGGAAGTATCCAGACCACCATCAGTCGCACTGAGCGTTGGGGATGAGTTTGGCAATTCTAAAGAAACCTCTCGACGTGAGTCGGTTGCAGAAAGCACGAAGCCAGATAGTACCAAGGACTCCAAGGAACCATCTCGGCCTGAATCAAAGGTGGAAAGCGTGAAAGATGAATCTGAAAAATCGAAGGCTGCATCCCGTCAAGAATCTGTCCAAGAAAGTGTAACATCCGAAGGTGTAAAGGACGATAAGTCTTCGTTCGCTTCAAAAGAAGTGTCTAGACCGGAATCAGTTGCGGAAAGTACAAAAGATGAGGCATCATCTCGACGGATATCGGTGGCGGAAAGCGTGAAAGATGCTGTCCAGTCGAAAGAGGCTTCTCGTCCCGATTCAGTTGCAAAATCTCCATTGGCATCTAAAGAGGCTTCCCGTCCAGCATCTGTTGCAGAAAGTATACAAGATGAGGCTGAGAAGACCAAGGCGGAAAGTAATAAGGATGAAAAATCACCGCTGGCATCTAAAGAAACGTCTAGACCGGCGTCCGTTGTAGAAAGTGTGAAAGATGAAGCCGACAAGTCCAAGGAATCATCTCGGCGAGAGTCCCTGGTCGAAAGCGTTAAGGCGGAAAGCAGCAAGGGTGACCAATCTCCCCAGGCATCCCAGAAAGCATCAAGACCAGAGTCCGTGGCAGAGAGCGCTAAAGACGAAGCTGAAAGGCCAGAATGTCGTGCCGAATCTGTGGCCGAGAGTGCTGAGGACGAAAAGTCGCCAGCAGCCTCGAAGGAAGTTTCACGGCCGGAGTCCGTCGCGGAGAGTGTAAAATCAGACGTCTCCCGACCGCAGTCGGTGGCAGATGAGGTCATTGATGGCAAATCAAAGGAAGCTTCGCGCCGAGAGTCCGTGGCTGAGAGTGTAGAGGCTGCGAGTAAAAAGAGTGACTTGCCATCCGCCTCACCCAAGGATGCATCGCAGGAGGCATCACGTCGCGAGTCAGTGGACGGCAAGTCATCACATGTCATCATAGGTCCAGGCAAGTCGCCGGCTGCCTCAAAGGAAGCATCCCGTCCTGCGTCGGTGGCCGAGACCGCCTCCTCTCCCATCGAAGAAGGTCCACGCCCTGTCGCTGACTTGACTCTGTCCCTAAGCCAAGTGACAACCGAAAGCAAAGGCAAGCTTCCCACTTTGTCGAGTCCCATTGATGTTGCTGAAGGCGACTTCTCGAAAGTACAAGTTGAGTCCTCCGCACAGCCAGCTGCTCTCTCCAAACCCGCGGAGCTCTCCCAGTCGGATACGGGGCACACAGCCTCCAGCCCCGTGGACGAGGCATCTCCTATCCTGGAGGCCAGTGAAGTTGTGGAGGAGCATATCGCCGCATCAGCAGAAGCAGACTTGTTGGGTATTGAGGAAACTAAATCAGAGACAAAGCAATCGGAATCATCATTTTTCGAATCATTCGCCACAAAGGTGGATGAGAAAATGCAGAAGCTTGAGGGCTCAGTGAAGCAGGTGGAGGAGAAGATCGAGAGTTCGGTGAAGCAGGTGGAAAGCACTGTGGTAGAGACTTTGCAACAGGTGAGCAAGGAGAGCAGGGAGCAACTGACAGAGATTAGCTCCGTTCTGGATACCAAGATCAGCAGCGTGACCAGCCTACTCTCTACTGCCTTGGATACAGTCGAAAAGAAGGAGCACCAGGTGACCGAGAAACTGAGTGAGAAGGCAACCGATCAGGTTACCGAGCAAATCACTAAAGTCACTGGGGAAAGTGGTCAGGAGAAGAGCAGCCTGGATCTGGGTACGTTCTCGGAGCTGCGTGAGACGCACATTACCACCGTGGGCTCGCCCGAGTTCACGGTCACGATCTGCGAGCGCGATGAACCCGTACTGCACGACATCAAGGAAGAGGACGAGGAGCACCGCTCTTCGCCGCCCAGTGATGGCGACAAGACAGGAATCCTGCAAGCCCAGCCGATGCGACCGCTTTCGCCGCGCGAGGAAGAAGTGGCCAAAATTGTGGCAGACGTGGCCAAGGTTCTGAAGTCCGAAAAGGACATCACCGACATTATACCCGACTTCGACGAGCGCCAGCTGGAGGAGAAGCTCAAGTCCACCGCCGACACAGAGGAGGAGTGCGACAACAGTGCGCTGGAGATCTGCGTGAAGGCGGAGATCGAGTCCGAGAAGTCATCGCCCGACCAAAAATCCGGCCCCATTTCCATCGAGGAGAAGGACAAGGTCGAGCAATCGGAGAAGGCGCAGTTACGCCAGGGAGCATCTGCTGTCAGTCGCCCGGAGTCAGCGGCCAGCCAACCAGGGGCGGAGGAGGAGGAGGGCCAGACCAAGGAGCAGTCATCCCCCGTCCCAAGCAAAGAGGGATCACGACGTGAGTCCGTGCTTTCCTCCAATAGCCACAAGGATCAGGAATCATCGCGCCCCCAGTCCGTTGCCAGCCAGAATATCGACATGGACATCAAGATCTCCAGCCAAGCATCTAGCACCAAGGAAGAGCTTCTTCACTCACTAACCACTGAAACTGTGGAGAGCAAAAAGTCGGCGGAGAAGTCGAGCGTGGATTCCGAATCCACTTCGGTAACCAAGTCCACCACAATCCTCTCCAGTCAGTCGGTGCAGCTGCGAGAGGATTCCACTAGCGACTCGTTGAGCAGCAGCCTCAAGGTGGAGGACAGCTCCCGGCGCGAATCACTTTCCAGTTTGCTGGCCGAGAAGGGAGGCATCAGTAGCAGCAGCCTTCTAAAGGAGGACATCAGCACCGCATCAGCATCCCAGCTCGAAGAGCTGCTGGTGCAGTCCGAGGAGTGCTCATCGGAGTCGATTGTCAGCGAGATTCAGACCAGCACCGCTCAGACCAGCAAGTCGGTTAGGGAAACCAAAGAGACCAGGGATACCAAGGAATCCAGCAGTTTCAGCAAAGACGAGAACCTCAAGGAGACGGTCGCCGAGTTTCTGGCCACCGAAAAGATCGTCTCCGCAAAGGAGACCTTCAGCGCCGAGGCCACCAAGACGGCCGAGGAGTGCCTGAAGAAGGCCACCGCCAGCTGCACCCAGCGGACGCTCTTCGTGGGCACGGACGAGTCGCGTCGGGAGTCCTTGCTGAGCCAGACCAGCGAGGGCCGCCTCACCCACAGCGATCCCGAGGACGAGGAGCCCGACGAGGAAGACGACGAGCGCGCCAGTGTGAAAGAGGGCCGCTCCAAGTCCATTGCTACCATCATGATGACTAGTATTTACAAGCCATCCGAAGACATAGAGTCAATTGCCACGCTCGCCGAGGAGGAGCACGATCAAATGGAGGACACTAAGGCCACCTCCACCACCACCAGCAAGGCCACCACTCTCCTGCAGTCCAGTGAGCAGAGCAGCAGCACCACCACCACCAGCAGCAGCTCAAAGACCTTCGCCTCCAAAGTGGAGTCCATCACGTTCACACAAATCGATCAGATACCGGTTGAGCCCGCAGATCGCAAGACGCCGCCCACGGCGCCCGTCAGTCCCGGCGCCAAGCCATCGAGCTCGTCGGGATCTGCTGCTGGCTCTGCAATGGGAGCTGGAGCCGGAGCAGCTGGCGGAAAGTGCGAGTCCAGCGCAGCCAGCATCGTCTCCTCCTCGGGACCGCTGTCGCCCAAGGATATCAGCGGTAAATCCAGTCCCGGCGCCCTCACCTCGGAGAGCCAGTCCATTCCCACGCCGCTAGGGCGCGAGTCGCACACAGAGACCCCGGAGTCATCGCCCAAGCCCACGTCGCCATTCCCGCGCGTTACCAAGGACGAGCTGAAGTCTCTGGAAATTGAGGTGGGTCACAACAGAAAGTTGTAATTAAGTATTACACCCTTTACCCTTAAAATGAGAGAGTATAATAAATTTGTTGAAAAGAATGTTAAGCACGCCATCGAATGTGAATTTGTTCGATGAACATGTTCGTTTCGGTCTTAACTGTGGATAGCCCGCTCTAATCAAAAGCCGAGTCGATCTAGCCAAATTCCTCTGTTTCGTATGAAACTATTAATTCCAGAGATTTGGCCAGTTACTAAGCTGTGTATGTTTATTTGATCAATATCTATCGAAACACACAAAACTGTTTCAAATCGAACCAATATCTTAGTAGTTATTAAAATAAATGTAAATGTGTGCTTGATCTTAGTTTGCAGTAGTGACCCTGCAGATGGCGCCACTTAAGACTTAATTGTTTTCTGGGGCCGTATTTATTTTAAATTGGTTAGCTTAGTGAAAAAAGTTGATTTAATGAATTTCCTTATTTCACTCCATACAGCAACACGAACAGGAGCATATGCTAGCAGAAGCAGGAGCAGTTGCGGCCGGAGCTGAATGTGAGCTGGATCTGCCCGAGCTTCACGAGCTGCGTGGACTCGAGAGCACCACGGGTCTGAGCGGCAGCACAGAGAAGATAATCACCACAACCATTACCACGGTGACCAAGGTGATCTCGGCGGACGGGAAGGAGATAGTGACCGAGCAGAAGACGGTGACCACCACGGACAGCTCGGAGCCGGACAGCGAGAAGGTGGTGGTGACCACCACGCGCACCACCAGCGAGAGCGAGCGCGACCAGCTGCTGCCCAAGGAGGTGGCCCTGCTGCGCGGTATGCACCGCTCCAGCACCCCTGGCAGCGAAGACGACGAGGACCTGCTGCTGGGATCCCCGCGCAGCGCCACCAGCTACGAGCTGCAGCTCTCCAGCTCGGGCGTGAGCAAGCGCTCCGACCTGGACGCCGACGGAGAGGGAGACGGAGACGAGAGCCAGGACGACATTCCGCCGCAGTACGGCAGCGAGGAGCACTCGACGGCGCGCTCGATCCTGCTGCCGCGCACGGTCGACCCCATGGCCACCTCCTTCTACGGTGCCCTGCCGGACAGCTTTGACACGGCGGTGCTGAAGCCCAGCACCGAGCCCATTCCCATCCTGGACGCCGTCCCGTCTGGCGATAGCCAGTCGTCGGAGAGCGTGGAAAGCACCAGCCAGACCTGGGCCGGCCACAAGTTCCTCGACCAGGCCGACAAGGACTTCCAGCGGGCGCTCGAGGAGCACGTGCAGGCGCGCGGCGCCGAGGTCATGTCTTCCGTCACCGCCAAGTACTCGTACTCACCCTCGAAGGCCGAGGAGATGGAGCAGATCGTGAGCAGCACAGCGGAGCGGCAGCGCTTTCCGCTGAGCGATGTCCAGCGCTCCCGTGTGGCAGAGAGTGGCTTTGCCACCGTGGGCAGTAAGCCGGAGGAAGACGCCACCGCCACCGCCGCCGCCACCACCACTGTAGCCACTAGCACTGTAGCCACTACCACATCCACAACGAGTTCCACCGGAGCCCTGCCCAAGGACCGTCTGGAGGAGTGGGGCAAGCCCTTGGGCCTGCCATCGCCAGCACCTCTGCCCGTGGAGGGCGGGGCCGACATCCGCACCACGCCCAAGAAGGAGCGCCGCCTGGTGGCCACCAAGACGCGCCTCAACAACGAGAAAAATCTGCGCAAGCGCAGCGAATCGCCCAACAAGGCGGCCAAGAAGCCGGCGCCCGTCTACGTGGACCTCACATATGTTCCGCACAACGGCAACTCCTACTACGCCCACGTGGACTTCTTCAAGCGGGTGCGAGCCCGTTACTACGTCTTCTCCGGCACGGAGCCCAGTCGCCAGGTGTACGATGCGCTGCTGGAGGCCAAGCAGACCTGGGAGGACAAGGAGTTGGGTGAGTAGATCTGCAGGCCTTGCTCTTTTGTACCGGGCACTCAAATCTGTTTACTTGATATACAGAGGTCACCATCATACCCACGTACGACACCGATGTACTGGGCTACTGGGTGGCCGAAAACGAGGAGCTGCTAGCCAAGCACCGTATCGACCTCTCGCCGTCCGCCTCCCGCTGCACCATCAACCTGCAGGACCACGAAACCTCGTGCTCCGCCTACCGCCTGGAGTTCTAGGCCACGGGCTTGTTTATTGCATTCGACGATGACTAAGCCAGCTCATAACCGTAACGCACCCAACCAAAGCAGCAGATGAGGAGCAGGAGATGGAGTAGAAGGAGTGGAGCACTGCCAGAGGATCGAGTCCATGTGGGCTTACAAAGTGCTTGGACTCGGACTCTGGATGAGGATGAGGACGAGGATGACGACCACAGCAAGAGGATGAGAATGACTATGAGGACAATGCAATATGGCTAGAAATAAAGCGGACGCAGGCTGATATGGCGGAGTACGGGTCACGCGAATGACGCCACTTTGTTTGCCAATGCCGCCTATTGAGCTTTCGTCGCCGACTTATTTCTGCCAACCAAAAGCTACGTAATTAATTGATATTTAGTTTCAGACGATTAATTACCAAACAGTGCAATGCAGTGGACTAGTCGCGAAGAAGAATACACTTATTTATTGCTTTCATTGTATAACGTCAAGCTACCTTGCCTAGTAATCCAAAGATCAAAATAGTTTTCAAAACCGCATAGCTAAAATATACAAAGGAAAAACAAAACAAAACAAAATGTCAAATGACAAACGACAAATGACAAATGACAAAGCAAGAAAGCATGAGAAGACACACTATATATTTAAAGATTAAAGATATATTAATATTCATGTTTAATGTATTAGTCGAATCTTTAACGAACCCTCGCAAACCAGAGGTATTCGAGTTTTAAAGCGAGATTAACTAACTGCAAGTGTATAGCCTGCAAAGTACGAGCGCTATGTAGCCCTAGGATCATAAGCGACTAAACTTAATCAAATGTTGAAGGCTAGCAAGTGACTTAAATTACGATTTACATTAACATTAACAAGAACCCTTCACCCAAGCAAACCGATAAATAACCCTGATAATGTGCCTCCCCCGAGATATTGCCATTTCCAATCATTTTCGTAGTCCATTCTCACAGTTTCGTTTTGTTTGAGTTTGCGTTTGGTTCCGTTGTTACAGCAGGCAGCCGCAGAAAGACTTAAAACCCGAGCAGCTATAGCTATAGCAACCGATATACGTACACTTCCACTTCCACATAGGGGAGCTATAAGAAAAGGATTGAACTGAAACTGAGAAATGGGAACTGGGAGGGGTAGGCTTGAGAACACGTTTAAGATGAGGGGTTGAAGGATTTGACGCTGTTGCTGAAGGATCGATGATGAATGATAAAGGAGGTGTTGGACGGAAGGACGACGACGAATGCTGATTTTACAATATAAGGATAACAAGGGTTAGGATGGTAGCGGGGTGGGACTAGCTTAGTTTGGAAGCTTAGGTTGGGTGGGTTGGGGTGGAATGGTTTAAACACTGAAACACTATTGTGAGACAAATACGAGGATGAGCAGAGAGTCATAACTAAATACGATTAAATATGAAGTACACAAAGTGAATGAAGGTTATTTTTCTATATTTTTTTTACTTTTTCATAGTCATAGAATAACAAATTTGCAACAAACAAACAAACAAGATAATTATGCAGCAAAAGCAGGACAAGCAGGCAATTTTAATCAATGTAACCACAAGGTAACCACAAAACGGAACAAGCAATTCGAAGCCACAGCAAAACAGTCCAAAAGAGCCAGTTACAATTATAAATTATAGACACTCGAGACAGACTTTTTAGGCTACGCGTATATTTTTGAGTTGCTTTTTATATATACAACAGCAACAGATCCGGGAGGAGCTGCAGTATGCCACATGCAATATGCAGTATGCAACATGCAATATACAGCATGCAATATGCAACAGGCAGGCAGCAACAGAAAACAGTCAACTGGCTACCGTCCAGTCTACAACCGTTTGATAAGCAACCAGCAAAATTTAAGCAAAATTATACACACGTAGGGCTAAGAGGGGCGGGGGATACGACATGGTTTATTGGGCCTTACGGTCGCAATCCCAATCCCAATCGCAACCCAAAATCGCGTTCCCCGTCCGACCAGCAGCACATGGGATAGGGCTTTTGAATGCCAATACCGATCATGCGTCTTTCGATTATTAAGTAGCATTGCAGTCTCCGCTTCAAGGATTTTAAATTTATAACCGAGAAAAAACAAAAGATGACATTTACTAAATATTAATTTTTTTCCAAATTCGTGCGCTAAGCGAAACAAAACAAACTAAACCGAAATAGGTAAAGATAAAGAATACTCACACATGAACTATATACACTATATATATATATATATGTACTTGAGCGTATTGATGTTGCTTAAAACGAAAACCCAAAAAAAATAACTCTTCTCCCAGCCAGAAGACATTTTTTGCCTTTCACAAAACGAATTTTCCCTAAGATATGAAGACATGAAAATTAAAACGAAAACTTGTTAACTTTTCCCCCGTTTGTTTGCGACTTTAGTTTCGTCGAAATCAGATCAATCAGATCAGACTATACACTACCCACACAAATTACACATGTATCCATTGCCTTATATCCAGAGAACAAACAGATATCTGCATCATACCTTATATTAGTGTAAGAATCAAATACGATATGTATGACCTATGAGAGTTTGTTTGTTGAATTTGCTTTTACTTTTTAGCAGCTTCGATTTAAATCAAATATACACTAAATGTACACACCCCCGCGCACACACGCACATGCACACATGGCGAGTGTATGTGTGTGCGTGTGTGAGAGTGTGTGTGCTCTATATAATCATTAGTACAGCAAGTGCATGCAGAAAGTAAAATTGTTATAAACAAAAGTCGAGAGAAGCCGAGCCGAAGTATCGCTGACTGGCGGATGCGGATATAGCCATAGCTAATGCCACGGAATGACTAGTCAGGATCAGGAGTCCAGTCGCTTCGATTCGATTCGAATCGAATCGGTAGGAGAAGGTAGACAGGGATAGAGCGGGCCAGCACAAAGATCCGATCACAGGCAGAGGTTAGCGCGAAGAAATATATATGTATTACATTTTATGAAACGTCAAGCTTATCTCAAGAACTATTTCCAAAACAAAATCTGAAATTATAATAAACGTATTTATGTGAAGTTCGGGTGCGTTTTAGTCTCCTTCGCGGTCCCGGTCTCAATCCCCCAGTTGCAGGTTCCCGTCTCCATCCAGTTTGTACCTGGCTAATTTCAGAAGAGACCCACCTTGGAATGCTTGATTGATGACCTGACATTGAACCGGTGGCCTAATTAATAGTGATAGATGGCCACTTAGCAAATCCGGCATTCGAACCCATTTGGTCAAGAACCCGTCCACAAGCAGTCGTCAAAAGTCGGTGGTCGGATTAGCTGTCCTGTAATCATTTGGTCCCGGATGACAAAAGCACAAAAGTGGTAAGTTTGTTGTATCCGCTTTTGGTAATTTATTTATTTTTTTTTTTATTAATTTTTTTGAAGTTTTCCGTATCTGCTGAAAAGTGGTAAGTGAGATGTATCTTCTTTGGGTGGTTGATAAATTGTGGTTGTATTTATTAATTTCTTGGATATATTTATATTTGCATTTACTTAATCTTTACTCCCGGAATCCACAGACGTATTGGCAGCGCTAATTTTGTAATTCAGTGAATATGTCTAAGTAGAAGTTCATGACTCTGACTTATATTTCTCTATTACATTCATCTAGGTTCGAACCGCGTCTGTTTTTATTTGCTTTGATTTCTCCTTAAATTTTGTTTTATCAACTGTGTGTTGTCGAATCCTAAAACCATACCCATTGACATTCGGTTCGCCTGGAACACTAGATTGCCGAAACAAAAAGTTATCCATGATTAGTCGAACCAAAAGTTAGAGGGGCACTTGACTAATGGAACTGGGTAATGATAAGCTAATCTAATTGATATCTAGCCCCTCCCAGATACCGACACTAAGCTACACACGCGGCAGACAGCAGCTGGAACTCGGCATGGACACGCTGAGGGCTCTGGAGACGGTGCACCGCGTCTGCCAAGTGTGCAACTTGTGGCCATGGCGCCTCGCCGCCCTGCCGGATGCGGAGGGCCTCCTGCTCCGCCGGTCGCGCTGGCTGGAGCTCTACGGCTGGACAGTGCTTACGGTGGCCAGTGGCTTTACCGCCTACGGTCTCTTTCAGGAGAGCAGCGGCCAGCAGCAGCAGGAGGAGGAGGACGCCGAGACTACTATCTCGAGCATTGGTCACACCGTGGACTTCATCCAGCTGGTGGGCATGCGGGTGGCACACCTGGCTGCCCTGCTGGAGGCGCTGTGGCAGCGGCAGGCGCAGTTGGAATTCTTTGTCGAGCTGGACGAGATCGATCGGCAACTGTCCAAGGCCCTGAGGGTGGACGTGGGGGCCGGTCGCCTCCTAATGCGCCGACAAACGACACGTTGGGCCGTGTGGATCCTGTGGGGCTATGTGGTCAGCCAGAGCCTGATCCTGGGCGCCAAACTGCTCGTTCCGGGCCACCGCTTCCCGATCTACTGGATCTACTACCTGTTGCCGCTGCTCGTGTGCGGCTTACGCTACTTTCAAATCTTCACCGCTGTCCAGATCGTGCGCCAGCGCCTGGACGTGATCCTGGTGGCCCTGCAGCACCTCCACCTGCAGCAGAAAAGCCCCGGGCTGGAGCCCGTGCCCGAAGAGCAGGCCCAACTCGAGCAGGTGGCCATGGAACGGCTGGTGGCCGTGAGGCTCGTATACCAACGCGTGTGGGCCCTGGTGGCCTTGCTGAACCGCTGCTACGGAATCTCGATGCTGATGCAGGTGGGCAACGACTTCCTGGCCATCACCTCTAACTGCTACTGGATGTTCCTCAACTTCCGCCAGTCGGCGGCCACCCCCTTCGACATCCTGCAGATCGTGGCCAGCGCTGTGTGGTCGGCACCCCATTTGGGCAACGTGCTTGTCCTCTCGCTGCTCTGCGACCGAACGGCCCAGTGTGTGAGTAGGAAGGATCAGATCCGGGATTAATACCCATCACTCGTAGAGTAAAAGGGTACACAAGTGCTTTAGGCTCTATAAAGTTTATATATACTTGTCATGTCCGCATGTCTGTCTGTTCGTCCGTATGAACGTCTTAACCTCGGGATGTTTATTTTGAAATTTTTATGCTGAGTAACGGGTATCTTATTGTCGGGGCACTCGACAATAACGTGCCCTGGTCTTTCTAACTCTTTCCATCTTTTTTCCAGGCCACTCGCCTGGCCCTGTGCTTACATCAGGTAAACGTGGATCTGGGGAATGAGTGCCACAACGCTCTGGTAGGTAATTAAGTTGACCAAGAAAGATTCCCATTAATAGTCCCCGATTCTCCAGATTACCCAGTTCTCGCTGCAGCTGCTCCACCAGCGGCTCCACTTCAGCGCCGCTGGCTTCTTCAACGTGGACTGCACGCTTCTCTACACGGTGAGTGCAAAATCCGAATAGAATCCAGTAAAGTCGCTAAAGCCCAGTATTTTGCAGATCGTGGGTGCCACCACCACGTACTTGATTATCCTGATCCAGTTCCACATGAGCGAGTCCACCATGGGCAGCAAATCAACTGGAGAATAACCATCGAGAAGCAGAAGTGGCAGCTGAATGATCCAAACACCATGCACGAGCATAAACCAGTTTTATCTAAATGCAAAAATATTTTATTCCTATCTATTATGCTTAATGTAAACGCCAATTTATAACCAGCAGCAGTGTCGCACAAACTCTACCTCTAGAAAATTGATTTAGAAAAAAACTTTTTGTTGAGCGGATTAAGAAAGAAGTGATAAGAACCTCCACCTTGTGTCCTCAGCAGTTCAAAACACCCAGCCTTTTGCCTTTGGGTCGCATATGAGCCGAGATACCCTGCACAAATACTTTCAAAGAATATTGCTTAAAAAAGTGTTTTTGCAGGCTAACTCACTTAAAACAGGACTCCCATAAAAACAGAGTTACTGTTTCGTACTCCTGAGGACCCAAGCTAGCGAACCCAATCACTTTTTTTCCCGATCGCGATCAATCAATTTGAACTCCAAAAACAAATTTTTAATTTTTTTGCTGGAAAAAAAAGTAACAGGTTTGAATGCCAACGAGGTACCTTATACTTAGGCCACGTTATTCTTGTGTTTTAGCCAAAACAAACATCGCAGTTGCAGCATACTATTGAAGAAAATTGTTGCATACTTTTGGGTAGCCGATCATTGCGCTTACTGACATTGCAGCTTCCTACTAACTTTACTGTTCGCCTGGCGTCTGAACCCGAGAAATCTTCCAAATTGACCGACAAAATGGTGCCCAGATCGAATAAGAAGCCGGACTTGATCGTTACATAGCTCATTTTTTGATCATTTTACACCAAGCAAACATGAAATCCAGTAGGTGAATACTGGGTTTCAGCTGGCGCACATAATCCGTAGCAAGTAACTGTGGATAATTTTAGGCAGCCGCGAACAACGGTTGTTTTTTCAAAATGGCTGTCAGTCGCATATTTCCCTTCAGCAATTGACCATAGGAAAGAAAGCTCACTGGAAAAGAAGCGTTGCTTCTGAGTCAAGCGCAGCATAGAGATGGGGAACCACGTTATTTCTTTGTGCGTGTCACGGGTTCGACACGCCAACCACGAAAAATCATGAGAACCCCTTATATTTGTTGTTAGAGCAACGAAATAAATTTTCAGGCGCCCATCCCTAATGAAACGAAAAATTTGAACTTTGGCTACCTGCTAATGGTTTCTGTTTGCATGGTATTTGAAATCAGAAATCATCACTTCATAGACAAAATTCATCACCAAAATTCATGTTTCTCAATCAAATTTAAATCTTTCTGGATTTCAAACACCAGGTCAACATAATCCGCAGCAAGTAACAGCTAGTAATTTTAGACAGCATCAATAACGGTGTTTTATTCAAAATGGCCGCCATAAACATGATTCCCCTAAGTGATTGACCAATAGGAAGCTAGCTGTCTGGAAAACAACCGTTGCATCGGAGCCAGCCGATGCCTAGAGATGGGCAACAACGTTGTTTCTTCGTGCGTGTCACGAATTTGGCACGATAAGCACGATCAATTAATCAATTCCCTTGTATTTGAATGGGGATTGCCGATAATGAGTAGACACGCGACCATCTCTAAAAAAGCTTTGATCTAAGTTATCAGCTGATCGTTTTACACTTGCTAGACGTTTATGGTCGCCTGGTGACCCATATGCAGAAATCTTTGAATTTGTTGTTGCAACGCCATTATTTTATACCCTCGCAGAGAATATTAGAAATGCAAATAAAAGCTTTGTTGTTTTTATATAATATTTTCGGAAATTCGGCTTTTTGGTATGATAGAAAGATCTGAAAATGTATAGAAAAGTCGGAATCACTTTAATATATACATATACATACAGTAGGCAAACAAAAAAATAAGTACTCTTTGCACTGAAATTTTATATAAAATGTTCGTAAGCTTTTTTTGCCCATTGTACATTTAACACAACTGTTTTTATGATTTCGAGGTGGGCTTCCTCTCTTGGTATATGTAATCCCGGCTTGAGCAATGGATGATCCTGCGCGATAAAGGCCAAGGAGTGGTCACCTACGCCAATGGCCAATGCGAGCAATGGCCATTCACAGCTGCTGGTGTAGTTCATCCCGGTGGTCGTACTCCTCGAAGCTGTCTAGCGTATTTGAGTGCTCCAGGGCCTCCAACAGCGAGCGCCACACCAGCGGGAAAGTGGGCGGCCAGATCCGGACGCTGCTCCAGGGCTCAGCAGTGCGAATTGGTGTCCTGCCCCCTGTCAGGTGCCGTCGAGGACGCGCCAGTAGCCGTAGAACGAGCGGCGAGACAGCTGGTTGATCAGAGATCAAATGCAAGGCGGATATCCTCACCGGGCCGGCTGTTTGGAATCGGAGGACTGGTCATATCCGCCCCAGTCCCCAGTCAGGCAGCCGTAGTCTTGGTTGCCCACCAGCAGCAGGCAACTCCGCGATCAGTTCCTGCAGACGCTCCGCCGCCACGCCCAAGGAACGCCCTGCTGGTGGTGAGCTGCATATGCTCCTAGCGCTTCGCCTAATCCTAATCCGCTTCAGATTCCGCCTTCAAAACGGCGACGTGCGTTTCCAAGTCCTGGAATTTATTTAAATTTCGTTCCAAGGCAGTGTGCCCAGATTCCGTGCCGCTAACTGTAAAATGGAGGTGGAAAAACATCAATGTTTTCATCATGCCGATGTTTCGCAAGAATCATCGATAGTATCGATATTTTAAATCATTTTAAAAATTGTTACCAAAAAAATATTACTTTAGTTCATAACAAAATGTTAATGCTATGCTAATCTTATAATATAAATCATTCTTTATTCATTTTAGCCTGATTCCATTGCCAGCAAAAGTTGTTCACATTTTGATTCGTATTCGTTCCAGTTTTTAACGTTTGAGGTTTTAATTTTTTAAGAAGCTGCGTTGAAACATTGGCCTGACATTTTTTGTCGATTTTCTGGATTTGTTGAAAAATGATCTAAGCCAGATGTCCTATTTGAAAAGGCATTTAAAGCTTGTAGCTTAATTTTCTAAAATTCTGCGTTAAAATTTCGTTTTGTAACTTCGTGTTGTTGCACTAAAAAAAGGCATAAGCCAAGAATTTGCATTTTTCCTACCCAGTTACAGAACTCAAAAGTGTTTTTAAAAAAGGGATCCAAGTTTATTCATATATATTTATATTGTGTGTGAGGGATTGTCCAGACGGCCTGGACAGGGGGTAATCCGGTCCAGCACCAGCTGCAGCTGCGACTGTAACTAGGGTACAGAGCGGGTTCGGGTTCGGGGTGAGTACATCCTTATGGGGTTACAGTAGGGGGTTAGGTTATCGTATTATCTTTAGCAATTTGTTGCCGTGTCTGTATATTACTTGCAGTTGCCTTTTTCTGTATTGCTAAGTGCCAGACACTGCGTCCGGCATACTCGGGCGCTGCGGTACTTCTACTTGCTAGTGTAAATCCTCGTAAGCATAAGTTATAGTCTATATAATCTGCACTTCGACTGCCGTGCACGTAAAATAAGTCAAAATGGATACAAAATGGGTACGAGTAGGTGGCGACGTTCTGGATCATTATCAATTTGTTTGTTTTCTGTTTTCTTTTTCGTGTATAAATTAGTAACTATTTAAAATTATATACATTCATGTACTTATCGTATTATAGATATCATGCCTGTCTGTACAAAACGTCGCCGATTAGGTTTTTCGCTTAATATTTCTCATTTTACATGGCTCCCCACTATCAATTTGTATGTATTTTCTTTAAGTGCAAGTTCACATAATTTCAGTCGTGATTCAATTGATTTCCTTAAGGTGATATCTTTGCTTTGCTTGATTTAAAGCTCAAGGTAGTAAAACCGGGTCTACACAAAACGGAACTCACACGCTTGAATCGCAAAACCATTGGCTTTATTCGGCTTTCTAAATTCCGGGGACAGGGACGCGGACACAGGACTCGTAAATGCAGCTCGAACCTAGTGTAGGTACTGTAAGTCTATTGCTTAACCAAGGGAATCGGAATCGGAATCGCGACTGCTCCAGCGAAGTGTCCGCTGCGTCATCGGGGCTGTTATTGTAAGCACGATAAAAACTACTAAGACTAACCCTAAAAACTCCCGTTAATGTGTATATCCCTAGCTTAATGAGTGCCCCAGCTGTCTGAGGTGGCTGGTTTAAGCGTGCCATCCTCTCTAAGCGAAGCTGAAACTCGAAGCGCATCGAAGCATGGCTGGTTGTCGCGTAGTCGGGTCTATCTGGTCTACTATAAGTTGAACACATGCACGCCCGCACACAGTGCTGCAATTAGCCAAGCCAAGCGCACAACGGCACCGAGGCGAGATTTAATCGCAGTGGTACCTGTTAACTTTGTATCGAATGCAAACGATGCATAATGCGTAGTCTCTGCTTGGGTGATTCCAGCTGATCTTGGTGGGTGATCTGTGTGAGTCTGGCTTTGATCTGATCTCGTGTGGTGTATCCAGTGTGTGGTGTGGTTGTGGCTGTGGCTGTGTTGGGTGACTGATCTGCTGTGCAGTGGCTGGAGCTGGCTGATGTGGCTATGACTTCCTGGGCTGCATCCAATTGGTGTTGTGTCGGTGTGGCTGTTTCTGATTGTGTTGCCGATCGGGAATGAGTTGTTAGTTGTTTGTTGATGACGGGGAGTTCGGATTTAGTTTTTAGGGATTGCGTATAAATACATACAACGCCTTTAAATTCCAAGACTGTTGAATAGAGAGAGAGGGAGAGAGAGAGAGAGAAAGAGTGCGTCAGTCACAGACAAGGGTTCTTAGGTTCTACGAAACCCGTATGTACAGATACAGTCTAAGTCTAAAATGTTGTGCGTTGCTAGCGTAGCGCAGCGGACCAAGGGTCCACGGTTCGCTCGCTTTAACAATAAATACATATATGCAGGCCTTTGATTTGGGGCTCCGTTTTTGAATGGCCATAAGACTGCGCTAACACAGCAAAAAAGAGCGAGAGAAGAACACCTGGTCGTTGTTTTGTGGTGGATGGTGGGATGGTGTATTATCTTACATTCGCGATCCCTTCTGCTGCAGGACCTTGGCCCGGTCGTTGAGCTCCAGCTCTCGCCCGGCTGTCGTGCCGCACTCCTTGGAGACCACGCACAGGAACTCATTGTTTTCGAAGGGCCCGTAGTTGGTGTACTGCATGCTGATCAGCTGCTCGAACCGCCAGCCATCTGACAGCGTTGAGATCATCTGCGGAGGGAGAAGAATAGAGCTGGCTTGCTGCTGCTTCGGTACGCCGCTGAAAGGACTCACCTGGGTCAGTTCCTGCTCGCGGCACTGCAGCACGCGGTACACGCGTTTCTTGTCCGCATGCGGTCGCTGAAAACGTGGTGGAATTAGGTGGGACTGAGCCGAATGCTTGGCTTTGGCCTTATCTCACCTGATCCCTGTGCAGGATACACTCCTTCAGCAGAGCTATCATCTGCGTGACGTTGTAGAACTCAGCCTCCTCCAGCACGCCCTCCTCGGAGACGCCATCGAGCACCAGCTTGCCGTGACGCAGATAGTTGAGCACGGGCGCAAAGTATTTGGGGTCCCTGTCGATCAGGTAGGCGCCTGTCTCGTCCTGCAGGCGAACCAAACGCGAAATTAGTCACTGCATCCGTAATGAATTGGCCACGTGTCACTCCCGACTGAAGCAGACTGTCACTGGCAGTTCCTGACTCCGAGTCTGACTTTGACTGTAAGTTTTCCCCGCTGCACCTGCAGATGATTGCCTGGCACAACGATAATCACACCACACCAAACCCGCATCTCTCTGCCCTGACAGCAGGTGAATAGCAAATGGCGAGGGTCTTTTTTGGACTCCAAACAATTTATGCGCCCGTTTAGGCAAGGTAATGGCTGGTCTTCGCTGAGCTGGGGTGGCTGCCTTAATTGGCGGGCGTGTGGGGGTGGTGAGCACGGAATTTAATCAATAGCAAAAGCAAAAGGCGCGGGCCCCGCAAAATCACACAGAGAACAAAAAACTTTTTAATAAAAACTGTTCTGGATGGGGGTGGTCGTCTGAATTGTTTATACAAAGCCTGTGTGCCCCTGGAATTTCTCGCTGTCTCGCTGCTTGTTCGCAGCGGATTTATGGCTGCGGAGCTAGCGAAATGGTTGTTTGTGATTATTGCCATGATGATTATTTGGGGTGGGGTGTGGTGCACCATCCACCACCCACTCGACGGCCCAAGGACTCGTCGGCCCAGCAGCTAAATCAGGGCCTGTTGCCACAGCTAACTGGAACACCCTCTGCTGCAGCTGCAGCTGCAACAAATGTAGGGCACTCTCTCGTGTGCTCTTTTTTGACCGAACCCTGGCCTAGATCCTCATCCCCCACCGTTCCCCTACTGCTTCCGCTGCATGACCTGCATTGGATTGGAATTGGACTGGCGCTTATTACTGTCATTACGCGGACCTCAGCCTACTGCGGCTATAAATAGGGCCATAAATGCAGGGCACACAGCAAGCACACTCACCTTGTCCGATATCAAGTCGCAGTCCTCCTGAATCAGGCGGGAGAGGAAGGAATTTGGGTCACGTGAGAGCGTCGTCTTGGTGGTGAGGAAGTAGGTGCCGCCCACGTTCAGCTTGACCCACTGGTCGGTGCCCTGCTTCTTCAGCACATTGGGGCTCTTGCGGGAGTTGATGAACACGGTGCTCATGGTGGTGGTGGTGGCGATGCTGGTGGTGGTGCTCTTTTTTTCTACTGCTGCTGATGCTGCCGATGCTGCTCCTGCGGAGGCGTGGGTCCTACCTGGAGTGGTGGCTTCCGTGTCGCTGGCTGGACCACTGACTGCCCTTGGTTTCGCTTGCGATGGGTATCGGTCTCAGCCTCAGCCTCAGCTCATGCTTTTCCTTTGCCTTTGCCTTGCCGCTCTGGGGTCACTTAGCTTCTGGCTTTAGTGGCTTTTCTTTTAGTTAATTTGCTGGTCGGACTAAAAAAATGTAAATTTACTAATGAAAACAAGGGTTGATGGCGATAACAAGTCTTATGAGAAATCGATATAAGGAGTCGAAAGTGGGCAGACCGATAGGTAAGCCGATATAATTCATACTAATATGTTCGCAGGCCTATGGGTTTTAACTTAATGAATGTACGGCCACACTGTTCTATACCAGTGTGCATTGATAGGTTCTGTCGCCTGACCAAGGCTGAGTGCTACTAATTGCGATGACTTGGCCGCATATGGTGAGTTTCTCAAATTGAAGTTTAAAATCAAATGCAGCTTGGCTGAGGGCAAGATTAACTAAATGAGCTAAATGCTACAAATGCTACGTTGACCTCAATGAAGTGAGCTGACTTTTGCCGCCAATGGTGAGTTTCGCAAGCTTAAATTAAAGTTAAAATTCCGCTTGGTTTCGGCAAAGATTAAATTATAAAAAAGCTGAGTGCTACAAATATCGACAATGGTGAATTACTTTAATTTAAATTTAAACTCAAATGCGGCTTGGCTGAGGGCAACTTTAACTAGTGATCTTTCTGTCAGTGTCAGTAAGTGCGTGGCCTTTAGACAGTGCGAACGATCACCATGGCTTTTCGGCCCCTTTTGCTGCTGCTGGCCTGTGCCAGCGCCTTGGCCCATCCGATGCTCTACAAACTGAATCCCGAAGAGAAATATGAGGCAGGTGGGTGCTTAAGTGCTACAGCACACGATGAACAACGCCATGGACCATTATCCCGCCATTATTACCTTGCCAGATCTCGTGCCCGTCTCCTCCACCGTGATTCCGCTGACTGTGCTGGAAGTAAGCTACGGAGCAGGTGGCAAGCCCAGCGAGGAGTACAAGGCGGCCTACCTCCGCAAGCTGCGCAAACAGGTTCTCCAGCGGGCGGACAAGGACAAGCAGAACGACGAGGACGACGAGGCGCCCACTGTGCTGGGCCTGTCCGACTCCCTGCTCTCCCCTGCTCCCAGCGATGCGGACGCCCTGATTACCGGTGGGTTCAAATCAACTCAACTCCCCACTCAAACTCAAACTCAAGCTATCCCATCTCCGTTCCATTGCAGTGAAATCGCAGCTGGAGAAGGCCAAAGTCAAGGCTGTCTGAGCCACGCTCTGTCTTCAGTCTTCAAGCTGATGTCATGGCGTGTGTGGAATATACGACAACTAACCCAATCGCAGCAAATCTTGTTTTGGCTTCGGCCTAATTGGGCGTGTGTGGGTGTGGACGTGAAGGATGACGTGGCGTCACATACAATGTAAGAGTGGAAGAGCAAGTCAGGAAGCTGCTGGGAACGGAAGGATGTATGTTGTCAACGAAATCGAATTAAACATAATGAGGCTCCTGCTATTTGATTGGGAAAACGACGATGATGGAATAACCTCCGCAGCTGCTGGGGGACATTAGCTTTGCCCGTGGTCAGGGGCTGAACAAACCAAAGAGCAGCAAAAAGAAGAATGAGTTGGAATGATGCTTCAGTGGGGTTGCTTTTGAGGCCAGTAAGTCGATGCCACCGCCCGCTGTGTGCCTTTGGCTTATAGGAGTCAGGTGAGACTTTCCCGCTCGACTGTCTGTCCAAACGCAAGCAGACAGGACATCGGACTGCTCTCTTTCTGGCTACTTTGCTGCTTTACTGCTATCTTTGAGCCCCGTCCCGCTTTGTGCAGAGCCGGCAATGTGGCTGTCATGGACAAGTCACAAGTTGCACAAGTTGCCACTACCGGAGAACGTAGAAGGGATGTGCAGCCCATGGAGCCCATGCACCCACCTGAAAATCTGAAATTCCTCCCGCCCCCCAAAGCGCCACGGCTGATTAAGCGGACTGAAATGCTGATGGAAGGCAACTATTTTCGCTATTTGTGCACTCGCCTTAGGCACGTACATAATTTGAATACAAAGGTGGTGGGCGGTGGACTGAAGTCTGTCAGGTTTGTGCCACGTCTGTATGGATTAACCGGGAGTATCCCCATCCCCATCCCCCGCTCCGCGTTAGGGTCACGACGTTGAGTTGGAGCGTTGAAGAAGTGTAAACTACACTCCGCCCAAGCGCCTCCTTGCAAACACACCTCACTTGCCTTGGCTTTTCAATGTGAATTGTGTAGCTGCTGCTGTTGGTGTTGTTATTCCGGTTCGATCTGCACATTTTATGCTCCACTTACTTTGGTTACCAAGCCACCGACCGAGGGCAGCTTCTTTTTATACCAGCTCTGCTGAACCAATTAATAGCTGTGCCTATTCAATACCGAATGCTAATATTGCGTATACGCCCACGTGCCCATTCGGATGTGTGTCGCTCGAGTAGTTGATGTTGATGTTGCTGATGATGATGCTTCTGCGGAACAGTGGTGGTTATGGCTGCTGCTGATTGTTGTCAGCGACAGATGCCATCAAATCGAATGTCAAAACGAATGACGTGTGAAGTAATCGTTTGCGCGGTGCCTCTTTTAATTTATGGCAAAGAGAACAGTTCTGGCAGGTGACAATAGGAAGAGTGGAGGTGGACAGAGCCTTGTGAACCAATCTGCAAATAAAAGTAAAACATTATTTAAGCCTTTGTGTCGTTGGTTGCATTTTAAAGAACTCTGAGGAGAATCAAGAGAATTGATGGGGTTGGCATTTGACTGGTATTTTATAATACATCTTATTTTGAAAATCACAATTAAGTTCGAATTTTGTCATTATTATTACTTTATTTCAAGGGGTGTTTCTGACAAACGTTTAGGAAAGTTTGAAAATTAAATTTTAAAGTTAGTTTTCATTTTTATTTAAACAAGAGGATTATTATTATATTTATTTAAATGTACACAAATAATAATAATTAAGGAATTTTATTTAAAAAAAACTACCTAAATTTACAGACCAAAATTTTAACGATTCTTGGAAAACGATTCTCGTTCAATGATAAATATATGGCTAAAGGGATAGTTGTGAGGAATTAGGTTTGCAGTCGTTTTCCAGCCAACTTGGAATAAGTCAGGCTGGGAAACGGGAAATGGGAAATGCACGTCAATCAAAGGGGACAACTAGACGACGAAAGTCCTCTGATCGAGGGAGGAATGGGAATGGGTTGGGAATTTGCGACACAATACCAATCCAATTCCAGACTTGACTAGGGAAATGAAATGTCATTAGGCTCCGAATTTGTTTTGTTTGGGCTTGTTTCGTTTTTGCGGGTGGGGTAGAAGAGTCGGCGTGGGCGTGGCTGGGCGTGATCTAATTGCGGATTTGGGTCGCGTGCTTGTTAAACGAGCCTCGGATGCAGTTGGTCATCCGCCATCTGCCGCTGGCTTCCAATGCTGTGGCCATTTCTGTTTCTGTTGCTGTGGCTATTTCTGTTTGCCTTCTGCCCCTGTTTGCTCTGCACTCGATGGGAATGGGGACTTGTGGCGCCCGAAGTATGCAGCGTGGGAATTTATGCAAATAAGTGGGAGTTTGGATGGTTGAAGGTAGCGAGTGCTAACTCAGAGTTAGAGGGTTCGGCCTAATTGACGCACGTTCTGTCCCGTGTCTTGCAGCCGATGGGGCGACTTGAGCGGCTACCAATGATGTGGAAAATAACTTTAAACGTGGACATAGTCGGGGGTTCATGTTCCGCTTTTCGAAATTTCCGTATTTCCGCACTTCCGTATTTGCATGTGTTCTGGGGGGACAGAGTCCAGGGAGCACGGCTGAAGTGTCTTTAAAATGATTCGAGCCCTGCCAACACACTTTAGCTCTCTCTCTTTCTGCCTGTCGGTGTGTTAAGTGTGTGTGTTTGCTTTGCAGGAAGGGAGGAGGAAAAGGAAAACCCTTCAGACTTCAGATTTCCAACTTCACAGAGATGCCCCGCAGGCAACATCGGCCCAATGAAATCAGCGTCAGGCAAACAAAATTGTTCTAAATACACACAAGCACACACATACACACTATGTTTGAAAAAGGAAATATAATGCAAACGAAATTATAAGAAGTAAAAGCCAAAGGCAGAGGGAACCCAGAAGGACGTAGCTGTGAAGCTACCCACAACCCAGAGTCATCGGCTAGCGTAATTAATCGAGTTTTCAATGCGAGCGAAAAGCAATCGCATCCATCAAAGGCCCAGGCCATCGAAAGTAGCCACAGTAGCTGAACTGGCACGGATTCGCGAGCAGGAGCAGGAGCCCAATCATCTATCATGGACAGCATCGCCCAAATGCCTGCCATCGCCCCACTCATTCAAATCTAATCAAGGAATACACGTTGCTATCTTCTTTTGGCTGTTCGTTTTTACAGACAATTTATTAATTTGGCAAGTTAGGCACAGGCCACAGACAGCGACAAAGGGAGACAGGGAGCAGGAAGCAGGGAGCAGGGTGAGCCGCCAGGAGTTTACCGAACAGGATGAAATCCGACCCGAAAACCGAAACCGAAACCAAACCCACGACCGAAACCC
The DNA here is from genome assembly GCF_025200985.1 of Drosophila gunungcola. Lineage (NCBI taxonomy): Eukaryota > Metazoa > Arthropoda > Insecta > Diptera > Drosophilidae > Drosophila > Drosophila gunungcola. The sequence continues at coordinate 207,986 of NW_026453259.1, forward strand.
GATGGAAACTGCCAGCGCTTGAAGCACACCGCACTCAATGAGCATCGTGGTCACAGTGGTGCGAAAACACCGGATATTTTCCAATAGTTCACAGTCTAACAAGTAATATCAGAAAAGAGATAGAGTGCACGCTACAGCCAAAATTGTATCTAGAACTATGTCCTTCTACGTTTGCTTAAGTTTTGTAAACTGTATATCATTTATAATAAATAAGTTAATAAATAAATACGCATACGAACTGTGCACCAGATGAATGAAATCCCTTATTTATTCCAATGCCAAATTCCTATTATCTATGCTTAAATTTTCGTTACACTCATAAAGTATATGCCCCATTTGACTCGTAAGCAAACAAAGACTTACATCGATTCGCTAAACTGTAGAAATCAAGTTAATCATCCAAACTTAAAGTATTTGAACACTTTGTACACTCTGCCCACCACGGTGGCTTAGCGGAGCAGGAGTAATTAGACTAGGACTAGCCTCCGAGCCTGTCTGCGCAGGGAGCAAGCCGCAAAGCGTTCAAGCCAAAGGCAGTACCAGCTTCAGAAGCGGAATCAGAAAAAACCAGGAGCTAGAACGCAGAAAGTGCGCACAATCAAAACAAATCAACACGTGGTTTTTGGATACTTCTTCACCAGTGGAGCAGTCGAACTGTGCAGCAGTCGAGTAGTCGAGGTCGAGAAAAGCCCCCTGCACCCATCAGCATCCTCGTCTTAAAAAGCAGCGCAGAAGCAGAACTTCGAGCGTTGCCGGATTTTTCGGGCAGAGAATAGAACCTTAGTCATGCTGGCTCACAGCATCTGATTCCTAACTAGTTTTTCTCTTTTTATGAAATCAAGAAAGTTTGGCAAGCCAAAGTTAAATTGCCTTTGCACTACAAAAAAAACGACTAAATGTATACTTTTAAACGAAAATTTGAAAAAAACAAGACAAATTTTTCCATTATTCCTTACTTATTACAGCTTATACATTTGTATAACAATTAAGCCTTATTTTTAAATGACTATATTTCGAAGTATATGTATGTAAGTATTTTATACACAACAATTATGGTTTTTAAATTAGTTTTTTGATTGTTCCAAAACAGCAACTCGCCTAATAATCAGGATTTACATATATCTTTATATAAAACTTACAAAAAAAAGAATCAAAAACATAGCATTCCTGAAAAAGTGTACTTTTGCTCATAGTAGTCATGACTGCTAAACATCTATCGGCATGGATTAAAAATATCGCAATTTTTTTGTGTGAAAAATAATAAACATTTTATGAAGAGGTATGTAAAAAAAATTGCCAACTTGGGCCGAGTGAAGAAACTGTTAAGAAAATGGTTTTCACTTTTGTGGCTTAAATATTATGGTTGGATTGAACCTCCTGCTGACTGGGTGGCCACCCTGTCAATGGGTTTGGCACGCGACCAGCATCCAAAGAGAGTGAGAGAGTTTCGGAAGCGAGAGAGCAGAAATGTTACGTATACGTTGCAGGAGGGCGTGTTACAAGCCGAAATGAAACGAAAACGAAATCGAAGCCAACTCTCTCTCTCTCTTTCTATGTGACATTGACAGTGCTCGGCGGCTCCTGTGGATTCCACTACCGCTAGCCCACTCCTTCTGCGGCAGAAAAACGAGTTTCGTCCTTCGTGTTGGGGCTCGTATTCGCTTGCGGATGCTGCGGCTGCTGTTGCTGCTGCTTCTTGCTGGCTATATGGCTGGGTTTTGGGCTCTGTGTCCGGGTTGGCAGTGCCATTCGGTGGCTCGTCGCTTTCAGTCCGCAGAACGCGCTCCGCTCCGTGCCGTTCCGCTCGCTTCGTGGCGTTCAACCGTTCAGAGTCCTGTTCTGTTCGGTTCGCATCCGCAGGAGCTACCTGCCGACGTCCAGAGCTAGAGAGCCAGGCTTTGGTCAGATTCAGATTCCGATACCGTTTCCGAGTCTGAGCGTGGTTTGGCCCGCTCGAACTAACGCCTAGACTAGACCGCGAACGTAAACGTAAGCCCAGGACCTGCGACCACATTCAACCACATTCGTCCCCGTCCACACCCCGCCCATATCCTTATGCCAATCCGATTGTGTTTTGTTTTATAACAAAGAAAACAACAATGGCAGAAACAACAGTCTTAGTGTTGGCGAACATGACAAAAAAACAGGGAGCAGGGAGAAATAGAGAAAGCACAGCGCAATGATGGCAAAAAATATATCAGCCACAACAAAATAGAGTCCTTTTTTTTGTAGCTTTTTTTGGGCGTGTATGTGTGCGTGTGCCTGGTTTATGGCTATGTGTGCGTGTGAGTGTGCCTGTGTGTGTGTCTGTGTGAGGCTGCGTCGTCGTCATCGCCGCTGCCGTTGTCGCTGTGGTTGTGCGTGTCTTTGAATTTTTTGGGTGTGGACTTGTTTCATGTTTCAGTTTCAGTCGACACCCCCATGCCACCCCCTCGGCAACAAAAATCTGCGCTAAGTAGCAACAACAGCTACAACAAAACAGCGTATATATTATTAAAAAAAAAAGTGCAATTGAGAAATGCAGTGTCACTCTTTATTTTGTTTTTATTTAAGTGTTTGAGTGAGTGTGCCAATAACTATAACAACAACAAGAACAGCAACAACAATTACCACAGCCAGCGCTACCACAATGGCCAAGTGCATTAAAAGTGCCGAAGAAAAACAACGCGAAAGCAAAACAAAAGCCTCAACCCCCAATCGCAGCCCCACCAGCCCCCGACGCCGCCCCTGCGACACATTTTAATTAAGAGCCTGCCATGACAGACCCCTTACAGGCAACCCACCGCCCGCCGCCCCCACAACCACCCACAGCCCCCCACTCGATCCCAGTGCAACGCCACCCCTCAACAAGTTTGCGATTTTTATTATTATGAAATTTTCGCTAATTCGAGGCGGAAGGCCAAGCGGAGCAGCGTTGGGCGTCTTTTTTCTTATTTCCTTTTATTAAAGGAAAAAAATAGTTGGGATTAAAACCTTAAAATCATGTCGAGTTGTCAATAATAATTTTGACTTGGGCCACCAGTTCTTTAGCAAAGATTTCAAAAAATCAAAAATATTGTATGGTCCTTTTAGTTCTACCGACCTTACGGCCTAGATATGAACGATTAGTGTCTGCTACAAGTCAGCTTGTCTCTTAAACTAAATGCTTTTTATTTAAAAGCCAACCTGAGAAAAGTCTTTAACACATTTCTGTTCTAAGCTCTTTAAACAAATGTATTTGGGATACCGACGGATTCCATTTTTTTTGGGCGAATGTATCGAAGGCACAGTCTCTAGAGATTTTTGTGTCACCCCAGAACGTGTTTTATTGTTTTCTGTGCCCAGTCAAATCTTCGGATATGCGTCCCACCACGCTCGTAATATATTTAGCGAACTCCTTCCACAAGACGATGGCGATGTTTGACAGTTGAGGCCCTCAACTGCTGGCTGAAGGTCAGCGTGGAAAGGATGTTCCTGCTGTGTCGCAGAAACCAAAACCAACGAACAACAATGCGACTGCAGCTCAGTCGGAAGCCGAAACTTTCGGGCCAACACTGCTCTGCACACACACCGGGTCAAACTGCCAGGTGTTGTGCTCCTGTAAAGTCTAAAAATAGTCTAAAAATTAAAAATAAATGCTGAAAACCAAGCTATATCCTAATGGAAGAAAACATACGAAAAAAGGATAGGTTTTTATATGAATATAATTATTGGTCTTGAACAAGTTAATTTAGGTTTCACAACTTATTTTATGTATGTTTTAATGTTAAATACGACCATAAAGGATGAATATCCATATAACAAATGGAGAACATACATATTTACTACATAAGCGAAACAAATACAAGAATGGTGGAATTCATAGGACTTGAAAATGTGCTAGATTTTTAATAGCTTTTTCGTTGTCAAATATGGTTGACTTAGTCTGAAATAGGCTAGACTGGCAACACTGTCCGTCCTGTTCCTGTCGTCGTTGTTGCTGATTTGGTTTCCCCGTCGTGTCGTTGCAGCGCGATTTGCATTCGGCCAACTTTGGGCAGCAAACTTTTGTTTGCTTGTTGTTTTGGCGGCACAACAAGCTCAAAACAAGGGGGCTAAAGGAAGCTGATCTAATGAATTAGCTGCCAGCCAGGATTACAGCGGGTGAGGATGAGGAGTGGGGGGTAAGCAACACCCCACAAAGTCACGAAGATAACACGCAGCCATTTTTCACGCCCAGCGCACATTCTCTGCGCTTAAGCGAGAATGCGAGAAGAAAAACAAGGGACAAAGTGACAGAAAACGTTTGGGCCAAACTAATAAGCAACCAGCCATGTTTGTTTAGAGGGGAAAGGAAAAGGAGGAGAAGAAGGGAAATGCTGACAGCGGTCGACGCACTGTCAAATTAGACAGCTCCCAACCCATGTGCCCAGTCATCTGTGTTAGCCCAAAGCTAACCCATTCGGCACTGGCCAAACAACGATAAAGCACGGAAAACGGAAGGGAAGGAGCAGAACAGCGTGGGCGTGGTCAGCGGAAAGAAAGAGAAGAGAGCAAAGAAAAAAGCGGCAAGCCATGCTAAAAAGTAAATAACTGTCAAAAGGGTTCAGCTGTGGAAAACGTATAAGAACACAGAGAGAAATTCAGATCAAAAGCAATTAATGTTTTTCATAAAATCAGAGCGTTTTTTTGATGTTGTCTTGACTAAAACAAAATATAAATACTATGAGCGATATTTGATATTTTCAACACTCAAAAGTAAAGCCTTTTTAATGGCTTACTTCATAAACGATATACGTATACGTACGTGTGTGCGTCGGTGTGTGTGCTTGCAATTTACTGTGCTAGTAGCAGAAGCTGTCCCCAAAGAAGCCAAGTAAATACAACTTGAGCCTAACCCAAAATGTCCGCCAAAAGTCATAAACTCACATACCTACACAGTCACGAACAGACATTCACACTTACAGACTGACACACGCACAGAGAGAATGAGAGAAAGAGAGATGATGATAGTGCCATTGCTATTGTCATTAAACAGCAACAACAACAACATGAGGAAGTGACGTTAACAAGAACAGCCAAAGGAACAAACATTTTCAATCAAAAGTTTAATACGCCGTGAATTCATTACACGTCCGGTGAATGATGTACCCCAAGCACAAACACTACTCTTGATAAGGCAGTAAGAAGGGAGAGAGGGGTGGGTGGCGACTATGGGCAACGTTAGCCGGGATGTCTGTTATTTTGGATTCTTTTCTCATAAGATACAATTTATTGCCACCGTCATGTACAAAAAGTACGAAACACATGTAGACACACACAAACTAAGAAGAAGACATTTTACGGCTGCCCTAAGCACAAACACACAGGCACAGACACAGACACAGGCTCATAGAGATGAGCCTGGAGAAATGGAGAAGTGGAGAAATGGACGAATGCGTAGAGAGTCGACAGAGGAGTCCATGACCTTCAAGCGGAGCAGGGCGTTGGGACAAGGCTGGGGTCCTTCTCCTTTGTGCCTGCTTGGGCCTAACAAAGTAATCACTCTTTCCTGCCAACGAGCGGCGGGTGGGGAAGCTCTTCCCGCTTATTGACAGCCAGGCAGCCAAGTGTCAAAACACAGTTTAAGCCAGACCAGAGGCTACAAGAGGCGGGACAACAGCAGACAAATTATAAGCCCAAACAGCTTCTGTTTGCCGCGTTGCGCAGCCACGCAACACGAAAGAAGTCGAGCAACTTGCTGACGCAGGAGCCTGGACCCCTGCAGCCTCCCCAGCCCTCAGCCCCTGGCTACGCCCCTCCCACGCGATATTCGATGATGACACGAAGCCGCAGTAGGCGACGCCCAAAACCAAAGCCATAGCTTAGCAGTGCACATAGAAGAAAATATATGATCGTATTTTACATACATTTTTGATCAGAAGTAATGAAAAGTGACAAAAAAACTCCATTATTTAGGATTGACCCAAAACGATTTAAGAAATCGGATATAAGTTAAATGCCACTTGTGCTCATTGGGTATTTCTTTGGCGTTTACGATTTAGCGACTCACTTAATTCGACTTTTTTCTGATTTTTTAGTTTAATTTAAAAATAACTTAGGGTTTTTAAAACATTTTCAGTTTTATAATTTTGTTGACTTTTATTTTGAACCTTTTTTTTTTTTTGATGTACCAATTGCTACAAGTTTGGCCAAACAAAGGGCGATATAGGGAAACTACCAGCATCCGCAATATGTGGGGATATTAATGATGATGACTATCATAATGGCAAGAACAGGGAAAATCTGAGAGACAGGGCTGCCAAGGGGCATATCTGGCCACACCCCATGCCTACAGTCCAACTTTTCGACTCCTTATTTCCGTTTCCTCTGCTTCGGCTGTTTTTAATTGCCGCTACTATGGTATACCATTCAAAATTCAAAGAGAAAACTTCACGACCGATTGCCGCATACCCTGCGGGGGGTGAGTCAGAAAGCTGAAAACAGGAATCAGGAGGCAGAGTATGTATGTGTATGAGGAGCTGCGATTATGCGGACCAATGTCGCATTTAATTTATGTAGAATGGCAGGCTGCGCTCAAATTGAATCCGACTGAAAAACGGCGCAGGCGGCAGGGCAAAGGCTCGGTGGATAAAATACCCTAGGAGATGAGAAGCAACACCAGACAATTACGTAGTATACTTAGTATTCTTCAGTACGTAGAAATTAATTAAACACTCATAAAAATAAGTTGGTAAATTCAAGTATTTCTTACCAAGTTTAAACGCTTTGATTTTCTTCCATTGCTGTTTTTAGCTATTTAAACTATTAGGATATTACATTTTTATAAAATTTTTGGAGTAGATTGTAATATTTGAAACATTTAATTTACATTTGAACTATATTTAGTTTTAAATATTATTAACATAAATTTAAATATGTTAATATAAATGCAATTTGCTTGCTATTAAATATAATGAAATGTTTTTTTTACCAATTTTTGTTTGAGTAAGTGAAAGATCTTAATAAAATCCTGCAGCAGCTGAGTGAATAAGAACCCCTGACGTATCCATCATTGCAAGGGCAATGCCACTTATATTTCTACTTATTTAGACATGAGCCTAGCGTGGAATACCCTCCAAAACCAGCAGCAACAAAGTGAGGGAGGCACCTGCTCCTGCCTGCCTGGGCGATGTGTACATAAATACCCTTTGGCGGCAGCAGGCGCCGCACAGTGGGCCCGAAACGATGCATACGGGACTGCCTCAAAACGACCAACGACTTTCGTACACAAAGAAACAAATTGATGGGATATGATACTCATTTTGATGAAATTCCGCATCACTTTGGAATGTTCGAAAAAGAGAGAAAACAAACAATTACCAATTTTTAATATGAATTTTACAAAATTCAATGGTTGAGAATATCGAACTGATTCAGGCAATTCGCTTTTCTGTGTAGTACGCTAAACGGTTTCGACCATAACAAATTATTAGCGGAAACTGAAATGGCGGAAAACGTCAACGACGACTGTTGCCAATGCTGCTGCTGGTGCTGGTGCTGCTGTTGCTGCTCCTGCTGCAGACGTTGTTGCTTAGGTTTGTGTGTGCTTAAATGGGTGTGCCGGTGAGTGGGTGGCATGGAAGTGAAAGCTAGTGTGGGCGGTTACGTGTTAATGTTTTCTGTTGCCTGTTTAAATTTAGCAATGCGCAACACCCAATACAAACACAAGAAATTCCCTGGGAACCAAACAGAGGGCGAAACAGAGGGCCGCTGCTGAGAAAAACGCAATCCATCCATACACAAAACAATAGCATCGCCCAGCCAATTAAATCCTGGCCAGATGCACTAGAGACCACCGGAGCAGGGAGTACCGAGCACCGAGCGCGAGCACCGGATCATACAGCCATGATGCCCAGTCGCGTCAAACTGAAATGGGGCACGGATGAGCCCCCACGGATGGGCAGAAGGGCGACCGACGACCACACCACTTTCAACACTGCCAGCAGCCAGCACAATAGCAATAGACGTCTAACCACTAACCCTCCAAGCGGCTTCCTCCCGCTGTTTCGCCTCCCGGTCCTGCTGCTCCTCCTGCTGATCCTGATCCTGGATAGCTGCCACGCCCTCCGGCTGACCAACGGAGGCGGCAGCCTGAGCAAGGGCGCGGCGGCCAACAAGGAGCAGCTCAACATCGGCCTGATCGCGCCGCACACGAACTTCGGCAAGCGCGAGTACCTGCGCAGCATCAACAACGCGGTCACCGGCCTCACAAAGACGCGCGGCGCCAAGCTGACCTTCCTCAAGGACTACTCCTTCGAGCAGAAGAACATCCACTTCGACATGATGTCGCTGACGCCCAGTCCGACAGGTGAGTGCCCTTTGCCGTTCCTTACTTTCTCCACTTACAGAACTCCTCGCTACTCGAGCGCGAAATTTGTTTATCAGGGGGCGTTGTGGCCACGGGAGGTCCAGGTTCGCAGAGGTCGGAGGTCATGGGCCGCAACACCTGGCCGACTCTTAATTGCGTGCGCACTTTTAATGGCCGTTCATTTGGAGCTACTTAAGCGCTTAACCCCCTTCACCACCCACGACGACGCAATAAAAGCGAAAATGAAAATGATAATGAAATCGGGGAACGAAGGAAAAATGCCCAATGCGATGCCAGGCGGGAAAACATGGCGGACATAAATAAATGTCCAGGCCAGGCCGGACTTTAATTAAACGCTGACAGGGTTGTAAACGCAATGTGCCAAGGTTACCAGTGGGGCAAATGAGATAAATAGTCTATGAACATCTATTCATAGGCGCAAAATATTTTTGCCAAGTGCGAAGTACCGTTGATTGATTGGCAATCGAGTTCCTCATTATTGCTAGTGCCAGTCAGGGTTGCCACGGCAGCCGGCTGTGCACAAAGTTGCAGTTACTAAGGACTCAAAATTTGAAATGATTGGATATCTCATTCACACAGTAATAAACATAGTAAATATTGTCAATTGCTTTATGGCATAGACTCAAAGAGAATGCTTTTGAATAGAGATGTGAGTCAAGTAATGCTCTAGGGGGGTCAGAGTTGTCTGGACTGACAAGACCAGAGCAGAAGTTTCGACTCTGTTCTGCTTGAGTGACGACTTGAATTTCAGCAACGCATCCGTGCAACAGGGTTGCCAAGTGCCTCAATTTGATTCCAGAAATTTAGGCCACCGCTCTTTCCCCCGCTTCCTCCTTTGATTGCATAAGCCCAAATTCCAGATTCCGTTTTCCAAGTGCAAAATTGCATTTCAAAAGGCTGCTGTTCCTGTCTACAAATTGCATTCTCCCTGCCACATGCAACTGCCACATCGCACTTTTCGAACCCCTCACTCCACTCCCAGCGTGGCACAAAACATATGCAGAGTTATAAAAAGGTCATATGGTGAGGGGAGGGTTCAGGGGCATATTGAAATTGTATGTTGCATTTCCACAATTTTGCTGGCCAAATTGATAAAGTAAACACACAGAGAGGCGGGCGGGCAGAAAACGGAGAACGGAAAACGAGTAACGGAAAAATGTGAGTGCAAACAAAACCCAAATGAATTTTCAATGATGTTTAAATGTTTATTATGGCCAGGACCTTGAGAACATCCAGCCCGCATCCATATAGCTCGAGTATCTGTGTACGCAAATTACAACATATAGCAAACAAAGTCTGTATGCTTATTGCCCAGCCCCCGCCTCTTCTACACTGATAAAAAATGGAATATTAAAAATAAATATATCAATATTGAGTCCAGAATTGTTAATTTCCTAAATAAGTTAAATATAAAATCATATTATTGTATCAAATACAATGTGCATATACTTAATTACATAACATAATATTAAACTATTTGAATACGAGTGGAAAAGTGGATTTAAAGTGTTCACTTTTTGCTTTAATTTTAAGATTTTTAAATCTATTTCGAATATTAATATTTCTATAATATAAAAAAAATGAAAAATACTTAAATTAAGAATGAAATTCTCAGATTAGGTTTTTTTATCAGTGCACAGCCGGCGAGTGTGTTAGTCTATGGGGAATTTATAATGGATTTCTATAGCCTTCGCACCCACGCACACTCGCTCACTTGACAGGGACATAGCTTGTTCAGATGTTCAGTTGTTCAAACGATTGTTATTTCTCTCGACTGTTGAACAATAAGCGCGTGGATGGGGCCTTGATTTCTGCCACAGTCCCCCATTTTCCGCCTTAGGTGGAAAACTTTGCCTTTCTTTGCCTGATGCCGCCTGATTGCACCCCATCTGCCACTCCACACCATCTCCATTCCTCCCATTGATTGCTGCCCATATTTTGCCCGTCTCGTGCCAGCAAATTCTATAATATTCGTATGGAAATTGAATTCGGTTAAGCGATCGTCCAGTGGAAGTTCCAATCCATTCCCTGCACTGGTCATTGAGTTGGATGAGCCCTATTCATCGAGGACAGTTCGGGTGGTAATTTCTGTCAAGTGGCGTCCCTTTCAGTCTGCCTGGTTGATGATTTTGTGTCAAAGTAATTTCATACTAAATTGTATTACTTAAGCCCCCAGACACAACAGACGGTAACTGTGTGTGCTTGCCCCTTTCTTGTGGTAACCATAAACTTTGATGGCCTGATTATCGAGTTTGGCTCATTTGTGACGATGGAAAACGAGCCACAGCAAAGGAAAGCCAGGCAGGGCAAATTGCGGGCAATCACCTCCTAAACCCATGAAGACTATAAAGCTGGTCTGTAGGGACACCTTAGAGTAGGCAAAATTAATCTCATCCACTCTATGTGAGATTCTATAGAATTATCCTCCATCGCTTTGAAGCCATCACACTTACTCAAAAAAGCTTTGCGAAAAATGAAAACCGAGATTTCTATTCTTCTATTTTAATAAAATATTACGTTAATAATAACTAATAGAATAGAAATTAATACCATACCATAAGTCGAGTTCTTGAACAAACGAATTTGGTTCTTTAAATAAGAATTTTAGACTTTTGTGTTCTTATTGTGCACATTTGTGACAATAGATTAAGAAACATGGTATTGAATTTCCGTTTTTAAACTTTAATCATTTAAAACGATTTGTTTTTGTGAGTATACGCGCAGGGAAAGTACCAGAAAAACTGGGAAAAGTGAGTGGACAGCAACCTAATAATCGTTAGCCCTAATTCAACATCACCATTAACAACAAAGCCACATTATCATACTGACAGGTTTACACTGCATCTACTACTGCATGTGCACTCGGTGCACACACAAGTTCATGTAATATGTTATCTGTTGTCTGCTATCCGACTTGCATGCTGTGCGGACTCCCTTCTTTGTCGCGACCCTTAGTAGCTGCTCATCCGACTAATTTGCATTAATTGCATAACAATAGTGGCAGCACTCAGCGAAGCCAAATTGATGGGATAATTGAGCTTTTTGTGCATTTGAGTAAGTTCCGTTGTTGTCCGTTGTGCACTGTGACCCGGAACCAGGGAATAATCCCGTGCCTCATTCCAGTTTCCGTTCCGATACTTGCGGTTTTTACAACGGCTCCATCGATATAACCACAAAATCTTTTTTAATCTTTTTAAATTTTTACTTAAAAAAAATGTACACAATAATTTGACGTTTAAAAATAAGTAGGCAATATTTTTGTTGTGTAAGTCTTAAAAGCATTTTGGAGTCTTGTGATTTACAAGTTATCTAGCTTAACAAAAACCAAAACGTAATAACCTGTTTGGGTTTCGGTTCTGGAACAACTGTTCTTTATTCGACGCGTTTCTATAATTGCAAAGGCAATTGGGTGAAGCGGCACTTGCCCATGGCCACGTGGCGTATGGGCAATGCATAGGCAGTGATCCCACAACGCCGAACTTGAAGCTTTGCTAAATGACATTTTAAGTTGAATCGAACCCGGCGGAACTGAACGTATCATATATTTCTCCATTGTCAGTATCCGACAACTCTGATCCCCAGCAGCCGTAAGTCATTTTTTTGTCATCCCTTTGTTTTCCTTGGGGCATCTACATGGTCCTCTACTATTAGCGATTGCCATCTTGCTACTGCAATCGCCAATCGCCAATGAATGACCATCGAGTGCAGCGCTGTCAGCACCGTTAACCTTGTTTACACCTTGTCTACACCATCCACATTCCCCATTCCTTTTTCTACCGGACAACAACACTCTCTCAGTAATAAGCTGTTGAATCCTGTTCCTGTCGTTGACTACCTGCGCTTTCCACACCTGCCGCGTGGTTGTCCAGTTCATCCTCCGCTCCCTCGAATCGGACACTTCTAATGAGGCAAAATTGCAGCGCGGATGGTGAACTCCAGTGAGTGTGTAGTGAATGTGAAGGGTGAAGAATGTCGGTTGGAGGGTGTACATCCCTGCGGATTCTCCGGTTAGTATGATATAGTCGACCGATTTTGTTGAAATTTAAACCGTAATTCTAAAACATTTAACCATTACTATATGTCGATAACGAAAAAAAATTACAAAACAGCAAAGTTATAATTTTTTTAAGTTTATTTTTTCGATTGTTCCAATGGGAGCTATATGTTATAGTCGTCCGATTTTGATGTAATTTAAACCGTAATTCTGAAATATTTAACCATTACTATATGTCGAAGAACGAAAAAAAAAACAGAAAAGTTATATTTTTTTTCATTTATTTTTCCGATTGTTCCTATGGGAGCTATATGCTATAGTCGTCCGATCCGGCTCGTTCCGACTTATATACTACCTGCAATAGAAAGACAACTTTTGGGAAAGTTTCATGCAGATAGCTTTAAAACTGAGAGTCTAGTTTGCGTAGAAACGGACGGACAGACGGACAGGCGGACAGACTGACAGACGGACAGACGGACGGACAGCTAAATCGACTCGCCTAGTGATGCTGATCAAGAATATATATACTTTATAGGGTCGGAGATGTACCCTCTGCAAGGGTATAAAATAGTAATATCAAAGGTATAATATTTTATATTTTTAAAAATGTTTGGTAGAAAAAAAAGGTTTTTTATCTTTTAATTACGAGTATTAATCAGATGTATTCCAATAAAAAGTGCAGATAACGGAGGATCTATGGTAATTTTCATTTGAGTTTTAATGAGTTATTAAGAGTTTGAAAATTGTTTTCCTTGAAAAACTTAACCTAATTTTGTTTATTGCTAAGAAAGCATTATAATATTAAAAAAAACGATAAAGTTGTACTATGCCTTAAAAGCATGTATTTGACCACTTTTCATTGTCCCACTACTATTACTTTGACCGCAGCTGTTCAAGGGGCATGTGTGTGCAAGCCAATGGCAATCCACCAGCATTGTGTCCTGCTCCCGAAACAAGCCTCAAACAAATGGTCGGCCGCAACGAGGGAAAATGAAAAGAAAAGAAATATCCTTAGGACCTCCGGCCAAGGCGAGCGATTCGGGATGGGGCCAGGCCAAGTCAAAGGCAGGACAATGGCTCGGCCAGCAAAAAAGTTTTCGGGAGGAGCGGCAGACATTTAATTCTCGCCGCAAACACACTGGGCAAAAAAAATCCATCAATACACGGAGCTAGAATTCCCAAAAAAAAATGAACTACTAGCGGACAATATAAAGAGTTCCCATTACTATTTATAGTCTTGCATATTTATTGCCAAAAAGATATATTTGATACACAATCTGTTTTTTTTTTTTTTTGTAAAATAACTTTGAAGTTTCATTTTATTGTCTACTCCCTTCAATAATATATAACACTGATAATGAATTTATACCATAATATAACTTACATATTAATTTGTAGAACAGCAATTTACTCTGCATATTTATTTTCATGAACCTTTACTTATGCGGGCAGATAAAGTAGTAAAACATAATTAAGATGAAACAAGGTCAAAACTCTTTTAGACTAGGTTATATTTTTTTTATTTATTTTTTTTTTTAAGTATTATTATTTTCTGTTTATACCATTGAAAACTCTTAATTTATTGTGCCAGTCAATTAGTTTATAATTAACTTTTATATAAACACAATTGCTGGAAGACATAAAATCTTTTCGCCAGTACACTCATAGAACCCAAATCAAGCCCAAGTCCGAGGCTGTCCCACTAATTGGCGCCGCCGTAGAAGAAGGCGTGTCCTTGGAGTTACTGGCAGGTCAAGAATGGCCCTCAGGCTTAGACCTCCCATGCCACTTGTGCTTTTTGCCTCTCCCGCTGGGACACTTTTGAACTTGGACTGCTCGGGAAAAAATGAGTGCCCTGGGGACTCCTGGAAGGAACCACTGCATCGATTCGGTGTCGGGTTACAAACTATGAACTGCGCTTAAGTCTGTTGACATCGCACACATGCCTGCGGTGACGGTGGCGACAACAGATGCCGAGCTCTGGCATGAGCAGTGGTCACTGCCGAGCAGAGCAGACCAGACACAAAATGGACCCTGAATTGCCTGATTATACAAGCTCAGTTGCTAATGGTGGAGCAGAGCTACAGGATTCGGAGTCAGAGCCGATCCCAGCGGTGAACTGAGGTAAAACCACGCCTAATAGCTCTTCTGGCCAAGTGGTTGCGGTTGTGGGCCAGGCAACTCTGATGGGGCTGATGCGTAGGCAGTGGGTGCCTACACACTCCTTAATGCGATGGAGATGGAGAGGGGCCGTCCCCAAGCCTGTTTGCTCTCGAGTTGCTTGTACCCGAGCTAGCAGAAATCGGGGTGTTTGGGCTGAGGACAGCTGAGGACAACTACTTTGTCGCCTCACTTTGCAGCAAAGTTTCACCATCACCAACCCCAAACCCTTTTTGAGCTGCTTGCCGTGTCAGCAGCTGCGGAGTAACTTGACGTGGCTGTGACGCGCTCGTCCTTGAGCGAAAAGAAAGGGGGAGGAGCAAGTACTCCTGGCTTATATCCACCTTAACCCTTCACCTCCCTTCATGTTGCTCAAGTAAATCAGTTTTAATTCGTGCTAACAGCAGCAGAGGAATTTTGACAGCATTGAAAATACGAAAAATGAAGCCTGCACTCTTAAAACCCAACCCGACATAAATAAACATACATAAAGAAATAATGAATTTTTCAGTTCTAAACTCAATAAATAAAACAATTTCTTTGAACGATATTTCGCGCTGCTTAATAGCAGTTGAATTAAGTTTTACGAAAGCAAAAAATACGAAAATGAAAGCTAAATAAATACATGACAGCTTCAAAATATAGTGAACTCAAGGTTGCCAGGTTGTATTTTCGGTAGTTTGTATTTTCGGTAGTTTGATTAAATACCGATTAAAACCGTGAGCCAAAACTGGGAGTGGCAGCTCTGAGGCATGAGTCAGCTAAGCTGGCATAGTTCCTACTCCTAAGTGCATGCCACACATGACTACATAGATGTCTCTGGAGACCCTACCACGAACGCGGACACGGACCCATCCCTTTTAGGGATGTGTGTGTGTTTTACGTGCAAAACTCATCTGACAAGAGCATGAAAAGCGAAAAAATCATCTGGCAACACTTTGATATTCGATAAGATGTTTGGGGGCCTCCTGTCCCACCCCGAATCGTTGTCGTCATGCGGATTTCGTATCTGAAAGATGGAGTGGGTGGCAGTGGGGGTGACGCCGTGACGTCAAGTTATAAAATATGCGCCAAGTTCCCGCCGCCCATCCCCATCCCTATCCCCACCCACATCCCCATCCCTATCCCAAGCCTCAAGTTTAGTTTAGTTCGCTTTGCTTCCTGTAGTTCCTTGCTCCTGCTCCTCGTGTTGTTGTTATTCTGCCATACAAGGCATTTCATTTTATTGGCATGCCACGCCCATGTCAGATCTGTGCGTGGCTAAGTGAGTGTGCGTATGCGTGAGAGCGCGGAATGGCTAGATGAGATTAGTAGTATTTCTCGGGTACGGGTGCAAATACACAGATATTTTAACAAAATTGTCACGAAAGGGAGCAGCCTTTGCATCATTTAACTATGGGCGATTTTACGGTATTTTATGCGTACAAGTTAAAAATCCGTATATGCATGCATGGACACCCCGCAATTTTATTTTGTTTTAATGAAAAATGTTGTCAAATTTTAGGTAATACCGTTGTTTCTTATAAAATCATCTTGAGCATACAATACGTAATGTCAGTTTGAATACATTTTTCGATCAAAGGCAACAGTACGTATGAGTGATATACTTTGAGTCGAATGCGTACATTAGATGGTCTAATTTTGTATAAACATTTAACATGAACATTTGAAGGTGCTAATCTCATTCGCTTCCAGTATGCGCTTTGCTGGATTTAAGGCACAGCAATAGGAATTCTTGCGAAAAATGCGTTTGGGGTCTTCTCATAAGATTCAACGTATATCACACAAAAAACGTGTTTTGTTTACTTCTTGTCTACAAGAGAACCATGGACAAGGAACCATTATTAGACAAACAATAGACACTTTAGTTGTTATTTTTAAAATTAGCCTGCCCCGCTCAAGAAAACGTTCTCGATTTCTGTATGATGTGCCCCGTAGCAAAACAAAATGTCTCATCTGAATGCAAATGACTAAATGCAGTATTTCTTCAGAAAACTGGCAATCCGACATTCCAATTAGTTTTCGAATTCCGCAATGCATGACGGGCGGTGGCAGTATTGCTTAATCGGCCGGAATTATCACGGAGAATGTTTAATTGTGTGCACGAGATTCGGATTAGCAGGGCGCCAACTTAGCTGGCAAACTTTTCCATCGACTTCGATGCTGGTTTCAGTTTGATTTTGAGTATCAGGTTCAGCCAGCCATTACCCGCATTGAAGCTTCGAACCGGGCGTAATTCTGCATTATCGAATGCGAACCAAAGTGCTGGGACAGCTGCGACTCTAATTGTGCTTTATGCCACTCGGGTGCGGAGTTGCCTTTGACTTTGGCGTTGCCTGTGCGACCAAGATACATTTTCGAGGGCAGATACAAATAGATTTATGTGCTGCCAGGGTGGAGCGGAGCTTTTTCTCTTTTTCCACTTGCCTGCGCCGAGCGTACTATAATGTGAAAAGTTGCTCAAGTAGGTGGGGTTGCACACATACGGGGCATACGGGGCTCCTTCACGAACGAGCGCCCTGCACTCTATCACTTGCATTGTTGGCAACTCGTGATAACTTGCGATAAAAACGAAGGCAATTGAATGATGCTCAAATGAAATTAATGGATGTTATAATAAGTTGACGAAGGCATCCACGCCTCGTTTCCCTTTCCCGCTGCTCCCTGGCTGCTTTGGCTGCTGTCAGAGCAGACAAAGTCGAGCGAGGACGAATAAGAAGGGACTCAAAGCCGGAGGCAAGTCACCAGTGACAGCTGTCAGCTGACTCCTGCTCCTGCTCCTACTCTGGCATAACAATCAGCTCCTCCAGCTTCTGCCTGCTCTTTTGGCACATTTTGGAAGGGGGGCGGTGCTGTGTCAAAATTCAATTTGCACATTACAAAAAGCCAGCTTCGCCCCGCTCCTTTGTGGCAGCGCAATTTTCAACTTCTTTGGCCACCACTTCCGGAGTCCTTCAGGGCGTCACATCACAATTTCTCAAACGAAGGGAGGGACGGACGGTCGACCTTGATGAATTGTCGCTTGCCTTGACGCGCGCCGCGTTATCTGCCATGTTACGCATTTCCCGGAGGCGTGGTTCAATCCCGATGCGAGTGTGATTTCCTCCAGCAGAGGCTACAGGACACGGACACGGATACGGACACAAAAACGGACCCGCATATGGACACGAATTCGTACACGAATACAGACACTAAAACAGACACAAATACGGACGCAAACACGGACACAAATGAGGAAACGGACACGGACACGGACCTGGAGCTTGGCACTCGGTAATGCAATTACTGGGTGCTAAATTCTCGCAATTAAATTTCCTTTTGGACGAAGGAATCAAAAATGCCCCATCAAAACGCAATTAAATTTCAGGGAAGTTCGAGTCCTGTCCGTTCCTAATTCCGTTATGTGAATTTCTATTCTCGGTTAAATGCTAACAAAGGTCCACAGTCTATAGTCGTCCCCCACCGGTCCGCCGCATTCCAATTAAGCGCTGGACCATTGTCCATCGATCCATCATCATCCCGAGTGCGGGTGCGGGAGCGGGAGCGGGTGCGGGTGCCAATGCCTAGCCCATGTTTATCCATCTATCTGCGTATCTTTGCATCTATATATACAAATCTGCGGCTGCGAATCCATCCGGGCCAGTCCCGACGTGTAATTGGTAATTGAATGCAAGAAGTCTGGGGGCAGGAAGGAAAATTAGCAAGCCCCGCACACCCAATAGCTGTCGCACAGAGGGCAGAAAGCAGAAGTGAAGTGATGAAAAAGTTAATTAAACTTTTTGATGAGATTTCACATTTTGCCAAAACATTGACAGAAGACTGAGAGTCCTACAGGGGCGAACATGCAAACAGGCGAACAGGGGTTATCGCACGTTTCCTAGGACTTGACAATGTCTTGTCATCGATTCCGACTCCGTCGCGTCCTCCCCTAGAGCTCTTTCAACTTCTGGCTACCAAAACTTCCGAAATTGTCTGTGGTCACTGGTGAGAACAATGGCATCTCTTTAGAAAGTCATCACACACCCACCGCCGCACCCACTGTTTCAGCGCCAATGAAGATTGCATATGAATAATTACCATGTCGCTGCGGCCTAAAATTCCTGCCGGCATCACCGCAGTTCCTTGAAGTAGGTCAATTAGATAGTAGGCCTCGTGCGACTGAAAAGAATCCGCGTCAATACTCCCCACATCATTTTCATTTTGAGGATTCCAGGCCTCACCACAGTTGGCAATCCAATAAAAGGCTCCCACTCCACCGGGCGGCACCACCCAATCGTAAAACAAGTTCGGATGGTGGCTAATCTGCAATTAATAGCCACACATCTGTACACAAGACACGCACGAGCTGAGATTGAGATTTCTATTGGAAGTGAGGGTGGGGATTTGGGGTAAGGAGCTGGAGCGGAAGTGGGTTTGGCCTGAGGTTAGTGAGGTTAGTCAGATATGCAAATGAACTTGGACGGAAATGCACTGTTAGATCTTAAGGCATTTTCCCAGAGCATGTTTATTCAAATAATGTTCACTTTTTGGGAAAATTCTGCATTAAACATTTAAAGTATCATATAAAGGAAGGATCTGACAAATCTTGAATAATACCAGAATGTGAAGGTTTTTTTGTGTAAGCTAAAAGCGTAATGGAGCTTAGAGTAATGGAATCATAAAGTCAACCACCAAAATATCTAATACTAAGTGTTGTAGCAAAAAATGAATATGTTTTTGTGTGTTCTTTTATTTTTCAGATGAGGCTTTCTTATCTCTTTAAAAAGGTTTTTGTGTTTGACTATTCAAAGCCACCATTGTTGCATTTCTCTCGAAAACTTTAATTTTCTGTAAACGTTGCGTTAATGTATTTAATTTTTTTGCTTTAATTATTGTGCTTAAAAATATTGCTAACCTTATGACTAGCACATTAAATAACAAGTTATACTTGCAGTGCTGGGATGTCAAATAAATTTAGTAGGCAGAAGAACAAAAAAAAGGAGGGATGTTTTGTACTAAACTAACATATCTTCCTGTCCAACAGCCATCCTAAGCACGCTGTGCAAAGAGTTCCTGCGCGTGAACGTGTCGGCCATCCTGTACATGATGAACAACGAACAGTTCGGGCACAGCACGGCCTCTGCGCAGTACTTCCTGCAGTTGGCCGGCTACCTGGGCATCCCGGTGATCTCGTGGAACGCGGACAACTCGGGTCTGGAGCGGCGGGCCTCGCAGTCGACGCTGCAGCTGCAACTGGCGCCGAGCATCGAGCACCAGAGCGCAGCGATGTTGAGCATCCTGGAGCGCTACAAGTGGCACCAGTTTTCAGTGGTCACCTCGCAGATAGCCGGCCACGACGACTTCGTGCAGGCGGTGCGGGAGCGGGTGGCCGAGATGCAGGAGCACTTCAAGTTCACCATCCTCAACTCGATCGTGGTCACGCGCACCAGCGACCTCATGGAGCTGGTCAACAGCGAGGCGCGTGTGATGCTGCTCTACGCCACGCAGACGGAGGCCATCACCATTCTGCGCGCCGCTGAGGAGATGAAGCTCACCGGCGAGAACTACGTCTGGGTGGTCAGCCAGTCGGTCATAGAGAAAAAGGACGCCCACTCCCAGTTCCCCGTTGGCATGCTCGGCGTGCACTTCGACACCTCCAGTGCGGCGCTAATGAACGAGATCTCCAACGCTATCAAGATCTACAGCTACGGCGTGGAGGCCTACCTAACGGACCCGGCCAACCGCGATCGCCGCCTCACCACCCAGTCGTTGTCCTGCGAGGACGAGGGACGCGGTCGGTGGGACAACGGAGAAATGTAAGTGGTGACCCCAATGTAGTGCATGTTAATATACCCTAACCAAGAAAAGGTTCACAAAAGGCCCAAGACTTAATGAATCAAAATGATCGGATGAAACACAGTAGTAGGTGGTGACCACAATGCAGTGCATGCTAGCATCCCTCATCTACTTTTCCAACGAAGACTAGGTCCACAAAAGGTCTATTGCATCTTTTAATTACCCCTCTACCGGGTTAAGCCCCTCACTTAATAAATCAAAATAATCGGATGAAACACAGTTTTGACAGGTTAAACATTTGTCGTAAGTGGTGACCCCAATGCAGAGCAAGCTAGCATCTCTCAACTACTAGATTAGGTTCATAAAAGGTCTATTCTATCTTTAAATTATTTCTTAACAGGGTTTAACCCCTTACTAAATGAGTTAAAGTGATCGAATGAAACACAGTTTTGGCAGACTAAACAACTAATGTGCATCCTTCCAATCCTTCTAGTGATACTGCAACACTTCGTAGTCAATACTAGCTGGTGGGCCCTTTATTAAGCTTTTGGTCTCTTTCCCAGCTTTTTCAAGTACTTGCGCAACGTGTCCATCGAGGGGGACCTGAACAAGCCAAACATCGAGTTCACGGCTGATGGTGACTTGCGCTCGGCGGAGCTCAAGATCATGAACCTCCGGCCCAGCGCCAACAACAAGAACCTGGTGTGGGAGGAGGTAAGTGGAGGCTTGTTCGCATGCTTTTCTCAATCCTTGCTCACTTTGCCACTTTCCTTACGCTCACTCTGCCCTCCCCACTCTGATCCACGAACCACGATCCACGACCCACTCTGATCCCGCACCGATCAATCGATCTCGCACCGCTTTGTACTTATGCCACCACCTCGATCCGATCCACGACTCCAATTGGGGCAGATTGGAGTGTGGAAGTCATGGGAGACGCAGAAGCTGGACATCCGCGACATTGCGTGGCCCGGCAACTCGCACGCCCCGCCCCAGGGCGTGCCGGAGAAGTTCCATTTAAAGATCACATTCCTCGAAGAGGCACCCTATATCAATCTGTCGCCCGCGGACCCGGTGAGTGGCAAGTGCCTGATGGACCGCGGTGTGCTCTGTCGGGTGGCGGCCGATCACGAAATGGCCGCCGACATCGACGTGGGCCAGGCACACCGCAACGAGTCCTTTTACCAGTGCTGCAGCGGCTTCTGCATCGACCTGCTGGAGAAGTTCGCCGAGGAGCTGGGCTTCACCTACGAGTTGGTGCGGGTCGAAGATGGTAAATGGGGTACCCTCGAGAATGGCAAGTGGAACGGCCTAATCGCCGACCTGGTCAACCGCAAGACGGACATGGTCCTCACTTCGCTAATGATCAACACGGAGCGCGAGGCGGTCGTCGACTTCTCTGAGCCCTTCATGGAGACGGGCATCGCCATCGTGGTGGCCAAGCGCACGGGCATCATCTCGCCCACGGCCTTTCTGGAGCCCTTCGACACGGCCTCCTGGATGCTGGTAAGTAGAGACTGCTCCTCTTGCTCCTCTTCTGTCCCACTGCCCCTCTGTCCAGCATACTCACGGGTAAGTGTCCTTGCTCCTCTCTCTATGTTCCATCTCCAATGCCCAGGTGGGCATAGTGGCCATCCAGGCGGCCACCTTCATGATCTTCCTGTTCGAGTGGCTGTCGCCCAGCGGCTACGACATGAAACTGTACCTGCAGAACACCAACGTGACCCCGTACCGCTTCTCCCTGTTCCGGACCTACTGGCTGGTGTGGGCCGTCCTCTTTCAGGCCGCCGTCCATGTGGACTCGCCGCGCGGCTTTACCTCGCGCTTCATGACCAACGTGTGGGCCCTTTTCGCCGTAGTCTTTCTGGCCATATACACTGCCAATCTGGCCGCCTTCATGATAACCAGGTGAGCAGGGGTCTCCATCCCTCCATCTCAGGGAGCACAATTTCTATCTCTATCCTTCAGGGAGGAGTTCCACGAGTTCACCGGTCTCAACGACAGCCGTCTGGTGCACCCCTTCTCCCACAAGCCATCCTTTAAGTTCGGCACTATCCCGTACAGCCACACGGACTCGACCATCCACAAGTACTTCAACGTCATGCACAACTACATGCGACAGTAAGTGGCTCTTACTATTACTATGTTTATGCCATGGATTTCACGAATTTAGGAATACATGTGCAGACGAATTCGTGAATTAATATGTAAGCAGAGATCCCAGACGTGTTAAGTAAAACCCAACCTAATTTACATGTCTGGTTCCTCTGCTAGTATTAATAATTTAGCTGGTTATTATTACTTTCACCATTGCGAAAGCGCACAATTAAACTAATAACACCGAGTGGTGACGATTACAATTAAAGACCCCTTAAAAGACAAGCACCATTAAACTTAAATTCGGCTTTAGTTGCTTACTTTTACATCCAGCGTTGCGACTAAACTTAAAGACAATTTAGTTGGCAGCGCATCACTATTTCACCATAACTGGCATATGTTAGTGAATGCATGAAATGGACATCGCATAAACATAGTATCTGATAGCTTGGCCCAGGGGTGCCTTGTACACTGATCTGTAATCTAAAATTGTCATTCTCCTGCAGGTACAACAAGACCAGTGTGGCCGATGGAGTGGCTGCCGTGCTCAACGGCAACCTGGACTCCTTTATTTATGACGGCACTGTGCTGGACTATCTGGTGGCCCAGGACGAGGACTGCCGCCTCATGACCGTGGGCAGCTGGTATGCCATGACGGGTAAGTTCAAGTTTAATATTTGTAATGAGAATTGCATTTAAACACATGTTTAAATGATGACCATTTTTTTAAAAGTGTTGAAAAATGGGGAAAGTTTTATTCAGGCAGCTTTTAAGGTAACAGACTAGTTTGCATTGAAACAGAAAGACAAAAGGACAGAAGGACATGAGGACAGCTGGATGGACTCGTCTTTGTATTATAGACCTTAATTGTATGGTAGTTTGGATGAGAAAATAATCAACAAGTTCAATATCGTATTATGATCTTGACAGAATTATAGAGACATTGACGGAAACGCCCTTCTAAAAGGTTATGTTAATGCGATTTCCTCTCGTTTTTAAAACGTAATTTAAGCCCATAATTTGATCTGGCTCGATGGTGGTAATTTACGGTTCTGCCCCTCTTTCCGCCGCAGGCTATGGGCTGGCATTCAGCCGCAACTCCAAGTACGTGCAAATGTTCAACAAGCGGCTGCTCGAGTTCCGGGCGAACGGGGACCTGGAGCGGCTGCGGCGCTACTGGATGACGGGCACGTGTCGGCCGGGCAAGCAGGAGCACAAGTCCTCCGACCCCCTAGCCCTGGAGCAGTTCTTGTCCGCCTTCCTGCTCCTGATGGCCGGCATCCTGCTGGCGGCGCTGCTCCTGCTGCTGGAGCACGTCTACTTCAAGTACATCCGCAAGCGGCTGGCCAAGAAGGACGGCGGCCACTGCTGCGCGCTCATCTCGCTGTCCATGGGCAAGTCGCTGACCTTCCGCGGCGCCGTCTTCGAGGCCACCGAAATCCTCAAGAAGCACCGCTGCAACGACCCCATCTGCGACACGCACCTCTGGAAGGTCAAGCACGAGCTGGACATGTCTCGCCTGCGTGTCCGCCAGCTGGAGAAGGTCATGGACAAGCATGGCATCAAGGCGCCGCAGCTGAGGTGAGTGCTCGACCTTTCTTTCAGGGTGCTGAAGCCTTATGGCAGTGCATTTACCAACACAGTTAAAAAACACACACGCACACATGTAACGAATGTCAGTGTAGAGTCCAGGATTTGGATTAGATATGAAAACAAGACAGGAAGCAAACTTCGGCAAGCCGAAGTTCATAAAAATTCTTGAAAACATTCAAATTATGATTGACTTGCGAGAAGCTATTTGAAGCTTATTTGATTGTTCCTATGGCAGCTATATGAAATCGTTTTCCGATTTTAATAAAATTAAAAGCGTAATTCTGAATTATTTAACCATTACTATATGTCGAAGAACTAAAAAAAAATTTAAGAACACCAAAGTTATAATTTTTTTTTTTTATATTTCCGATTGTTCCACTGGGAGCTATATGCTATAGTCGTCCGATCCGGCTCGATCCGACTTATATACTACCTGCAAAAGAAAGACAACTTTTGGGAAAGTTTCATGCTGATAGCTTTAAAACTGAGAGACTAGTTTGCGTAGAATCGGACGGACAGACGGACGGACAGACGGACATGGCTACATCTGTCTAGACTGTCCTAGTGATGCTGATCAAGAATATATATACTTAATAGGGTCGGAGATGTCTCCTTCACTGTGTTGCAAACTTCTGACTGAAATTATAATACCCTCTATAAGGGTATAAAAAGCAACGTACCTATTGTTAACTTGCCTCAATCTTATTAGCAACACAAAGAAGAAATTAAACCCCTTCTATGGAGTATTGGATTCGGAACTCACACTTAACTCTTTCTCACTAATATTTTGTAGGTAATAATATATCCATGTTTACATGTCCTTTGCAGGTTGGCCTCCTCCTCGGATCTGTTGAACCACCATCATCTCAAGGAGCGGCCGCCGCTGCTGGGAAACCTGAGTCTCGCCGCCAGCGCCCAAGATCTATACAGGTGGTAAGTTTTCTTTGTGCATGCCTTTTCCTGCACGACTTCCTGCACCCAGCTCTCCCTTCTCGCCCTCTTGGATGTCCATGTCCATGCCCATGACCATGTCCTCCACTCCCGTGGCAGTAATTAAATTAAGCAATTGCTTGAGATAACATTCCAGCTCGGTGCTCAGTGTTCAGAGTTCTTTTTTCCGGACCGGTCCGTGCCGGGACTCGTTACTGGCCACGCTAATGATGCCGGGCAGCTGCTACAACACCCCATGTCTCCCTGGGGGCATTTCTCTGGTTTCTGCTCTAATATAAATATATGGAAATTACTTTATTAAATTACTTTATCTCGGTTTCTGATTCAGCAGAGAGACACGGGCAGGGCGGGTTTCCCTTACCCATTCCCATTGCCCAAACAGACACACAGAGCGGAGGGACACGGACATTCCCTGGTTATAGTCTTTAGTTATAGCACAATTTCCGACAGTTCCTGTTGTCATTCATTGAAGAGGCAGAGGCAGTGAAAGTGGTAGTGGCTGGGGCAAAGTAGCTTTGCCTTTGTGTGAAGTGACTAAGAGGGGTTTGGGTGGGTCCCTTCATTTGCATATAGTCTACAGTGGTTCGGGCCCCGGCTAGGAAATCGGATGTGAAAACGCTTTATGACCCTCCACAGTCCCAGCTGCAACCCCCTTGACAGCAGGACCAGAAATTACCAGATCAGGGTAGCACTGGCAGCCGGCACCCGGCATCCACAATATCGTTTTCATCGGTAGTTCGCCACTGCACCGCCACAAGTTTCCCTGGTTTTCCTGGCCAGTCAATCACTCACAGCACAAACACCCAGTTTTGTGTGGGGTAACACCTTTATCTATGTCGCTCCACCAACTGGCATCCCATCTCCGGGTCAGGGGTCGGTATCTGTGCCGGTAGTACGGCTTAGGGGCGACTTTGTGGTGGCCCACTATCCGGTGGGCCTTCCGGACTATAAATCTGCACAGAACGATGAAAGCTCGCTAGTTATAAATGCTAAGCTGTATTTAATGCTGATCACCCTAAAAAGCCACTTTGGATACCGCATTATTGAGCATTTGCAGTTTTAACGGTTTCATACCCTATACCAATATCGTTAGGGAAGAACATAAATATCCAGGCAAGAAGTTCCAATTTTAGTTATTTGCGTACATTTAACCAATTTAATTTCAGTGAAATAATCTTTTCTGTCTGTTGCGTAACATCATTGTACTACTTTTGTAAGCTCATGTTACCAGCTTTAATGCTCAAGTGGAAGTATTTTTGTGGACCATTTCCAAATGCCGTCCACTGTATTGGCATGGCTGCTCGGGAGTCACACCAAGAGACGTTTTCATTAATTACTGGCAAGTAAACAGTCCGAGAGCTTTGCCAACCGAGTTTGGTATAAGGTGGCTGAAATGGCGAGGTGAGCTTGGCGAAACAGTTGGAGCGTTCTTCTCTGCGGTTGTATTGTCTGTCCGTGTCCGTGTCCGTGTACGTGTCGTTGTCCGTTGTCCTTTTGTCAGTTGTGTGCATTATGGCGTGCCAAGACTTATCCAACCCTGCGAATGGAAAGTTATTTATGTTGGCTTTTGCCGCTTTGCAGCCGATGTTCCATTGTGAGCTTGAGCTTGGACTCCTTCAGCATCCTTGGCCACATGTGTATCCCCGTGCTAACTTTGGATTTTATGTTAACCAGTTCTACCCCAACCAAAACAGACACAACGAAACTTTTCAGCGAATTGTGCAAATTAAGTTGAAGCAACCGAAAAACGAGCCCCAAAATGTTAATGTGGATGTACACGCTTTTCCAATTCAGAGGAAAAACGTGGGAAAGTCTTCAAAGTCGAGCTCGAGTTTTAGACGAAGGAGAGCTTATTAACGGATGATGAATAACGGGCAGCAATGATGCCCAGGGGAAACCCCTTTGTTGAATTGAAGCGCCTGTCCGATCGTGCCACGGTCTCACCTCTGGCACACATACACCTGACCTCCGAAGCACCGCCCCACCTTGTCCCCGTTTGATGATTCGCTTTTCGCATTTACTTTTTGGCACTAATTTATTTACATACGAAACCTTGAGTGCTCGCCCCGTTGGACTCTGATTGATTGATGATGCCCAGGTCTTTGGCCGTCCGCCGAGCCGAGTCCCTTCGCAATCCCATTTGCATTCCCATTCCCATCGTAGTTTTGGCTTCCTCCCCCCACCATTATGGCTAATTCTTTCGATTTTCCCTGGCAACATCCTCACACACTGAACACACAAATCCGTATTTATTGGCTACCCCACTACCCATCCCAGCCCAGAGAGAGCCTGATTACAATTTGTCACATTTTACATTGGCTGGCAGACTAATAAGCAAAGCCCGACACGCATGTCCTGCACCACATTATCTGTTCAGCATGCTTTGTAAAGAAAAGTAGCAGTAGTATATGTTTCCCCAGTCTGAATCCTCCAATTAACACTCTCCCCCAAAATGGATCGCAGGTCGTACAAGACGGAAATCGCCGAGATGGAGACGGTGCTGTGAAGCGTTTATAGCTGGAAATGGAGCTGCTACTCTAGACACACTAGGCACACACCGTAATCGAGCAACGTATTTAGAGTGACTGGAGCCAGAGTGCAGTACGTTTAATCAAAATCAACGTTTCAAATAAAATGTAAACTGAAAGCTTTCGGAGGTTAGAGACAGGGAGATATGAGGTGGCGAAATATAAGCCAAAGCGCCCCACGAAAACCGCACACGAGAAACCCAGATTTCCAGCCCAGGGAAACCCAAAGATTGTATAAAGTTAAACTAATTGTAAAACAGTAAAACCAACAGCTAAACCTAACGGCACACGGGGACAAACAGCCAAAACAAACATAAAAAAAACCAGCCGCCGCACGAGTATTTCATAAAATAAGTTTTAAAGGAGATCAAGAATAAAAGTAGAAGGAGAAGCTGGGGAGATCAACCGTTACACTTTTGGCGATTGAATTGTAAACTGTAAGCCGTTAACAAGAGATTGGGGCAAGTAGTAGAAGAAGAATAAAAGTAGATTCAAGCCAGAGTTGAGCATGTTTGTATGTAATCCGTTTGATTGTTTGTGATTGTTGTTTCGTTTGTTGTCTTTTTTTGGATAGTAAATATTTACTAAATCATAATCAAGTAGGCGTATAGCAAGGGCTTACATACAAGCAGGACGACAAGCCACGCCCATTATTAAATATACACATTAACAGATTTATATGTATTTACCTTGCTATGATTACGATTATGATAACGACGATATAAATGTTATTGCATATACACGTACATATACATATACATTTAAAGAACAAAACAAGAAATATTTACATATGAATATAAATGTATGTACATATGTACTTATATTTTTTCTGATTTTGATAAAGAAATTGCTTACTTACCGCTAAGAATTAAAATCATGGGAGAACACGAAATTTTCATCTCGCTAGGAGAAACAGATACCCACACAATTACGAGGCTTCTTTTTAGTTGCTTGTTTCCGCTTAGCTGGGCAACTGTTGCAAACGTTCTTTTGTTTCTTTCACTTTCACTTTCACTTTTAGTTCGCTTGCCGCCGAGAGAGAGAGAGGCGCTACCCGCCCACCACCATTTCATCAGGGCCAGAAGCTAAACCAAATCAGCATTTCGCTTTCTAGTTCGATTCTCTTGCATGTGGCCTAAAGTTAATGCAAACAACCTCTCTCTCTCACCCACCTGCACACCCCCTAGCACACACTCATCTAACTAGAAAGAGATAAAAGAATATTTATAAATGTGCATTGTTGTTGTGGCGAGCAAAACGTGCTTAAATCAGATTTAAAGTAAACTCAAAATCGAATTAAATATGTACAAAGGTTAAACGATTAAACGCATGAACTTAAAACGCGACGTAAATAATGAACTAATGAACTAATGAAAATCGGAGGAGTTGTATTGTGTTGGTATTTCTTTATGTGTGTCTTCTAAGTGTTTAGCGAGGATTACCAATGCTCAAAACAAGCACAGAACGTAAATATAAACGAGAAAATTTAACTAACACTCTTATGTCGGTTTGACAACTAATGAAACTTTTAACATACACTAGTACAGCAACCAAACGCTCACGGCTATTCGGCCGTGTGTGTGCTTATTTGAGACTTATTTCGTTACCGCCATCTCTGTTTAATTAAACCGTTATGTTGCCTGCCCCCACTCGCCGTTTCAAACGACGAGTGCGGTCGAGCGAGACGGCAACTGCAACACAGCACTATAACAACTAGAACAACACTTGACTAACGGACTGGTCATCAGCGAGAGCGACCACAGAGACACACAACTAGAACAATGTTAACAACAAAACAAGAAAACAAAGGAACTTATTGAGTTTTATTTGCAAAAGAGTGATTTTTTGTAGTGGAAATATTTTATACACAAGTTACTGATGATTCGAATGGAGGACATAGCGAAATGTTAATTATTACGTATATGTATATATTTTTTAAGACAAATTGTTCAAATTTATTATACGAGTACTACCAAACAAAGCGAGTCAAAAACCAATGCCAAGCCAAATCGAAAAGCATGAAACTGGAAAATGATGTTGCAGACAACAATTTAGTATTAAAAACGAAGGGCGAAGAAGAGCAGCAGGGAAACAGGGGAAGGGAAGAGAAAACAAAACCTTTACGGACAAATTAAAACAAGTAAAACAAGTTAACATTACATTATATAAGTAGTTAGTAATTTAAAACTAAACCCAAAGAAAATAAGCTAAAAATCACGACAAATGATACTTAAAGCAAACAAAAAAAAGGTTTATGTATACAAAAAGATGTTTTTTTTTAATATTATTAATGTTATTAAGTTAACGAAAAACGAGCGTCACAAAGTCACACTGTTCAGACACCCACACCAACACGCACACAAACGTACACACGAATAACGAGTGCATTTTGTTAGGTGTTAATCATGAAAAACCGAAGGAGAATCCAAAAAATCATAAACATGAAAAAATCGAAATCGAATCAATTTTTAAACGCAATGATATATCCTCGAACATAACGAATAACGAATTCTGAGCAAGGCGCCGGTTAATTTGAATCTAAACTGAATATAGGCAAAAATAAGCGAAATAAATAAGAGCCCACACCTGTCCACACCTTAACGAAGATGAAAGCGGGACAGCACGATGGCTGATCGTATTTCAAGTTACCAACACGACACAATTTTTTAAACACGCCAACGGATCGAGCGAAGCGTTTCACGTACATAAACTCAGCAAATGGAATATGCGTACATTGTTGTGGTAGTTACAGATGGCGAGAAGCATACACGTAAATTAAAATATAAACAAACCAACTTGCAATAAATGTGTATACAAAAAGTGTCGAGTCTTTTATTTGCTGTAGTACACATTATCACACGGACTAAATAACGCAATATTACTGAATTATTGTTGTCCTTTATTTGAACACAGAAATTCACCTCTCACTGTTAAGCCACCAACTGCCAACGGACATACCACTGAGATTGTGTCAGACAACACGTGTCCATATTAATTGATTGTTTTCTGCAAAAAAAATCGGTTTGTGTCAAGACTACTTTGTATTCCAAACTTTGGAGACTTGTTATTGGTTCAGGACCATGCTAAAGTATTACATTAGCATTATTATATTTGTTTATTTGAACACAGAAATTCACCTCTTACTGTTAAGCCGCCAACTGTCAATGGTCATACCACTGAGCTTGTGTCAGACAGCACTTGTCCATATTAATCGATTGTTTTCTGCCAAAAAAAATCGATTTTAGTCAAGACTACTTTGGACTCCAAGCTTTGGAGACTTGTTATTGGTTTAGGACCATGCCAAAGTATTACTTACAGCTGATAGCATTCAACACTGTTTGGCAGTGCTGCCGCTTAGCAATTTAGTAGCTAGATCTGTCAATTTAAAATAATGTTAAACTTTCAAACAGAAATGTTAGAAAAATGATGATAACATTCTGTTAGCAAAGCGATGGTTTAGCATTTCTGTAAGGGAAACTGCGATTATACATCTATGTAAGAACATTTTTTAGATGTGAAAAAACATCGATGTTGTCCCGCCAATCATCGATAGATGTTGTTTAGAAAACATCGCTGATATCGAAGTTGGCATCGATGTTTTCCCACCCCTAGTGCGAACGCGACTTACAACTTTATTTTAACATTTTAAATAAATTAAGCGAATTAAGACATGCCAGACGCCGAACAATTGCCCGAGGGCTGGGAGAAGCGCACCAGTCGCTCCACAGGTATGAAATGTAGATGTCCCCTATAAAGTGGCAGAATAACCACAATCCCACTCGCAAACAATCCGTAACCGGCATGCTAAAATATATATGTGCAAATGTATGTATGATTGACAGGACTGAGCTATTACCTCAACGTGCACACCAAGGAATCGCAATGGGATCAGCCCACGGAGCCTGCCAAGAAAACCGGTGGAGGTGGAGGAGGAGGAGGATCCGGTGCTGCGTCCGTCGCCGGAGGAGACGGACCCGACGAGGTGCAGTGCCTGCATCTGCTCGTGAAGCATAAGGGCAGCCGGCGACCCAGTTCGTGGCGCGAGGTGAACATCACCCGCACCAAGGAGGAGGCCCAGCTGCTCCTGGAGGTCTATCGCAACAAGATCGTCCAGCAGGAGGCCACCTTCGACGAGCTGGCCCGCTCCTATTCCGACTGCAGTTCCGCCAAGAGGGGCGGTGACCTGGGAAAGTTCGGCAGAGGTACGGAAAAGGCACATCCTCTCGAGGAACAGAATCCTTAGCTAAGCTTCTTGCTGCTCCAAAAGATCTGAGAATATGGTTCCCTGCGATCTGTGTCTATTAAGGGTTACATTTATTAGGACAAGGCGAATCTATTCGCCATTCTTAAAATCTAAAGGTATATTGAAGTATGACATGATATATTTTCAAGAAGAAAGATTAAATAATGTGGTAATGGCAACAAATACTCTAGAGCATCTTAACTAGTGACATGATCATCATCAAAAAAAATAGTAGTTTTTGATTGGAAAGAAAATGTTATTTAGAAGTTTGGAAAACTCGACGACGTTAGCTCGTAGCCGATACAGAAATAGTGTTTAAAAGTTAAAAACGATCGATGCATTAATTTTGAACGTGAATTTTGAGCTGCCGGTCAGGGAAACGGAAATGACAGGCACTTTCCCTTCTATAATTATACCTTTTGCAGCATAATCATAATCTTCAATAAGGTTTATTATTGTGTGACAGTTTAGGACAACGGAAATCTTCATTACTAGGTTATGTTTCTTTAAAGATAAAAGTTTAGGACAATAGAAATCTCTATTACTGGGTTACGATTAAAAAATGTACACAAGGCAAAGTCCCGTCCATCTCGTAATAAATTCATATTTAAATCATTTAATTTCCTTCTTTATCACAGGTCAGATGCAGCCGTCATTCGAGGAGGCTGCCTTTAAATTAAACGTCGGCCAGCTTTCCGGAATCGTCGACAGTGATTCCGGCTTACACATCATTCTGCGCAAGTCTTAAAGACTCCTCGACCTCGACCACCGAACCCCACAGCTCACGTCACTTCTCACATGAATAAAACGGAAATTACAGCCATTTCAATATAGAATTATGTATTTTAAAATGTTAGGTTTTTTGTCTATAAGCTAAAAAGGGTTTTCATTTGCCAATGCTCAATTTGGCGGCCAGCAGCTTGGCCCCGGGCGTCTTCTGGCCCCCGAGCGCCTGGTTGAGGCTCTTCTCCTCCGCGATGGCCTTCTTGCAGTCGTCTAGCAGCGAGGGACTCTCCTCCACCAGCTTCAACAGGACGAAACAGGCTCGGTTGACGCCCAGCCAGACTTTGAGCTGGAAAGGAATGGAACCGAAGCAACTATTAGGATCAGGATGAATCAGTTTACTTCGCGAACAGAAGCTTAGGAACTACTTATTTATGAATTTATTAATATCGACAAATTTTAAATAAGAAAAAATACTCAATTTATTAAAAGAAAAAGCCATAATTAAGCACTGATCAGTTTAGCATATATACGATGCGTTCCTAATAATAGTAATGTTACCATGTCTTCAAAAAAATAAACATTACTTCAACGCAATTTTGGGAAGAGTATTTGTCTTATTTGTTAAAATACACTTAATTTGCCTATGCACTTGAGGAACATTTTTTTGTGTTTTACTAATAAGGTTTCGTGTCTTTGTAATGCTGATAAGACCGGGGCAAGCAATCCAAAAGATGTTTGTTTTCTTCGACTCTTCACGTGTGCGTGTTTTTTTAACTGTTTTGGTAATTGTTTTTTTTGAGCACCCCTGACTTAAAAGCTTAAGAGTTGGGTATCTACTCACCACATCAGTGGACAAGTTTTGCAGGAGTTGTTTGCTGAAAGGAGTGCCCTCACGTTTGCCATCGTTCTTGAGGATCTTTTTCAATACAATGTGCATGCCGGCCTCCTCGATTCCGCTGACCAGTGGAGATGCCGCCGGCTCCTCCTTCGCCTTTGACTTTTTGGGCTCCTTTTTGGCTTTCTTCAGCTTGGGCTCTCCATCATCCTTGTCTTCGGCCTGCTTCTCGCCATCTTCTTCCGCATCCGCTTCCTCATCTGCATCTTCATCGTCATCCTCTTCACCGCTGCTACTGTCGGCGTTAAGCAGTTTCTTGCGCTGTTTGGTGGCTTCAGCTATGATGGCCTCCACATCATTGTGGGGCTTCTTCTTATCCTGTGGCAGCGGACCGGCGGCATCGGCTGAAATACGCCACTCCGGCTGGGCGATCACTTTGGCTAGGGCTGTAACCGCCTTCTCATAGGATTCGCCTTGAACTAAAACGGGAGAAAGAATACAGAGGCTTAGCATATAAAACAAATAAATGTAAGGATTTTCCATTAGGGAAAAACATAAAAATGATTTTCTTAGTTGCTTAAATGCGTTTCTTCTCTTTTGAATAAAAACAAACTTAAATGTTTGTATATTTTTAAAAAGTGCTAATTCTGAATAGATACTAAAACAAACAATAAATAAACACTTTAAGGAATGTTTAACATTTTAATTGACACATATTTATAATTATAAATATAATATTTGATTTGTGCACTCACTGTGATTTAGAATGTCGGCGGTGACCAGGCCGATGTGGCTGTTGGACAGCCAGAAGGCTGCCTCCTCGGCGATAGCCTGTGCGATTGGCGCCTCGATCTGCTCGAAGATCTCCTTGCGGCGCAGCTCCTTCTCCTTTTTGCCAAACGCCAGGCCCTCGTCCACCACGCGAATGAACTCCGGATGGAAGCAGGTGGTGTCGCCGGGCGCCACCAACCATTGGACCACCCTTCGGCCGTACTGGTTGCCCACCAGTGTCTTCAGATCCCCATGCAGGTGGTCGTAGATGGCCTTCTTGGTGGCCTTGGTGTCGTCCAAGGCGTTCAGCAGCGAGATGAGGAACACGTGGCCATGCTCGTGGGTGGCGATCTTGAGCAGATGCTCCTTGATGTTCTTGATGATGGCCTGCAGATGGTGTTAAATATATATTCATTAGACAGCATTTGTCTTTACGATTTAAAATACACAGCTGCTATTGTTTTAGTTTTTCAAGGAAAATTTAAATTTAAAACTTTGAAGTTTAATTTTTTTGTCTACTCCCTTACATAATATATAACAATAATAATGAATTTATACCATAGAACTATTAATATAGTAATTTTTAGTACAGCGATTAAATTTTAATATACCCTAGGCAGTTTTTTACAACAATTTAAGAAAATAACCATAAATTCTAGTCTTTGTTTTGGAATAAACATTTTTTCAATGTCTGACCTTTTTTATTTAGTACAAATTCATAAACCTGGTTTTAATCAATCTTTTTTTAATTTAGGTTTACGAAAATTGAGAACTATTTATTATGGTTGTTTCCATAAGCTCAACAAATATTATTTACTCACTCTGCGGTTCTTGGGCGTGGACTTGTAGAAGCAAATGACACCCGCCTCGCTGCCCTCCTTGGTGGACAGCATGTGAGGCACTAGGGCTGCAAATGCAGTGACCGTCTCCTCCAGCTTCTCCTCATCCTCGTCGCAGGCGCGCAGGTATTCCAGCATAACGGCATGCACCAGTGAACTGTCGACCAGCTGTTTGTTGGCCACATGGTCCAGATTCGCTTTCACCGAGCCCAAAATGGATGCCTTCATGTTCGTGGCCTCCTTGTAGGTGTCGCCCAGCGACTTGACATTCGCGTCCTTGGCCTTGCGGTACAGATCGCCATAGAACTCCTGGCGCATATGGATGCGCTGCTGGGGCGTGGCACTCTGGTACATCGTGTCCAGCAATCCGCTGGCGATGCTGTGTCCGGCCAAACGGACAATATGTCCGTACAGGCTGTCCACCAGCTTCGATTTGGTGGCCGGTGACCCGTATTTCAGCATTCGCTGGACGCAAAACTGGGCGTACTTCGACTGGCACATCTCCACGATGAAGGGCAGCAGCTGCTCGGAGATCTCGGCCCGCAGCGCCGGTGAGGCGTACTTCAGCATGCACTGAAGCACCCGAGCGGTGTCGTGGGCCTTCACCACCTTCGAGATGGTGTCGCCCACGTTGAGCACCTTGTATATTTGCTCCACCAGCTTGTCCTTGTTCCCAGTTCGGCGGCTGCATCACAAACATGAAATTAAGTTATAAATATGGAAAAACATAGCAGAATTGTAACGGGGTTATTATAACAAAGTACCCTATGTGTATTTGTGGCAAACTAATCTCGCGTTTTTAAAACTCTTCTATTTGTAGCATAACTTTATGAAACTTTTAAAATAAAAAAAATAAATAAATAAGTATAAATGCATATAAAGGAATTAGTCTATAAGTGGGGACTATATCATACACCTCATCAATCATTGCTATTTTGATTTAATAAGGATTTATAATGACAATTTTAACAATATTTTATAGCTGTTTAAATATTGGAATATTGTAATACCCAAATGGCATAATTTCGTTGCTTCTAAGTATAAATGCATTTACGTTGGGAACAACTAAGTGCATACACATAAAGACTTTTTTGGCTTGTACGATGTCTGGGGTTGAATTGCGTTTAAGATGAATAGGACAACTACAGCTTTAACTGACACTGCTAACCCTCTTGGTTTTAAGGGAACCCTACCATCGCAGCTTCTCGTAGATTTGCTTGGCCTCCTTGGTGATTTCGTAGGTGTCCTTGGAGCTCTTGCGCTTCAGCTTAAGGTCCTTCTTCTCCTGCTTGAACTTGTTCCAGTCCTGTTTCTCGCCCTCCGCCGGCGCCTGTGTCTGTTGTGCCTGAGGTTTACCCCGGAACTTGTTGCCACCGGCTGCTCCTGCTCCACCGCCTTTGTCGAACTTCTTGAAGCCACCGGCTGCTCCTCCGGATTTGTCGAACTTCTTAAAGTTGCCAGTTCCAGACTTGTTGTCAAACCTCCTGGTACCACCGGCGCCGGGTTTCCCTGGTCCTCCGGCGGATTTGTCGAATTTCCTGGCGCCTCCTGCTCCGCCTGGTTTAAATTTCTGACCAGGCGATTTGTTGGCCTTGAAGGCCGGCGGCGGTTTGTCCCCCGTTTTTGCCACCTTGCTAGGTCCTTTCGGCTCCGAACTGACCATGTTTTCTTAATTAATTTCGGCACTAAAACTAACTATTAGCAAATGTTTTGCTAATTTTTGTTAAATGCCCTACACGTGCTGTTGATTCAGAGTGACCAGAGTGTTCAAAAATACTGTGGAGTAAGTGAAAACTACTAAAAGTTTTTTATCTCGAGTACAGTGAACACTAGGAAAATACATATATTAAATAATACATTTTTGTCTACTACGTATTCGTGAAGTTATTAAATTGTTTTTATTAGGTGTTAGCCATATTTAAGTACATTTTTTTATAATAACATATACCCTTATTTAATTTTGTTGTTTACACAAGGTAATTTAATTCTTTAAAAACTTGTATTTGGATTATTTTTAACTTAATAACAGCATCCATTCCTTTGAAAACAACATTAGGAATTTGTACCTACTGAATATTCATTAAATTATTAAATTGTTTTTACTAGGCATTTAAAAATTCATACCGTTTCCCCTGATAAAACTTTTATTTGAAATTTGTAATTGGACCGTAATTTATATAAATTGTCGAATCGCTTAATAAGCTAGTTTGTCTAGGTGATGTTGCCAGACCTACTTATTCTTAGTCAGGACTCCAAACTTTATGGATCCTGAAAGTTTGAAATTGATCGGGCGTTGGCGCTTTTGGGGAGCTTTTCCTTAAATAATACTCAAAAACACAATTTTAAATTATCTTTTCTTCAATTATATTAATAATTATTTTTTGTTAAACTTATTAATAGCATGACACAGCCAATGTTTATACATAACAGGGTTATTATTTGTCATAATCTCTAAGCCATGTGTTCACAGTGGGTTAAGATCAAATTATTATACTGACTTTCCAGCCATCTCTAATTTTTGGTTTTACCATTACTGTCGATTGGCATCTCTTGGTATATGTCGGCTTTGGTGCTTTCAATATTTTATGATATTTTGAAGCCAAAACTTCGTACAAAGTATTTTATTTTTTATAGTATAGACATTACCGCGAAGATTTAAACGTGTAATATCGTAAGCAACTCTTGGTTTTGACTTCTACTTTTCCAATCGTTTCAAAATAAATAATCAAAACATAAGCAAGCCTCATAAGAAGTGTCCTTATTTATTGATCTTTTCCGACTTTTTTGTATGTAAAGAAGTATCAGAAAAAAAATCGTTTTAAACGAACGTAAAAGGGATTTTTTTAAACTAAACTGTGTGTATTTTTAATCGTTATCAGCGCGGTCACACTGCGAGTGTGTACAGTACAGTCGACACATCAACGCCTCCCGATAGCGAATACCTATCGATAGGCCGATAGGCAACTAAAAAAAAACTTTTTTCTCGTTGTTGTACAGTCGGAGATTTGTTTTTACGGCAAAGCAAAGGAAAAAGCAAAAGCAAGAGAAAATTTGGAGCAAATCCAATCCGAGCCGGCGCAAACGTGGTAAACATGGTGAAGCCGGGCAAGAAGAAGGTGATTGAGGAGCTGAGCCGAAAGAAGCTGGAACCGGAGGGCAAGCGCAAGAATGGTGCCGCCGTCGCCGCCCCAGATTGCGATATTGAGGAGAAGGAGCAGACGGGCTCCAATTGGAACAGGGACAGGGACACCAACTCCTCCGTCTCCCACTCGACGGCCGGCTCCTCGAAGAAGCCGCTGAACAAGCGGAAGGTAACCCAGACCCAGAGCCGGTCGACAGTGCGGTCGGGATCCGACGACAGCGATGACCTGCCCCTCAACGGCAGCAAGGAGTCCTCCGCCGGTGGGGGAGGGGCAGGAAAAAGAGGAGCATTCGCACCCAAGAAGCGCAAGCTGGACAAGGCCAAAGCCACCACCAGCCACACTTCTGCCGCCAAAAATGGCAAGAAGGCTGCTCCAGAAGACCTAGTGGACGACGATGAACTGGTCAACAGCGATGCTCAAGCGGGAGCCGATGTGGAATACGAGGTGAGACCTGAAGTCTAACTGTTTACATATCTGTACGCCTTATTCTAGTCAATTTAATCGTCCTATTATTGATTAACAAGGTTACAATATTTAAACCCGTAGTCTTGACATTACAATGCCAATGGTTACAATAACTTTTTAATTAACTCCATGGAAAAGAGCTCATCATAATTCTTTAAATTTCTAAACCCTTTAGTCTAGTTTAGTTTATTTATTATCCTAGGGCGACAAGTTCACAATTGCTTTACCCTGTTGTTCACTTATAATTATGGCTCAATTTATTAATTTACATTTTAGTCATTATGATGATTCAATTACTTTTTTTTACCATATATGTAACTTTGGTATGGAGAGTATATCTTGGTCACAAAAAAATACAAGTAAGCGTCGCAATTTCGGGGCCGGTCAAATTTTGAAAAGAATTCATGTCCAATTGGCTCTCTATCAAAACAATATGCTTACAATTAAAATTTAAATTTACTGTTTAAATAAAATCAAAGTCCAATTGGTCTGTAAGTATTTATTAAAGTTTTCTCAAATCATTTCAATTTTTATAGCGCAAGGTACGTTTGAAACAAAAAAACCCCTGAATTGTTAGGACAGAAACATTTTTCAAAACGCGAACTAGAAAGGGAAACCGATCTTTATTTTGAGACAGAAAATATTTTATTGTATTAAACAGTACAGTTGCTGTGCGAAATGCATTTTCTAATTGGATAATGACTTAAAAAATAGTACCATGTTTAAAGTTAAAATTGCCTAAAGTTCACAAACGGATTTACAAATTGATTTTAGAAACCCGCTTTAAAAACTAAAAACTTTGTTAATTTATAATTACGATTTAACTTGCTTTATACTTTGATAACATTGCAACAAGAAGTTCTAATCAGACGATCTAATATGTTTAATATAATCTTTTTCAGGTAGAAGCCATCATGGGCCACAAGATTATGCGCGGCGCATCGTATTTCCTGGTGCGCTGGAAGGGATACAATAAGGATTCGGACACATGGGAGCCAGAAATTGATCTGAACTGCGACGACTTGATCGCACAGTTCCTTTCTAAGGTAATGGCCAAAACACTACACAACTAAACTATTTAATATTGTCATATAGATATATATATAAAAAACTTTCTACATATATTATTTAATTTCTAAGAATATGATGAATCTGAATAAGAGATTATGTTATATAAATGTTTTATTTATCCAACCTTTTTTTTACTCCGTTATTAAGGACATCAAGACGGAGGCAAAATCCAAAGCAAAGCCCCAGAAGGTCGTAAAGAAAGCCATGTCCGGAGCCGGCGGACGTGGACGACCGAAGAAGGCCGCTACCCCAGCAGATCCTGAAAAACAGTGGGTTGTTGAGCGGATAGTTGACTTTGCGGACGACCTGTACCGGATCAGGTGGAAGGGATTCGGTGCCAAGGACGACACCTGGGAGCCGGAGTCGAATCTGTCCTGCGAGGGGCTGATTGAGAAATTCAAGCGCGACCTGGTTACGCAGAAGAACGTGGACACCAAGGAACTGCGCGAATCGCCCAAGAAGACCAAGCGACTCGTCAACGAATACTACCCCAGGACGAATATACACAATCGCATTGAGCGCTCCTCAAAGCGTACTGCCGCCAAGAACCGGTGCGTTTAATAACTCTATATACAAAATAAGGTTAGAATAATGACACAACTCTAAAGTAATTTTTAGTAGTACTCTTACCCTAGCTGCCTTATGCTTCCAATTCTATGCTTTTATTTTATGATATTTTAATTGAAGTAGATTCTATTAATTTTGTTTTTAGTATTATTTGTTTTGTTTCATTTTGTATTTTTGTAGTTTGTAGCCCTTATTTGTTTATTTGCTGATTAATGCCACTCTTTATTTGCAGCGTGTTTTACGGCGAGGACTGAGGAAAGGCGGCGGCCCCGCCCCCTCGAAGTGGCCCTCGGCGGAGTCGGCATCCTTAGAGTTTTAGTGCATAATACATTCATTTTTTTTCGGCGTTGGTTTTTAAGGACACTCGCGGGCGGTGTACATGGTGTGTTTGCAGTGCAAGATTGAGGGGCAAGGAGTCAAGGAGCAGATGTGACACGGACCGAAACTCATCGCCCCCAAAATTCTGAAGCGAGTAAGGGCAGACACAATCCAATCCAAGCAAATACAACACATTACAAAATAAAAATTTATCTGTAACCTTAGCGAGGTCAGGCGCTTGAATGCAGCACGGTATATATGGTGAAGTATATCTGGTTATGCTGCATTCAACCGGCGTAGGATATAAGCAATGTAAACCTAGACCTAAGCACACAACTTGTACCCTTAAGGTGGAATTTAATCATTTTAAACCTAAGTTTTGTCTTTCGCAAGAAATTGTCACAGCTGCAAATAGCCTCTTAACTATTCTTCCCAATCGTCTCCATACAAGCTATGTACGCCATAGTGTACACAAAGTAATTACATAATAATTAGCAAGGAGGCGCAGCAGTCTCTAGTATGATGAATAAATGTAAAACAATGTCAAATTCACGATCTTCTGTTTTTAAATATTATTCTAGTATAATGAGATCACATTAACAAGCCTTTTATAGAATTTATATGTAAGCTTTATTTTAAAGTTAAACGCTTAAAGGTTTCCAAATTTTCCGTAGCGTTAATATCAGTTGTAGAATTTGTACAAAAAACAAACTATTTCAAACGTTGCTTGGTTTTAAACCGAAAAATCCAACATTCTAAACTTAACTAAACCCAAAAAAAAGTCAAAAATCACTTATCAATGACCTCTAAGAGTTGCTTAACATTTATTTAACTTTCGTTCGACAATCAGTGATAGATGCTGCTCCTTTGCCAATCCTCTAGAGGCCTGCCTGCAGTCCGAAACCAGGTCCCTTGGGCTCCTCGCTCAGGGAAGTGGGCTCGCCCTTCGGCTCGCTGGCAAAGCGACCGTTACGGGGGCCAGGGGGCGAAATTTTAT
Source organism: Drosophila gunungcola (assembly GCF_025200985.1). Classification (NCBI taxonomy): domain Eukaryota; kingdom Metazoa; phylum Arthropoda; class Insecta; order Diptera; family Drosophilidae; genus Drosophila; species Drosophila gunungcola. The sequence continues at coordinate 249,388 of NW_026453259.1, forward strand.
CCGCCTTCAGGTCGTTCAGAATGTCCTGCATGTCCTTGGCCGTCAGATCCTCCTGCAATGCGAGGAAAGCTTTAGCTGAGTGCATATATTTGGCATTCTTTTTGTGCTATCTATCGGGTATTTATTTCCCATAGTAAATGTAGCAATTACTGTTTGAATTCATTTGTGCGTTGGAATAACTCAAATAACAACAAAGATATTTAAAATGGTGGTGAAGAAAAAGCATATTAAGACGTGTTGTTTAGATTACAAAAATGAACTTATTTATAAGCCTTGGTTCAGAATTAAAAATTATACTCTGTTAGTCTACAGAATTTAAAACTGCAAGTGCACCTAGAATTTCTGTTACAAAAAACAAACCTCTTAAGCTGCTAGCATTTCTTTAGCTCTTTGCCATTAATATTGTTTTTTTTTAGTGGCTAACTTTTGAAATATATAAGGTATGAATTATTATGGTTAAAAGCTTGCTATCCACTACAACCACAAGCAAAATTCGTAGTTTGTCCTGTTTCTAACCTATAAAAGATGTTTTCTGAATGTGGATGTCAGTGAACCTGCTTACATAGAAGACATCGTTGATGGCTGTGCACATCATATATCATTTAACTTCGTAATTAGCTCTGTTCCTAGCCTTCCTAGACTTTCATTGAACCTGGAGTCTCTGACTCAGATTGCTTACATAGTAGTCATCGTTGATCGCCACCATGGGCGCATTGACGCAGGCGCCCAAGCACTCGACCTCCGAGATGGTGAACTTCCTGTCCTTGGTGGTGTCGCCGACGCCGATGCACAGCTGCTTCTTGCAGGTCTCCAGGATGTCGTCGGAGCCGCGCAGCCAGCAGGGGGTGGTGGTGCACACCTGGATGTGATACTTGCCGGTGGGCTTGCGCAAGAACATCGTGTAGAAGGTGGCCACCTCGTAGACGCGCATGTTGGGCAGCTGGAGGATGTCGGCCACCTTGTGCATGGCGGAAATGGGCAGCCAGCCGTATTGGCGCTGGGCCAGATCGAGCAGCGGGATCATGGCGCCGCGCTTGTGTCCCTCCGGATAGATGCTGAGTATGGCCTCCACGCGCTTCTTGTTCTCCGCCGTAAACTCGAACGGGATGTTGGGATTATCCTCCGGCGTGTCGCGATGCACGAAGAGGTTGTCGCTGGACCGGGCACTGCTCGTGGCGATTGCCCGGATGTTGGCACGCTGCAACAGCACAAAAAAGTCATCAACGTATCTTTAATGTTATTGTTTTCCTGGGCACAAATTATATAACCAAGGGGGCAGGTAGCCCGGTGAGGTCCTGACCAATTATGCTCATTTTTGGACGCTTCACTACTCACCACAGCGGCCAGCGTCTTGGAGGCACAATTCGTCAGCATTCTGGAGTTTCCAAAATAAAGAAAAGGCTGCAAAATTTGCTCTTATGTCAAATTCGTAGCCTGCTGTGAGTTTTTTTTTTTACAAGCACCACTCACAGCTGATTTTTGGGAGCGCGTTTTTCAGCACTGGTTAGAGATGGGCAATCCTACTAAATACATTTAACCAAAAAACTGTTTTGGGAAAACAAGGTAAATTATACGAAAAGTTGGTCTACCTCCTTTTTTTTTCTATAAAAATTATGATAGAAATATGAATTGGGTATTCCCTAAATTTGTCAGCTTTTTTATACAAATGCATTCTTTAGAAATTTTAGAAAATCGATTTAGGTATTCCCAAAACGACTAAATCTCTGAGTTTTAGTCAGGTGTTTGGCAGCTGTTACATCAAAATTAAGCTGAGGCTTGTAACATTTTTTTTTTTAATTTCTAAATAGTCAGGGTCCAATTATTTTCTACTAAAACTGAGAAGGCAAAACTGGTCCCAACATGGATTTGATCACCAAATATATGCTAATAATGAAGCTTATATAAAAAAATAATCAAATTAGGGAATAAAGTTTTACATGTTTCTTAATAGTTTTACCCAGGTATCAACAACAGAATATATTGAAAAAAGATTTTAGGTCCAAAAATGTTAAATAATTATACAGGGAGAATTTTTGGTTAAATTTTCAGCGTTTCGGGGATTCAGTCGTTAAGGGAATACCCAACATATTCTGATTATTTTAGCGATTATTTAAATTGCCGATATATATCACCGTTACAATTTAGGCGCCTTCCAACACTATGCGCTAAGTCGATTGTCTTGCAAATCGGAAGACGCGCAAACTTGAAAAATCACAAGAAGCCACCGAAAAATGGATAAATATCCGCAAGTCAGAGAATTTCTCGGTCTAGAGGGCAAAACTGCTGAAATAATGTCGCAGTTCGAAGAGGAGATAAAAAAAAAAACAAAAGTGCTCGCCGAAGAGGAGGGTAAGTGGGGAGAAAACAAATAATTTTGAGAGTTGCCAACATGTTTCTACTTGACGCCAGAGATTCGCTCAAAATTGGTAGAGCTAACGCTGGACGTAAGTCTGGCCAAGCAGGGAGCCGAAAATGTGAAGGAGATAAACGAGGATATGGCGGAGGCGGAGAGCATGACATATGACTGCCTGTTCCAGGTCATGCAAATCGAGCGTCTGTTGGAGCAGGCCGATCTGCAGGACATCCTGCGCTACACCGTCCAGCGCGAGGAGCAGCAGACCCAGCGCCAAATGGCACTCGAGGAGGAGCTGGAAGCCGAGGAGGAGCAGCAGATGGCCATCCTCAAATCACGCGATGTTGGTAAGATCTTCTAGAAATTATTTTTACTTATCTAAGGGTTAAAAACTTGTACATTTACACAGTATCGGTGCTATTTTTTTTGACACCAACTACAATTATACAGCTGCAGTTAAAATACTAGCACCAATATGTTAACTGGCCATCTTTAGGAATTTATTGATATACTACCAGTTGAATTATTGTTTTTTTTTTTAATTTATTTTATGTTGATATATAAGCTAATGAAATACTGAAGAAGAACTTTGTACTTTGAACTGTATCGGTGATATCTTTTTCACCGCAATATTAAAATAACAGTTCCGATATTTGTAATTGCAATCTCTATGATATTATTCATATACCTCCACTTTAATTATTGTTTTTTTGTTTTTATTTTATATTGTTAATATAAAACCTAATGAAGTTCTAACTTGTATATTCTATTGTACGAATTAAATAACGGTGCAAAATATTAGGGGCTTGACATATGGGAAAACAATTTTTTGATTATTTTAATGATTTTTAAATATATATTGAAATAATTCTAGTCCAGGAATTTCGCGTGGTGCAGGCGGTTCTAAAAGAAGAGGAGAAGATGCTTACCACATTAACACATGAATTAGACGAGTTAAACAGCCAGTATGAAACTACAATAAACGATTTAACAGATAAACGTAACAAGGAGATAGTCGCCATAATACAGATCAGCAAGCAAATAGGCGAAATGGAAGCACAGGTTAGTACTTGCCAAATATCCAATAAAATTGAACTTAATTTTTTTCTCCGGGTTCCAGTTAAAATCAAAAGATATCAGTGCAATGCCTGCTCAGAGCCACATCAAAGAAAAGAATGTCGTTACCGAGAATGAAACCAACATCGTTAGCCCACAGAAAACAGAAAAGCCATCAAACAGCAGCAGCTTATCATTTCAGTCGGCTAATGATTTTCTGAAAAATTTTCTGGAGGATGATAATCAGCAGGTGAAGATGCCCTTGCAATCAATTTTGGCTAATCGCGATAAGGAGAAGAGTGTTATCTCTTTTTACTCGCGATTAAAACATGTGCAATTTGCCCCTGATCCGCTACTAACCGATATTGTGGAGTTTGAAAAAGAAGAGGAGGTTTCGGGATCAGCTGAAGAACTAGTGGAGGCATCTGATATGGAATTTGAAGAAGAATCAGAAGAGGAAATGGAGTTATCAGACGCAAAACTTGATGAAGGCCAACCAGAAGACGGATTGGAAAAGGAAGAGGAGGAATCAGACGAAGAACTTGATGAGGAGCAACCAGAAGATGGTTCACTGGAGGAATCCGACGATGAATTTAATGAGGAGCAGCCAGCCGACGGTTCAGAGAATGAATGGATGGAATCAGACGAAGAAATTGAAGACGGGCAACTAAAAGAGGGTTCAGAGAACGAAATGGAGCAATCAGACGATGAATTGAATGAGGAGCAGCCAGCAGACGGTTCAGAAAACGAAATGCTGGAACTGGAGGAATCAGACGAAAACCTTTATGAGGTGCAGCCAGAAGACGGTTCAGAGAACGAAATAGAGGAATCAGATGAAGAATTTAATCGGCACAACCCAGAAGACGGTGCACAGAACGAAATGGAAGGATCACAGAAAGAATTTGATGAGAAACCAAAGAAGTCGGAACCAAAAGTGCAGAAATCAGACAAATTAAAGTTGGATATAGACGATTCTGAACAGAAATCACAATCCGAAAATATGGAATTTGAATCGGACGATGACGCATCTGGCGAACAGGAATCAAGCGAGGAGGAGGTTACTGATCAGGGGGCCAAAAAAATGTTTGGGAAGGCAGAGCTCAAGCAAAAGGAGCAGAAAATGAATGAAACAACAACAGCTAAAAATACAAATTCTGAGGCCAGCGAAAACTTGCCCAGCACTTCCACCGGCATTCGCAACCGCTATTTGTCTAGTCAGTTGTCAAGCAATGCCGCAGATGTCGTGGAGACTGAACTACTGCCGAAGCGGCTTAAATTGGACGATGGGAGTTCCCCATGGCCCAACATCATCCATCCAATGACAACCACTCTCCACAATTCGCCTCTCCCAATAGTGATATCAACGATGATTTCCTGCTAAACTTTAGCGATTATAATGCTTCGCTTACTGGCGCTTCTTCCTCTTACTTTTTGTAATAAGTCAATACTTGGATAAACAAATTAGTTAAAAGCGGGAGCTATAAAAACTCTGTTAGAATATCAATATTATGTACCAAAAGTCATTTAAAATCAACCTTTTTATATATATATATATATATATATATATGGAATTTGAATCGGACAACGATATATATATATTTACTTAGATTTATAAATTAATAATAAATCATTAAACAAATTTGCTTAAATTTAATAATGAAATAATTAATTAGAACAGTAAACGGTGTAAAAAAATAAAATATTTTCTTTTTATTTAAAATCGTTATTTAACGTTACAATCTAAGCTAAATATTAAATAAGAAAGTACATATATAAGCAATAAACAATTTAAGCAAAATTAGTAAAGAGTTGATCCAAAATTAATATAAACTTAGATTTACTTGGAAAATTATTACGATTTTATAATGCAAAAATTAATTTTAACAGCGGAATAGAATTTGTAATGATTAAAATAGTATCTTTTTATTTAAAAACCTTTAATGTTCCAATCGTTAATGTTAAATAGGAAATTACATATACGTAACAATTAACCATTTAAGGAAAATAAAAGAACAGTTGATCCAAATTGAAAACTTACTTAGTTTTACTTTAGACATAATAAAACATAGGTATGCGAAAAATATTTAGACAACAAAATTGATTAAAATACAAGATTGCTTAGTTATCTTGTATTTTTTTATGAATTTTGTTGTCTAAATTTTTGAGAAAACCGCTTAACAGTTTTTTTTCATAATTTGTGCGCTAGGGCGTTAGGTTCAAAACATTCACTAGTCCCTGGAACTTGCGGTCAGAACCGCAGTTAACATAACGATGTTATGTTCACAAAACAACATTATTTTGGCGCCAATTTTAAATTCATTTAGCAATTCTGAGCTAGTTTTCCTGTACACTTAATAAAAATGTTATGAAAAATGAGCAAATCGATTTACGATTTTCGGAAAATTTGGATCGCTAATTTGACTGACTTAATGTAACAGCCAACTTTAAGATTAATAAAGGTAGAATTAAAAGTTTGGTAAAAAATTTGTTTTATTTATATAATTTCAAATACAAATCTATACCTTTTTTTAAGAAATTTTTATTTTTTAATTTTTGATTAAATAAAAAAAATCATCAATCTGAGAGTTTTAAGTAAAATTTCCAGCTTACAAAACAATTATGTAGTTTTTTTTGGATGACGAAAAACTAAACATCGATATACGGTTAACAGCGCAGTATTCACCACGTTGCGCCTAACAGCACGCATTGCCGGCCGTGGTGAGTTTGGCGTCACGAGTGTGGTGGATACCGCAGTTGCTGGAAATTGCCGCAAAAAGAGGAAAAATAACAAAACAACAAAAAAAACAGCGATTTTATAGGCCTTTAATTATCTGATAAACTCCCCGATGGCCGATAAGCACCGGCTAAAGAACCCATAAGATCCAGATAACCACTGGACCCCAGAGTCGATTGGAATCGCCACGAATAACCATCCGGAACTCACTTGAGCGTAGAAAAGTCTACAAAATTCCATCATAATGCCCGAATACGTACCGGCACGGGGCTTCAAGGAGATGGAGAATTTCCTCAAGCTCTACGAGAACCAGCGCAATCCCATATACATCTACTTCTACGGCGAGAAGGATAAACAGGGACGCAGCTGGTGTCCCGACTGCGTGGCGGGTAGGTGACGAATTCTCCTCACGGTCCACTGCCGTGTTTCGGTATTAGTGCAGATTGGTATTCAATTTTAGTTCTTTTTTTATTGATACTATGTTTATATATACTAAGTGAGGCAATAGTTTTAGAAAACGATAAAAGCCGGGTTAAAAAAAAAATATTAATTCAATACTTGAGGAAAAAGTTAAATAAATATACCCACGCGTTATGATAAACCCTTAAAAGTTCCACAAATAATCCCGGTTTCGACTCCAATTTCCAGCTAATGGGTTGTACAATTAAAGATTTTACGCCTTAATTAATCTACATTTTCTGATCGGGTGAGGATTACAACCTTCGGGAACTCCATAAGTAATCCCTGTAAACATCTGAGCATACTATACGACACTAGCTTTGAAAAATACGAATTCTCATGAATTTTATCATCAAATTAAAGCTAATACCTCTTACCTAAACATACACATCTTTTGATAAAACCTTATAAAGCAAACCCTTAAAAAACCATTAAAATTGTTCTGGAAATATATTTTATAATCAAATTTAAGCTTATACCTAAAATTGTATATTGTATAGCCCTATAAGTAATACCGTTTTCTACTCTATTTTTCAGCGGAAGATACGATAATGGCTGCCTTTCGGTCGCACGCACCGGCGGACTGTATAATCCTGGTGGTGGACGTGGGCAACCGGGAATTCTGGATGGGCAAGGACAATGAGTTCCGTAAGCCCCCCTTCTCGGTGGAGGGAATCCCAGCCCTGCTCCACTGGAAGGGCGTGGCGAGACTCGATGGCGATCAGTTGCTGAAGAAGACTCTTCTGGAGCTTTTCTTCGAGGAGACCGATCAGCGCAAGAGCAATGCTGGCACTCAATAAAATGCGATTTGAGTCGAAATTCGAGAGAGAGAGTGGTTTATGTATTGCGTTCCACTCGTAGAAAAGTTTGAGTGGAATTGGGGGAGGGGATTGGGGGGAATGAGTGGAAATGAGGAAAAAAGTGAGAGAGGGGGCACTGAAAACGAGTCGAAATATTCTGGTTCGCAGCGCATCACATCGCTCGACATTTTCTCGTTTATTTGCACGCATTTCGTCGACCAGGACGAATCGTTTGGCAAAACGCGGCTGAAATCCAAAAGTCGTGGCAGTAACGGTAAAAAAGCGGCACACGGGCTAACGGTAAACACGCGCGGTAACGCGCCATCTCGCTCGCACGCAAATGCCGCTATTTTACTTTTTTTTTAAGTGTTCTTAACAAATACAAATATGAAATAAAACCTGAATCAATCGTATAATATTGGTAAAAAAAAATTAAAATATATATAAAAAATAAATTTAGCACACGCCCGAACTGTTTAAAAATCGGTTGCTTCTCGTCCAGAGTACAAAAATAATATACAAAAATAATTTAATGATACAATTTTGTAATAAAGCAAAAACACAACAACAACAACCGCAAAAAATAACAAGTTATTTTTACCAAAAAAATAACCGTCATTTTCTAAACCCTGTTGCTTTTGCTACTTTAATAAATGGCTTAATAGCAACAATAAATATAAATAAAATAGGAAATGTCAAGAAACCAATAAAACATTTACTGTAGGAAGTTTTATTATTTAAAATTAAAAAAAAAAAATTAATTTGTTCTCCCTAACTGTTGCCCTGTTGCTTAGTTACAAAAAAAAATGGAAAGAAAGCCATTAAAATCAGATTCACAATAACAAAAATGTCTACTATATTCCATTCTCGATTGAAAGTATATTAAAAAACTAAGGCTTTATAAAAACTATTTAAATTAAAAATATATTAAATTGAAAGAAGATGCAAAATAAAAGGTTTAATGTAAATATAAATTTCTTAAAAAAGGGTTTTAAATTACTATTTGTGCTTTACTAAATCAGATAATGCAAATCAAAATAACTTAAACTTTTTGTGTGCTTTTGATTTAACCATTATTAAATTAAAAGAAATATATTTAAAAAAAAACAGCCAGAAACAGAAAGAGAAGGAGAAGGTGGGCAGGTAGAGAGGTGAATACCGTTGATCCACTTGGCGGAATGGTGCTAATAAAAACGCGAATATGACAACAACATTTTTTGAACAAGTCGCGCCGAATGGATAAATGAAAAAGTAAAAAATAAATAAATTAAAAAAATTGGTAGCGATCGAACAGCTAAAAATATGATAGAAATATAGAGAATGTTGCACATATATTTTTGTATAAATGATTTTTATGGATTTTTGAAGCTTTTTTTATGTAAACCAAAAAGTAGGTTTAAATGATTCAGCCCAAAATATGCGCCCAATTTTTCTATTTCTTACGCTTAATAAAATGTTGTTGTCAAAGTAAACTTATTTTGAGAAGAAAGATATTTTATATATATACTTTGTAATATATTAAATCATATTCCTCGCGAGAATTCTTCCATACAATTTTCTATACAAAAATATATTTTCTAATGCTTGACCCTGGAATATTTATTGTGGCGAAAAATCTAATTTAATGAGCAGTCAAAAAACATTGGAAATTTATAATAAACGAAATCAAATTCTGATTTTTATGTCTGTAGGGATTTTGTTGTTCTGTCAATTAAAATCCGAAAATTCTTAATGAGGCACGTAACAAGCTAGACAGGTGACACCCCGCCATCCTCGATATAGAGAGATTCCCCTGACCATTAAAATTCAGCGAAATGTCATTAAAGAAGCTCGTAAAAATCCGAAATAAATAAATTAAACATACGCAAAAAAGGAAACCAAATGCATATATAGATATTATAAATATTATATAGATGCCGTTGGTAGAGATCGGTGGATTAAAGATTAAAATCGTTTTCTGGGTATTGAGTTTTTCTTGCGTCCTAAATCTTTTATCGCAACGATTTTTATTTATTTATTTAGCTTTCGCCTTCCGTATGCACCTGCAAGTATTTCGATTTAGAGTGTCATTGAAAATCACAATTTATTTATAATTCTCATATAGATATGGGTATCTTGCGATTTGTATCTCTGAGGCCGCTTTGAATATTTTACTTATTATTACTCTTTATATTTAATTGACGCATTTAGTCGATAGGAATAGAAAAAACAAATGTGTAGCGCGTATATCATCGATATGTGGAACTTATATCTATAATGATGATATAGCAGATACATGTGGCTGTGTGCACATATATTATATCTGTTGCGCAGAGCCATGTACATAATTTGCCTATATATATTGAATTTTTATAAGCGAATAAAAAAAATGAAAATGCGCAAAAATCCAATCAAATGTCACACTCGGTTGGATTTGAATAGTGTGGGTTTATTTTTTTTTGTGAAGGTGAGAAAAAAGAGGTAAGCGATTGCAGATAAATATCGAACAAAAATAAATATTTATTAAATTATTATTAAAATAAATAAACGCAGAATTCTTTAAATATATATATTTATGTAAATAAAAATATATTTTTTTGTTATAAATATAAATCAAGTGGGAAGCTTGTAGTCTTGAATTTTTTTCCAATTTATTGTCAATAAAAAACTCAAAAGAAAACTGACCTTCCCGTTAGATTTTTCATACGTGGAACTTGAAATTCCAATCATGCTTATCGAAGCCCCTTGCCCCGCCCCTTTTGACCCACTGGTGCCCCCCACCCCTTCGGCATTTCGGCAGCACTTGCTCCAATTTGGTAATGAGCCATGTGGTCAGCCCCTAGGCATTAACTGACCGATTTCCCAAAACGATTGCGATAAATTAACGTGTACTACCTAAAAAAACGTACAAAAAAATATGGGAAGTGCGGAGGGGGAGGGGAAGGTGTGTGGTTCTTATCACGATGTGCAGAAGTTCCAACTGATAGAGCGTTCGGGGCAAACAAAAACCAAAACGAACAAAAAATCAAACAAACAACAGAAATAACAATTTTTTGCCGGCAACGTTGCTAATGACGACACTGGAAAAAATGGGTTGAGATTGAGGGGGCTTTAGGGGGTGGAGGTAAAGGGGTATCAACTGCCGCGCGCTTTTTCTCGGCTCCACTCTGGGAAAAACTATAACCCTTATTTGTGTAATATATTATATGGAATTTCAATTAATTATTTTCCCAAAAATGCTAAAAATAAATAACCAAAAACATATTTTAGTTTTTTTAATTAGTATTATTTATTAAGCTATTCATTTTATTTGTTTAGAAGCTTTCACTAGGCATGTATCGGTACAAAACAATGTATGATATTAAGGTATTTGTTTTTTTTCGATTTAGTGCAGGAAGAATAAAGCAAACAAGGGCAAAAATAATTACGTTAATTTATTTATTTAACACTTTATAGCATTTCAGTTAATACCAGCTAATTACAGCCCGATAGCAAGTGCTTAAAATGATATGTTTAGAAAATTGATAAGATATGAGAAATAATTTATTTCTTTCACAACAATAAAATAGAGAATTTAGTACTAATAAATTTAAAAAGTTGTTCATTATTTTCGCTCCTCTTTTCTTGTTATAATTATAAAATAGTTTAAGTTTAATGTCTAGTTAAAACATTTATAAATGTTGCTCAAATTTCTCATTATAGTTTAATAACTTTTATTTTACTAACATAGGAAATTCAGAATAAACGAACAAATGTTATTTTGGAATCTTCTTATCTTTTATAGGCCTTTGCTTACTATTTCTTATTTCTACTCTCATTTTATTGATCCTTTATATTTAGGTTATTTTTAAAGTATTTTTAACTTCTTGTTGAGTGTTATTTTGGGTATTATTTATTTCGTGGGGCATCCGTTCCCTGTTCTCCGTTCTAATTTCTTTTGGCTTTCACCCGCTCCCCTTAACCCTTTGTCGCCTCCTCGTTTTGTTGACGTTGGCTGACACTTCCCGATTTCCCGACCTTTTTTCCGATGCGGTTCGATGGCGACGACGGTCGAAATTCAGATTTAGATTCAGTCGGGCTACGTTGCCGGTTCGGTTCTGTACTGCTCGGAACTCGGAACTCGCAAATCGAACTCGATTCCAAGTCGATTCCAATTGCAATTCCAGCTTGAGGCTCACACACAATTCGATTTCGTGTTTGTTTACTATCTTTAATTGCAATTAATATAAGTAATGCCAGTACATAGTGATGGCGATGGCAATAACAATAATAATAATAATAACAATAACGATAGCAACAGCGAAAACAGCGGCAGCAATAAACAAATTTATTTTGTCTTTCCGAAGATCGGCTGGCTGGCAATAAAACCAAATAGGAAAAAAGCTCGTGATCGAGATCGTGCTTGTGATGACCATTGAATTGAACATTCACAAAGATCCACAAACGGACAATTTCTTGCCCTATTTACAGATTTATGTGCGACATGTGACTCTTTTTCATCTGTTGATTAGTTGATTTCGGAACTAGGAATTTAAAAGTTTGTAATTTTTGATTTTAGTTGATTTTGTGTTTTTAAAATACCAACGACTTAAAATTTTGACAAATATTTCCAACGTTACGAATGATAATTATTGATATTTTGCTATATCGAAAGATGTTAAGTGTAGTTACAAATACATGTGGTTTCATATAGAGAATCTTAAAGATCGTTCCCGATCTGAAAGTTATCTTATCATTCAGGCAGCTGTGTTAAAGTTATCTAAACGAGCACTTATCTGGCCGATGTTATTTTCTAATGGACCTGATAAGATTTTAATTGGGGCTTCCTAGAGATCGTTAAAAATATTGAGATGGTAAAAAAGTCATAAACGTGTTGTTACACCTTAAATGATCTAAGAAAATCAATTAAATATATCAGATAATTAGGGATGAGTTTCTCTGAATATGACTTGAAATTTCCAAACTTTTGAATAAAAATTTAATGACGATCTAGCGAAATCCACTTCACTTACGTTGTTCCCTCCTTTAGTAAATCAATCACTTGTGAAGTGTGTTTGCTTAAGTAGTTAGAGCTTTTTGATTGATCGGTGATCACTGAACTTGGATTCTGTCAATATTTAAGTTTTATTTGTTGACTCTTCAAATTGATTAGGAAATGGGTTGAAAAATCGCGTACAGCTTTTGATGATGATGTTTTCGCTTCGTGATCTTTTACTTCCTCTGATCTGTTGATTTAAGTACAAATATCTCTGATCTTTTGAAATCGTTTTTGAAATAGATTATTTTTTAATGCGTCTTCAAAGGTTTTATTTGACTTTTATATTATTTTTCGTTTACATTGATGATTGGCATTACTTTGTACATAATGGAAACAGTTTTTGAGCTATTATGATCTTTAGTTTCCTTATGGATTTTTTTTACATTGGTCTACAAGTTTTCACTTTGTTTGAAATGTAACATGTGAAATGTAATGTAATAATATTATTCATTATTCCTCTTTTGAGAAAAAGTCAAATATTTTTTGCTTTTAAAAGAATCAAACAATTTGGTAACCTAACAGCTTATTAATAATTAGTTTTTGTGATCTTTTTGATTTGTTTCAATTCCAATTTAGATATGTTCGCTTCGTGATTTTACATTTCCTCCGCTTAATTTTCTCCGCTTCGGCTTCTGCATTTCTGACGTTTGATGATGTTTTCGCTTATTGCTTTCCATTTTCATTTCCATTTTCAATTTTATTATGACTTTTTTGCGTGCGCGATTAAAATCGCCCGTCTCTCTCCGACATTCTATTTCTATTTTTCCATTTTTTCTATTTCCAATTCAGAGGCTGTTCGCTTTATTCAATTTCAGTTGCCTTTCAGTTGATTTTGGCGCGTTGTGCTTGACCGATCATCTTGAGAGCGAAAAACAGCAGAATAGAATCCGACGCGAAACACGACCCCAGATTTGGGTTTAAAAAGAAACCAAAACAAATGCAAAACAGATTAAATCAGTTGTAGAAAATAATAATAGTAAAACTGGGGTCTAAGCAACCGATAAGCTCACTTATCTGTGCGGGCGTGTGTGATTCTGCATTATATACCCCATACTGTATATACGTATATATGCAATTTATTATAATTGTTTGCAGTCTGCGGCTGATAAAGACTTTGATTGAAAATTAACGCGTGTGCTAAAAAATAATTACGATTTGATAATCATAAAAAGAAAAGTTATTGACCTCCACGTTGAAAAGAAAATTCGATATATTTTGTTACCATTTTTTTTCGGTTACTGTGCTATTTAGAAATCAAAAATTTTCGGCGATAAGCCAACGGAAGCTGATAAACAACAAAGAAGCGGCTGGCGGCTGGCATCTGGAAAATAATAAAACTCTTGAAGGTTTGAGGTGAGTTTTTGAGTGTAAAAATCGAGTGAAAGAGCGGCGGCTGCGCACTTTTTATCGCGGGCTTTTCGCAAAAAAGGGGGTTTTTCTCGTGCAAAAACTGTCAAAAGAGCAAAAAAGCGGAAAAGAGACGAAACAACAACAAATGCTGCAGAACAAGCTAAAAAAAGGAAGAAAATAGAAAATGACAACAAAAAAAGCAGCCCAAACAACAACAAATGTAACGCGGAAAAGGCAGTTTTCCTTGGCCGCAGCAGCAGCAGCATGCGAGAAATTCATCCGCAAAGCCACAAATTAAATATGATTTAACGAATAACTATCGCAAATGGCAATATCCATAAAATCCATATAAATAAGCAGCTTTCTTTTTTTTCGAGTGCTTTAATGTTTGTGCAAAAAAATAAACAAAAAAGGTGTGAAATAAAAATTTATAAAAAAAACTTGCAGTGCCAAATTGTTAAAAAGAAAACCAAACAAATAAATAAAGTGTCTGAAATGAAAATACGAAACGCTTTTAGAAAATAATAATTAAAGTGTCGTGAATAAATTTAAATATAAAACAAGGAAAATCTGAATTTTCACGGCTAACAAACCTCAAATAATTCAAACAAAAATAAACAACAAAAAACACAGGCGGCATTTTGCAGAGTGAGCTAGAAGCAGAGCAGAATTCGAGGAGACAAAAGGTAAGTGACCTTCCCTGGCACCACCCACAAGCCCCACTTCCACTCCCCCACAAAAGCACAAACCACCCGCAGGAAAAACAACAAACTCCCGAATTCAAAGCAATTAAAAATTCTCAGCTCGTTGCCGTTTGGGGAGTGAGTTGAAAAAAAGAAAAGAAAAATCTGCAAAAATTTTCATTGCAATGTTTGTGGAGCCGTTTTTTTCTGGGTTGAAAAATTGGTGATTCCATTTATTTGGGGCGGTGGGCGTTCTATTTTCCTGGGCCGGACTACAACATAATAAAGGCCCAGTACTTGTCCGCTGTCGGCAAACATTTTCTTGCCTTATTTTTATTGAATTTTATTGTTCTGCCGCTGGAGAGAAAAGCGCCTGCGTTGGGAAAATCGGGAGAAAAATGCGAATTGAAGAGAGATTTCTCTCAGTCATTACTCAACATTGAGTAGGTCTGGTGTTTTGGAAGACAATTTTGAATAGGTAGCTCGGATTAAAACCAGGTGGACACATTCTCTGGGAGAGAGAAGCCGGAGATTCGGCGAAAAGTGAGAATTGAGCGAGTCTTCTTTGAGTCTTTCACCCAGGAAAACAAGTGGAAATCAACTCATTAGCGAGTCACTGTTATTTGTCCACAAATTGTGATTTTTAGAGAACTGTGAACGTAAAAATATTTTATGTCTAAAAATTATACCTAACAAAAATTAAAAAAATGAATTCAATATTTGTATTATTTCATTAATCTATTTCTTATTAATTTAACACCTTAGGGGAATAAAAAAGGAAATGTTTTTTAAAAACTATCTATTTCTTGCTCGTAGGCTTCTTATTAAATAAAACTTTGAAAATAACTGTTAGAATAACTCAAATAAGAAAATATTAATTGTTTCATTGAGATAAAGCAATGTCTTTATAGTAGTATTTGATTATAATTCAAAATGTAATTTTTTTTTCGAAATGCTACACGTATTTTTTTAAAAGAATTCAATTTACTTTGATTTTAATTTAACTTCTACTAAATTAATTGTTCTAGATTTCATTCATGTAGTCACCGTTTCCTAAAGTGTTCACTCATAACCGCTAAGTTGGTTGAGTTCTCTTTCATTTTGAGTTTCACAGCAGTTTCAGCGAATTTGTGAGTAGGTTTTTCGAGTGAACTTCCCAAGATTGAGTCGTTTTTGTGCAGACTTTTGGTTCGTGGCCTACCATACAGACACACGGACAGGACACATGGGTCCTTTTGGCTCCTTTTTAGGAGCGGCATTCCTGCCGTATCACATTTGTGTGTGTTGTATCTGCCGGATTCGAAAAAAAATGAAAAAATCCGTGTCGACTTTCCTGGTTACTTAACCGAGGCTCTGCCATCATTTCGCTTTCAGTTTTCCCTTTTTTCCCGGTCGCATTTTCCCTAGTTTTTCTCGGTTTATATTTTTTGTGTTTTTTTTTTGGTATTTTTGTGAAACCTGGCGTTTTTGGTTTTTGCTACTTTATGGTCCCTTTCTTCTTCTTTTTACGACTGCCTTGTCGTCTCCACTTCCTTTACTTCCATTTTGAGTCCTTTTGTGACGTCTTTCTTGTCCTGGCCTTCCTTTTCTTCTTCTTTCTCTCCTTCGGTGGCAACAACAAATTGGCGCCATTAGAGAAATAGTAATCAAGGCATTAGCATATATATTTTTTATTTCTGGATAGGATACATGTACATATAGTGAGAGTACGAGTACCAGCCGGATGTTGCCATCCAAAAGATGCCACCAAAAATTATTCGGGCGTTCTTTGCTTTCATTGGCTAGTTGGCAAGGTCGTTCACTCGATGATGGGAGAATTTGGTCATCAAAGGTTAAGCTCGAATATTTAATTCGAATAAAAATAAGACATCTAATTAGTACAAAAAAAAATTGTCAACTCAAGGATCTGTTCTCTGTTTTATGTAATACCTTTTAACAACACCTTATCAAATTACAAGTTTTAGTTTTTGTTGAAAAATATATATTAATTTACCTACGGACATACAATTATTTTTTGGGCGGTGTAGAAATATTTATCACCTATTTTAAGCTTATTTGCATTTTATAGTTTTTGAATTTAAAATTTACCCTCTAGCCTTTGATTCATATTAATTTTGCAAAATTTTTTATTCATTTTATTATCTAAAAATTTTAAACACTAATTTTGAAAACTAAATATTGGTTCCATTCTAATTTACTTTCAGGCTATCCCTAATTCAATTATAGCTTAGTTTCTTGCCAACTTGTAACTAAGTATTCAATGTTGTAAACACAAAGCGAAACCTTAGAGTCCTTTTTTCCTTGGCAGAAAAACTTTTCCATTATATTTACTTTTCTTTTTCCTCCTTTCATCTCACGATTATTCCCAAGTAATTCCATAATAACTCTTATTAGAGGACCTACACTTTAAAGTTGAATCGACAGCAATTTGACCAACAATTCCATCTGTTATTCATCTATTATTCTCTTTTATGTCCACATAAGTTTGCTTTTTTTTTTGGCTTGTTCAATAAACACAAATCGGTGAGAAAACAAACATAAAAACATAAAGGGAAACGATTTCCAAACAAAAATCCTTGACAAATAAAGCAAATGTATTTATATTAGGTGACCAGAGTAGAAAATAATGGGAAAACAGAGGAAAATTGGAGAAGGAGGAAAACCACCGACAAAGGGCTCTACTAATGAGGCCGTTGGGGAACATATTAAACTTCAACCAGCTACATAAAAAGAAAAATCCAAACATTCTCACATGAAAATGCGGTTGACACACAGAGGGAAATAAGTTATGGTTTGGGTATTTATTTTAAGTTTTACGAATATTATTAGTTTACAACTTTTTTAAATCTACCAAAAACATTTTAAACCCATTTAAATATAAATATAAATATTAGTTGTATTTTTATTTGAATTATAAATTTAATTAATTTTTGTTTATGATGAGTTTATTTACTTAAAATTAAAAGCTAATCTTTGGGAAATTTTCGCTGTAAAGTAAGTTTAGGGTTATATTTTATATTCATAAGAAATTTAGGGCCAATACCATTTTATTTCCAGTCTCTAATAATTTTTAAAATAATATTAAATCGATAAGTGGAAAATATCAAATATTGTTTGGGTGTATTCATTTTGTTGCTTATATTGCCATGCAAACGCGGTAACTTTTTTCATTGGGGTTTTCAGTAAAAGGGGGTGGCAAAGTGTTGCCAAAACCGATCGCATTTCTTTGGAACTCGGGTAACTTTTTAATTTAAAAAAGAAACAGAAACGGAAACTGGATAGCTGAGATTGAGGAGTGGGTTTGGGCTAGAGGGGATGTTAAAATTAGAGGGGTTTCGGGGGTTTCTCGCAACTTACTTTGGGCAAAGACAAATCGTAGCGTTTTCTCCTCCTCCCTTGAAAAAGAAGCAAAATGAAAACCCCAGAAAACCGAAAAGTTCCACGCTCAACTCAACTCAACTGACTCACAAAATTAAAGTAATAATAACTTTGTCTCACCACCACCCATCCAAAAAAAAAAAACTTTTGTTTTCCCACCTCTCGGCTCTGTTTTTTTTTTCCTCTTTATATGTCCTCTGGCTATGCCAAGTGAAAGTTAAAGGAAAATGACTTTTCGGGTATGGAATTCAGTTTGACAGCATTATGCATTTTCCATATTAAACTTAAAAATGCTAAGAATTGCACAGTTTCAGATATTTTCTCGTTAAATAAAAGCCGAGTAAACAATGTTGCAATTTTAACTATAGTTTTGCTTCTGAAATGTTGGTTGCATAAATTATTCGTTCCAATGCAAGCATAAATGGAAAAATAATCTGTAACATCAGATTTGACCATTAAGTAATTTTAAAATTGTTCACATTTTTAGTAAATTCCACATGATTAATTAAAGGCCTTGTATTATTTATACAACTGCTAGCTTTATTAGAAAATTTGTTCCTATTAATGACACAAAATTTTAAATTTTTACTAAATCTTTAATATTGTGTTTGGTTTTAACTATGGGGTATTGTTAAGTACGTTTTTTAATACACAGCTGCATATCCCGTGTTTTTCACCTTCAGCAAAAGTTTCGACTTATGAACTTTTCTCCGCGAACATAAGAACATAAAATAACATAAAATACGTAGCTGTTTCTGCTTGTTTGTTGATTTCTTGGTTTGTTGGCTTTGCGACAAAGCAAACAAACAAAAAGGCAACACCAGCGGCCAAGTCAAAGTTGCGAGTGGCCTAAAGTAATATTAATGGCCATGGCAGTTCATTGTTTAAATTTCCGCCCAGACCCCCCAAATTCTCCTTCATCGCCAGGACCTTGCCCCCGGCCTATTAGTGCGGGAAATTTCCGAACCTAAAAAAAAAGAAACCTACACAAGCAACTGCACTCGGAGAAAAGTATACCACCAAATCAATTGCTGTACAAATGTAATAAAGGTTAAATTAACAACATTAAATTAATACTGGCGTTTATTAAAATAAAAATGTATTTTTAGCCTAATATGTATGTAAGTATATTAAAAAAAAAAAAAAAAAAGCGGTACTAGATTGATGTCATTAATTTGCAACTAAAAAAGTGACATACCTATACCAAACACATGTAGTAGTTTATACTAGTTCGATTTCACCATCAAAAATCATCGATTTTCTCGCAGTACACAAAAATTTCATTGGCGTGATGGAGGGGTCAAAGAACACTCAGCAATTGTTTGCATACAACACTATGTGCGACTGTGTGTGGTGAAAAGCGCGTGAAAATGTTGGGAAAAATAATAAATAAATCAGCAAACATTTGAACTGAACTTTTGCATGCCCTTAAGGGCCAAGTATAAAACTTTAGAATAATTATGCGAAAATATGGAAATTTATTTGGAAATTTTAGGAACAAAAAAGGAAAACTTACGTTGTTAGAAGCAAACAATTACATATCCAAAATTTTAATTAAACATTTCATGAGTTAGATGATGTAAATAAACCTATTTTTTTTTAAACTAAAACTATATTTTTTCTCACATTGACTAGAACAAATAATATACTCGAGTAGCAAAAGTATTAAAAATTCTTATTAAAGTATATTTCCTTAAAGACAAGTAAGAGGACCAGTTAAAACAGAACAACTTATTATTATTATAGAAATGCCGTCGTCGAATGTCAAAATGCCAGGATAAATACTCATTTATATATATAAAAAGAAGTACACAAAAGCAAGAGGGCGAGATATTCCACTTGAGGGGGTGAAAGAGAGGAACATAGTCGGCGGAAAACGGTGGAAAAGTCCTTGGAGGGGTGCGAAAAATTCCTGAAGTTCTTAGCGCCAAGGAAAACCGCAAGCCCTATGGCGGCTCTTTGCTCTGCTTTCCCGCTTTACCGCTTTCCTCCTGCCTTCGTACAGTTTTCCCCCTGTTTTTTCCACCGATTTTTTCCCCCCATTTCTCCCTGTGTATGTTTGTCCAGGCCTTGGACTGGCATTTTAAGTGATTTAATGTTTGGCTTTTGCTTGGAACAGTTGAAGTTAAGGTAATGTAGAGGGGGAAGTTTACCACCCCATTGAAAGTGTAAGAAAGCGAGGAAAAATTATGGAGAAAGCAGGGGGAAATTAGGGAGAAGAGGGCGACAAAAAATGCTGTCGCTGCCGAATTATTTTCAAGCAAATGTTACGCATACTCAGCACAAATCTGTCCATACACAAACATTGTTTTTGGCAAATCCCTAACATTTGGAGAAAATCAGTGGCAGCAAAATAAAGAATTGGG
This sequence comes from Drosophila gunungcola, assembly GCF_025200985.1. Classification (NCBI taxonomy): domain Eukaryota; kingdom Metazoa; phylum Arthropoda; class Insecta; order Diptera; family Drosophilidae; genus Drosophila; species Drosophila gunungcola. The sequence goes on from NW_026453259.1 coordinate 269,584, forward strand.
AAAATTATAAGTGAAAATGTATGCCACAGGTTCTGACGTTGGCCATTTTATTGTTACCCACGAACAAAAGTATTTTCTAAGCACACAAACTCAATTTTCGTTTTCTCAATTTAACAATAAAAAGTTAGGAAGGAAAACAGAAAGAAAAGGCGCAAATATTAGATACTCAACTAAAAGTAAATCTCATCAATTTAAGAATATTCTAAATAGTTATTTAAACTTATTTAAGAATGGAAAAAGTAAGTTATACACCCATTTAAAGATATATTTAATATTTGGCAAATGATTTAATAACATGGAGCTGAGAAGTTTCAGCAAAATGCAGCCACGCTTCATTAGCTCCATTTGCATTGATGAAAATGGCCCGAAAACTTTTAGTTTCGCAGCCGGAAATTTCCACACAAAACACACTTATCCTTATTTCTCCGAAAGGATCCAGCGAATGTGTGTATTTTTGGGGGATAACGCCCAGTCAATGTTGTGGATGCCACCGGCCGTCCTTCGATTTTAGCCTCGACTTTTTGGGCCCCGAAGTTTACCACCGGAACTTTCCTTTTTATACCCTTGCAGAGCGTATTATAATTTCAGTCAGAAATTTGCAACGCAGAGAAGGAGACATCTCCGGCCCTATAAAGTATATATAATCTTGATCAGCAACACTAGGAGAGTCGATCTAGCCATGTCCGTCTGTCCGGCCGTCTGTCCGTCCGTTTCTACGCAAACTAGTCCCTCAGTTTTAAAGCTATCTGCATGAAACTTTCCCAAAGTTGTCTTTCTATTGCAGTTAGTATATAAGTCGGAGCGAGCCGGATCGGCCGACTATAGCATATAGCTCCCATTGGAACAATCAGAAAAAAAAATTAAAAAAAAATTATAACTTTTGTTAGCAGTATATTGGAAGCTGTATAGATCAAGTGGATATAAGATGTGACTATTTAATAATTTAATAATAATAACACTTATGTTCCATTCCGATGTTCCAATAATGTAGAATAAGTAGTAAGGACTATGTGAAGATCAGAATAGGGTAACACTTGAATTGAGAGAGACAATTGGAAGCAGACGTGAAAAAGCTAAGCTGAACAGAAATTAAATAAAATAAAAACTCAAGAATTGAAATAAATAATATAAACCTGCGTCAACACTTTGCTGTTTTTAAATTATTTTTTTAGTTCTTCGACATATAGTAATGGTTAAATATTTCAGAATTACGGTTTAAATTTCATCAAAATCGGACGACTATATCATATAGCTCCCATAGGAACAATCGGAAAAAAAAATTATAACTTTGCTGATTTTTAATTTTTTTTTTTAGATCTTCGACATATAGTAATGGTTAAACATTTCAGAATTACGGTTTAAATTTCGTTAAAATCGAAATTATAGAAATAATTAAAAAAAAATTATTTGTTACATTAATAACAATGTAATAATTGAGCTGCAAATCATCACAGCTTTAATGTTTTTAAACATATATGCAAGTAAATCATAATTTTAATGTTTTAAAGAATATTTAGTTATTGCAATAGCTGCAAGGGTATATGAACTTCGGCTTGCCGAAGTTAGCTTCCTTTCTTTTTTTTGCTGACATCGTCTATTTTCAAATTATTAAGCCTACCAATGACAACGCACAAACTGCACTCGAGTCCTTGGATCTTTGGAGTGTCGGGCTAATTCCGATGTCCTTTGGCTTCCATTTTCCACCCTAAGCCAACTGCCAAAGTCAGCACTTTTTCCGCTTGGCATTCAAAGATTTTCCTTTTGGCAACTTGGCAACCGAAAATCAACAAGTGAAAATGCAAATGTGATTATTTACTAAGCGCTTTAAACATTGTTGTTTTTTTTTTTGCTTTGTTCACCCCTGTATATTTCATTTGAGGGTCTCACCATCAACAGGTAAAAAATTTGCTTTGCTTTTTTTTTGTGTGTGTCGCATTGAAATGGAAATTCATGAGAAAATTCATTGCAGAAAAATTTATAGGCGACTGCCTAGCCTTTGTTTTCCCAGACTGTTTTTAATTTCTTTATATTTTCTTTGGGGTAATTGCACATAAGACTGCCTTCTTGATTAAACGTCAATGGGATTAAAGTATTCGTTTTCCCTTTCATTTTCCTTTATTTGCTTTCCTTCGCGATGCCTTTTCTGTTATTGTGCATAAATTTGGCTTCGAAAGGTGAACAGAAGATGATGAAAATTAATAGCGGAGAAAATTTATCCAATTTAGAGATTTTTTTCGATACCCTGACCATTAAAAGATTTCCGAGGAAGTCTTTGATTTTAATTCTTTCTTGTAACATATATATAACACACAAAATTAGTATGTAGTTTCCCAGTTTGATTAAAATTCGATAATATATATATATAATATAAAAAAAATGTGTGAAATTGCTCCAAGATATTAAAAATGAAAACAAAAGAAAGCTTCTAGGACGCAATATTCTTATTAAATGAAAACTGTCTCGTGTGTGCGGGTTACCCCAAAAAGACGAGTGTGTAAAATGGGGGCGGAAAAACTCCCATTTCCCAGGGGTAAAATCCTTAATGAGCCTTTGCCTTTTCCATTTTCCCTGTCCCTCAAAAGTTACTCGGCTTCTGTGCCTCGGCATGCAAATTAATTTAAAACAATTTCTTTTCTGGTTTCTGGCCCCGCCAAACTAATAAAGTATACAAAATATTCAACACCATTACCGCTCTTTTCGCGACTTTACACAGCGCTTGAAAAGATATTAGAAACTATAGGAATTTTTAAATATTTTAAGCTCGTTGTGATAATTAAAAATCAATTCTTTTATGATTAAAATAAATTATATTTCTTTTAAATATATATGAATTCTCCGATTCAATAATGTTTAAGATTTTAAAAAACAATAAACACCTTAAATAATTAAAAGAAATGAATGAACATTTATATTGATAACTATCATTGTATGATGCTGCGCAAAATAAAATTAAACATGTATTAAAAATAAACATTTGTTTTGATCCGACTATCTTCTGTCATCTAATGATCTGATGTGTTATACTTAGTATTCTTATAAAATTTGTTTATAATTATTTTTTAATAGTTTTAATTAATATACAAAACTACTATTATTTTGAGCCCAGCTGTAAGCCTGTGTGTATGCCACGCCCGAAATAAGCATCATTAGGCGCTTGGCAGGCGCGCCTTTAAAAAGAGGAGTTGTCTTAAGTGGGACCGGCCAGGTTGAAGATGATTTTTCAAAAAAGAAAATAATGTTTCCCATTGCAATCGGTGAAAATGGGCGACAGCTGGAAGATGCCTTGAGGGCATTTTCATTTTACACAAACCCATGCTCGAGTTACCAAAAGTGAGGAGAAAAATCGGTAAAAACGGGCAAATCCCAGGGAAAGGTGAAGAAAATGTAGGTGGTCCTTTCACAAGAGCAAAAGCGTGTCGGGCCCAAAAAAAAAGAAAAGAAAATGCGTCAAGGTGTTCGAGAAAAGCATTAGGAATATGGAGAAAGTAGCAGGGAAAGTGATGCCAAAAAAACCTTTGTCGTTAGTTTTTTTGTTTGGGGGTCCTTTTGCCTTTCAAAATTGCGTATTGGCAGCTTTTTTGGCTTAAATGAAATGAAACGCAAAAATGAAGATGGATCGCATAACGGCCACAACAACAACGCTAAATGGCAGTGTAAAGTGATGCTAATCGAGTGGGAAAAAAAAAAAATTTAGCGAACGGGAAATCCTTAAAAAAAGGCCAAACAATTATTTTACATCATTATTTAACAGGCGTTTACAAAATTTCCCAAGGAGAAAAGGAGCAGTTTAAAAATTCTTCGAATAACAAAACTGTTGTTGGTGCAACAATTTAACAATAAAATTAAAAAAACTTACTTAATTAATTAAATTTTAACTGAAATCAATTAATAATTAAATTAAAATAAAGTTTTAATTGCATGAGAAAACATTTCCAAATTGGTAGGCTTTTGCTTTTGGTTAGAGCCTTATTTATATTAAATAAACGGTTGTTGTTTTAAAATGTTTATTCTTCTGAAACACAATAATTTTAAAAAGCTCAAACAACGTTATTCAAATAATTATTTGGAACGTTTAGATCGGTTTCAGTATTTTAGTATTTTAATAAGCCCACTTCACAGCTTTAAGGTATTTTTCTGAAAAAGACTCGACGGTCACACTTAACCAAGCGACGCCGATAAAAGAGGACGAAAAGTGTAATTGATTATAATATTTAGTGATTTTACCAATTTGTGTGATTTAAAAATAGTATTTAAAGTGAAAGTGTGATTTGGGAAAGGTATGTGTAAGTCATGCTTGAATATTTGGCTTGAAACACTTTATTTTTATCAGTAAGCCAGTTGGAGGGAACATCTCGCTGATCTTATTGACGAGATAGGCTGGCTTTTCTCCAAATAATAACCAAATCTTATATACATACATATACGTTAAAATATATACCTTTGATCCCTTACAAAGTTGAGGGAATGCATTTTGCACTTGTAATAATAATTAAAATGCAGAAATACACAAACAATGTATGTACATATGTATACATTAATGGGTATTCCAAAATGCGTTTTTCTCTGATGGTTAATGCATGATTTCGTATGTATATGTATTATGGTATGTTTATGATTACACTAGGACATCCAATTGGGTGTGACAAAACTGTATGTATCTCTATCTATATAACCCTATATAGTATATACCCAAAGTACAATAGTAATTGAGATGACTATGTACTTAAGTGGCCAAGTGGGTTGATCGAAAAGCGAATCCAACGGTGGCAAATGATGGCTTATAAAGTTCCGAATGAAATTATAGCTATTGAATTAACTAATTGTATTTTGCCCGGCTTCCGAAAGGGGTTACGGCACACACAAAACACACACAGGACACTCGAGATACACCCAAAAGTCCTCTGACCTTCAGTTAATCAAGTATAATCAATGGCTTGACGGGCAGCTTTGTCCCCATCTCTTAAATCTCTTAAGGATGATTACATTTTGCGGTCAGGGACTGTTTGCCAATAGTTATGGCAACAGTACCTTAAATGCACATTAATTAATTAACCATCTAATTGTGAAGATTTGATACTCTGTATAGTTAAGACAATCTTATATAATACTTTATCGATAATGCATTTATATCTATTAAATAGTATAGAAAGTATTCATAAAAATTATATTTTTATTTAAAGTTATTGTTTAACATACTTTCAGGAATTACAAAACTGAATAAATGATACTCTGTATAGTTAAGACACATGAGAAAAAAAATAGAAAGCGTATTTAACTTTCACTTCTTATTTAATTGAATACTTTTAACTTTAGGAATTGGCAAATACTCTCCAAAAGCTAATTTTTTTAAACTAACATTTTTATACCCTTGCAGGGGGTATTATAATTTCAGTCAGAAGTTTGCAACGCAGTGAAGGAGACGTTTCCGACCCTATAAAGTATATATATTCTTGATCAGCATCACTGGGAGAGTCGATCTAGCCTTGTCCGTATTGCGTATACGCAAACTAGTCCCTCAGTTTTAAAGCTATCTGCATGAAACTTTCCCAAAAGTTGTCTTTCTATTGCAGGTAGTATATAAGTCGGATCGAGCCGGATCGAAAAACTATAGCATATAGCTCCCATTGGAACAATCGGAAAAAAAAATTATAACTTTGCTGTTTTTTAAATTTTTTTTAGTTCTTCGACATATAGTAATGGTTAAATATTTCAGAATTACGGTTAAAATTTCATTAAAATCGGACGACTATAACATAAAGCAATAAAACATAAAACAATAAAAATATTAAAAAATTTAACATTTTTATTTTGTAATTTTTTTTAGTAATTCTTTTTTATCATTTAATTATTTGACAGTTAAGAATTACGCTTTTAATTTTATTAAAATCGGAAAACGGTATCATATAGCTGAAAAATAACTAATTAAACTGCAAATCATCATAGCTTCAATGCTTTTAAACATACACACAAGTAAGTCATAATATTAATGTCTTCAAGAATAAGCTGCAAGGGTATATAAACTTCGCATTGCCGAAGTTTGCTTCCTTTCTTGTTATAATTGTATTCTAAAAACTAAATCAAAGCCTAAAAAGTTTCTAAACTCGTTTATGACATCATCACTATTCGCGCAAACATATAAAATCCCCTTTAGAAGACTGTTGCTACTTAATGATGTTTAATATTTCCCCTCCTCGCCCCATTCCACGCCCTATTATTCCTATTCTTGGCATTAGCCGTGTGGTTGTCTTTTTAATGCGCTTAACATCTCCTGAGCATCCTGAGCTGCTGAGCACACGCTTGTGTGTGTCTGATTGTGCTAGGGAAACCTGGCGAGCGGAGTACCCTTAATCGCAAGTAAATACACTAGGAAAAATTTACATAATTTGGCGGGACTCATATAATAAATACTTGTCTAAGTCCGAAAAGGGTTAAAAAAAACCAAATCGTGCCACAATTAATACGTACAAGACTAACTTTCGCACAATATATTTAAAAAATTCTTGAATTATTTATTCGAAACAAATATAGGTAACTAAATATGTCGATTTTTTTAAATGTATGTTTTTAATTTATTTTCTGTGTGTGGAGAGAGCCACTACACATATATCTAGCTGATTCTCGCACATGAACTGGGGGTGTTGTTAATGATGCGCGGTTCGCACTCCAAGCTTGAGTTTGGAATTGAACACAGAGGTCGGATGAAAAGGTGGCTAGAAAAGCGAAGGAACAATGGCGTAGCTCGAGGGAAAGATGTAATGGAAGTAGCTGGGGAACCAAACCCCCTGAAAAACCGGCGAAAATGGAGCGCCATTAAGCCTTTGCCATCGCAATTTGTTTTGCAACAGTTGAACAAATTCTATGCAATAAATCTGCACGACGCAAAAGAATAAATAAAAAAAAATTTTTCGGATAAATAACATTATTAATCATGACTCAGAATATTCTATGGTAGAAAGTAACATTAAAGCTATATGAATATCTGTCTTGTTTAAAAAATATAATTCAAGATTTCCTTGAATTTCTATACTAGAAAATAATTTTCTAATATATATGTACTTTCCGATCACAATAATCATTGTATATCCATAAATTTAAAGATGTGTTTAACCTTACGTTAAATATTTCTGTGAACATGCAATACCCTAAGCCTATATTTTTATTAAAAAAAAGATTTTGTATTTTTGTTAAGTGTTATTATACCAACGCATCGAATATGTGTCTATATTTTGTGGCCCTAGGATATTTCGTTTAACTATTTCTGATTGAAATATTCCATTCAACCGAGAAGTGTGTTTGCCTTGGCAAAAGTTACATACCCGCTCGTTTCTAATGGTAAGCTGCAATTTATAACAATTTAATTTACACATAACTCTGCACTAAGCCCCAACTAAGCTTCAAAATGTGCATCTTCATCTAGCCAAGTGTCAACAAGAGGCCACAGAGGGTTAAGACGGTCCAGGGGTTCCGGGGGACACAGAGGGTTAAAAGGACGGCCTAATAAGAGAGAAAGAAATATTTTGCAATTGCAATTTCAAATGTTTACCTTGTGGGAAAGCGGGGGAAAACGCTACCGGGGGTACGTAATAAAATTTATATGCAATTTCGCAATAAAATGAAAATTCGTAGAATGTAAATTTATAGAGAAACGGATGACAACGGGTGCTGATTGTTGTCTAATTGTTTTCACACATGTAGTACAAACATAATTATTTATTTACCATTTAAATGGGAACGCTCACAAATTTAAATTCTAGTGAAATGATTAACAGATAGTTGGAGTGAAGTAAAATAATTAAGTGTCTTGAAAATTTTAACTTTAATTTTTTTTTTTTTTTTTTTTGAGTAGAACAACATTAAATAACTCTTTATATATTATATTACAACCATTACTGAATGCCATTTCTAAGGCCACAAGCCCGAAAAATTTACTTGAATTCCGTTTTTTTTAAATAAGCCCTGCGAACAATGAAGGAATTGCACAAATTTCACTTTAAAATTACTAAAATGTTAACCTTTCTAAAGAATTATTTATTTGGTGTTAATAGAAGCAGCCAAACATTGGCGTTTTATAAGGAAGACCCGTTTTTATGGCATGTTTAAGTTTTGTTTTATTTTTTCGCTCTCGTAAATTAAATGGGGTTTCTGTTTTCGACATAAGTTGATGAATAAATATTTGAACATCGTATTTCAGTCATTCGACTTAATTTACGATACCTCCATCATCTATGTCTTAATTCGTCAATCAGTGAATTTGTTAATTGAACTTCCACTCAAACTGTTAGCCGATCCAATAAAATACAATGATGTGCGAAGTAAATTTCCATTAGGCAAAGGAAAATGGGCCGCAAATAACTCAGTATTATTTAAAACTGTTTTTGGAGAATTCTCGAATATTTATGGTCGCTGAAAAGAACTAATGTATGGTCCCTGGAGGTGGGCGGTTTAGCAATATATTATACGATACACATACAAATTGATCGTAAATCTTGGCCATTTCCCCGATTTCTTTTTGCCTGTCCTTGTCCGATTTGCATTTCCCTTGGGCATAAATTTCGATTTTCCATTTCTTCTTCTTTGATCATTTCATTTCAACACGAATTAGCTTTTGGCAACTTAATTAAAAAGAGTTTTTTTTTTACTGTATATTCTTTTTCATCATTTTTGGGGACACTCGTGCAACAAGTTGACGGCTGTCGGTGACGCACAACAGAAATTTATGATTGCCACAAAAACGAAAAACCGAATTTCAGAAATTATGAATTTTATTTATTTTTTGTTCTTTTTTTCTAAAGTTGGCTGGCTGGCGGAATTTATTGAAAAAATTTAAATGAAACATAAATATAAGGCAGTGGACATGTGTGTGTTGTCTTTAGTTTTTCATTTACCATTTCTGTGTTTTTCTTTGCCCGATTTTCTTGAGGATTTTGCACTCGTAAACCATTTTCAATTGCATCGTTAAGAGCTTTCAGGTCATGTGCTGCTTAGCCTTTCGCTTTATGGATGCGGTGTCATATGTATTTATATAGAAACATAAAAATATATATATTAAGGTTTAGAGATGACAAACCAAATCATTCAATGAAAAAGGTAATCGGTGGCACAGTTGAGTATTGAATAATACAAAAATTTGTATAAAAAAAATGTTGATACTGCCTTAAATTCTCAATTATAAGAGAAAACATTTTTTTTATACACAGATAACAAACAATTTCGTTTTGCCATCTCTAATGCCAATATATGCACCCGCAAGATAGTTTTCGCATATATTTATTCGCTGCGGCAGGCTGACATAGTGGAAGCCAAGTTAAAATGCAATTGAAAAGCCGTTTAAGAAACTCACTGAGAGGGAAAAAGAGTGCCTTTGGGGAAGTTTAAGAGCAGATATCCAAATGCTTTTCTTGGCCATATGCAGAGGAGCATAAAAGCCAGATAAGAAGAGGCTATTAGGATTAGGCCAAGAAAATGGCAGACGACGGACTGGTCTGGAGTGTAAAAAGGGGTTCAATTTGATTTAAAGGTTTAAATGCAGATTTGCAACTGTTTTACTAGCACTTACATATATCGTTAGATTCACTCCAACTATTACGACCGGGCTTACTGCAAACTGATTAGTCAAATCGATCCTCTCACTGCTAATTGATTCTGTACCTCGTATGATTTATCATGGGTTAATTGCCAGAGATACCTGTACAACTTCAAGTGTCGTCTAAATACGAAATGATTCCACGGCATTTCATTCAAAATTTCCTTTGAAGTAAGCGTGGTCTGTTGTGTAGTTTAATTAGGAAAATCCTTAAATAAAACAAAATATCAAAGATTTTTTGTAAGATCTGAGAAATAATTAAAGTAAAAGAAGTTAGTTGATAACATACTTTTTCAAGTTTAAAAATAAAATGTACAAGTCAAAACATGTATCTTTAAATAACAAAAAAACTTTTCAAATCTAAGCTTTAAAATGTTTGGAATAAATTTCCTAAGTAACCACTCAACTCAACAAATATATTGTTTGATATTGGAACATAGTTTACTTACATTTTATACAACTTTAAAATCATTTCACAATTGTGTTAAAATCTAAAAAGAGTAAATAGTTAAAGAAGTTAGTTTTTACATAAAAATTGAGAAAAGATCTTCTTATAATATTTCGTTGTAAGGTAAATTTAAGTTTTAAGATGCCGATTACTAATGCTCACAAATTATTCATTTTTATTTCAACAATTTTCGTATTTAATTTTTGTTATCTACAATTGCCCTATATTCCCCCTGGTACCCGCATTTTCTTATCTCTTGATTTGCTTCGATTGTTCCAACTTTGATTCCCAACTGGGCCACTCTTCGGCTTTGAAACTGCCAATCTAGATTATCCTCTCAGCTGTTTAATTTACCAATGCAACTGGATAATGACATATCCTGTCCATATGCTGAGTCCTGCCACTCCATTATCCTGCCTGCGTCCTTGTGTTTGTGCTTTGGAATTGCGGAATTCTACTGGGAGTCGGCTTTAATGCATTTAAGTATCATGCAATGGGGGCCCCAATGCAATTAGACAAAAGCCAGCTGCAAATGCAGCCACAACCACTTGATTAACAACTACAACTATTGCATAACAGTAACAATAATAACATAGTCCTCCCATACTATATACATATGTATATATATATATATATATATATATATATATATACAATTGCCCTATGACATATATATATATATATATATATATATATATATATATATATATATATATAACACGCGAGCACTTGAAATGCTTTTCATAACTAAGTAGCCTGTAATGTGACATCATGACTACGGAAAGTTGCTTCCATTAATGTTCCTTCAATTTCTACAAACAGCTATGGTAATTTGTAGAGCAGTTAACATTAACATAAAAAAATATTTGTATAATTAGAAAATTAAATATTACAATCTATATGATAAACTAATAATGTTTAGTTTGAACATTTTTATTTATTTCTAATTTAAATATGTTTAAAGTTTTTTTGTTTTAATTTTAATTGTTTGATTAATACTTTGCTTTAAATAGTAAGTAAATGTTTTATTTAAATATAGATTTCGTGAGCCTCTAACTTTCAATAAGTTTTGAACACAGCTGTATTGACTGTGCAAAGGGGGACTAAAGCTATTTGCCAAATTGACTTGGCCAGTGGAATAACCTTAGTTAGCGATAGCAATCGTCTATATCCAGTAATCCCTGCCAGGCTGCAAATGTGATTTTCTCCTAATCCTAGAAAGAAAAATCATGTGTCCCCTCAGCTAAATGAATAAAAGAGCTACAGTCAAAGTGTATACATCTTAATATGTTTGTAAGCTTCATATTATGCTGATATAGAAATGGAAAATATTAATTAAACGACAAGTATCTTTTACTCATTTTTACGAAATTTTTTTTTAATTACTTAACGCTTATAAATGTTTATTTTTTACGACTTGTTTCTCTAATTTTTTTTTAGAGCTATTATGACTAAATTGATATTTGATTTACTATTACTTCCACCAATTTTTTTTCTTACAAATTAAATTAGTTTTATGTTTAAAATTGATTAATAATAAATATTCTCTGAGTTTTTATTTTTTTCTATTTAAAATTTAACCTAATTAACTTATTATTAATTTTCCTACGTTTTTTTCCTTAAATGGCAGTAATTGTTTTAAACAGCTTTTAAGCTCCGGTATTTTTGCATGCCATATGGCTCCCAGCAAATATTTTCATTCAATGGGAACAAAAAGATTAAACGGAATAACAAAGTAAATCGAATGGTGAACAATTGGAGTTTGCATTATACTTTTGCAGCTTTAATCTCTGAAGTGGGCAAATGTTTGCCGAGCGCTTGGAAATGCCTGATGGTTTTTGCAAATCGACTGGTGCACTTTAGACAATAATCACTGTAAATGCTATTTGCTCAAGTGCTCGATTTGTTTTCGGCTCTAAATGTGTGTTGGGTTTGAGGGCCAGAAATTTAACGCTGAGACTGAGACCACAAAAACGGATCTCATCCACATGTGGGGCAGCAAATGATATTGGCCCACAGTACCCCACCCTTAAGCCATCATCTTTGCTGAACAAATATTTGGCCCAAATGCAAACAAAATTCGAGCAACAGCAGCTGGCAAGTAAATTATTGTCATCTGAATGTGCAATTGGGCCAGCTTTTATCGCTGATAACCGAATTGCTATCTCAGTTTTATACGATTTGAGTATTAGATGGTGTTTTTGCCGGAGCTTCTGTTCCATATTTACCTATATTAAATCAACTCGAGGGTGGAACATAAATACACATTTTAAATCAAACAAATATTCAAACATTTGCGGCATAATTGTGGGATTTGATTTGCTATTTTCAATTGGAGTGTTAAATTTGAATATTTAATGCATAATTGTTAAATCAGATATGATTTATAATTTATATGTAACTTTGAACTCGATTTTTATTTTATTCATTATTAATATATATAAGTTTCAGGTCTGTTAACTTTGTTTGTAAATGTGTTTTAAATATTCGCTTATTTGCTTGTGTTTCTCATTGTTTTAATAGAAATTGATTTTACTGTTTTGGTATATGTTATTATAATTGAAAAACGAATGTAATGTATTATTAAATTTAGGTATTGACTAAGATATTTTAGGTAAATTAGGAAATCTTTGGAACTAAACATGTTCCCCAATTTGTTTGCACCTTATTATTCAAATTTCAAAACCCTACAAATTTTAAAAATTTAATTTAAATGCCATTATTAAAGTGTTTTTACTTCATAAATGGCTTTAAATTGACAGTTAATTGTCTTTTCTCTACTCAGACACGCCCCAAGTTATACTTGAATGTTTTGCATTCCCCTGAAACCCCTAAATCGTGCTGGGAATACACGTTGAACTAAACTAAAAAAAATGGAAGGGAAATGAAACTAAAACGCAAGGAAACTGGGGAAAAACGCGATGCACGACACGCATGTTGGTGGCGGTGGCAAAACACAATTTTCCTTTTACAGAAAAGGATTTTGTTGCAATTAGAAAATGCACTCTTGAAGGGCGGGGAAGACCGCATGATTGGATAGCATTGTCAAATAAAAAGAACACTAAAAATACAGAATGGAATTTTTGTTGTTTTACTATTAGTTTTTGTTGCCAGCTCCGCCTTAATGAAGCGTATTAGAGAGCAAATTAAGCAATTAAATATGTATGTAGACCGGGGCACTATGCATAATTTAAACAATGCAAATTCACAACTGCAATTTGTGCAAAAGTATCGAAACTTTCTAATTGTTTTGTTTGCATTTTTTTTGTCTAAACTGTCAAAAGCACAGCAACAATAATATAAATTGTAAATATGATTTATAATGCAGAGTCTGACAGCTTGGGTCTGCGCAAAAATTGTACAGAAGCAGGTATTTTTTGTTATAAATTTCTATCACTAAATTGTTTGTAACAAACTATTCACTGTATTTGCCAGCACTGTATAGTACTCACATTTGGTTGCTAAAATAAATATGACGGAAAATAATAAAGATAATTGGAATCAATAATATGCATACCCCAATTAGGTAAATATGAATTCCGAATTTTAATTAGGTGCTTAAGCTCCTTTTTTGTTCATAAGATCTAGTAAATCTAGTTTACTAGTTTACTAGTTAATATCTATATATGTTTATACCTCTTAGTATAGTTGGGCCATCATATTAGTTATAAAGAACTGCCAACATTAAAATTTTAGCCGGACCATCAATGAATTATGGTACTTCCAATTTTGTTTTTATGCCGGCGCTAAAAATAAGGCCACATAACTCGCATATGGCCCCATAAAAGATTCCGGCAAATAAAAAAGATTGAATAAGGGAATGCCAAGAAAAACGCTTTTCCTCGTCACCTGTAAGAGCATAAAAACCAAAAAAAAAACATAAATCAAAAGCGCTGTCCGAGCCAAAAAATGAAAAGTACAGCGAGGCAACGAATAATTCAAATCGAAAAGCATTAATTAAGCCATAACAATAAAAACACCAAAACATCAACGAGATTAATATGCGTTATTTGCCAAACCGAAAACTGCGACAAAAACAAAAACAAACATAGAGAAATAATTATTCAAAATTTTAGTAATTTTCTCCGTCAGCCTTTCCTTGACTCTTGTTAACCAAAGCAATTTTGTTTACAAAAATGTTTATTAATCATCGCGTCGCACTGTTAATTTAATGTTTTGAAATTGTTATTACTTTTGGTGCGAGGGGACAAGAACAAACAGAAAAAACCATTAAAAGGAGCACCGCATCTCTATAATTGCCAGCAATTTGTGCCAGAATAAAAACGAATAGAGAAATCATCTTAAATTATTGCTCTATTAATATTTTGACAGGCGCTTATTATTCGCCTTTTCCATGTGCTCTTTAAAGTTCATCAGCAGTTTTATTTTTCAAGTCCACAAAAATTTAATTGAAATATTGGCCTTTGACGTCAAAACTATGAAAAAATAAGCGCAGAAATGTTTATAACGAGCTTAGTAAAAATATGGGTTGCAGCCATAATAATGTCATTGATATAAAAGTGGCATCCATGACTACGGTTTTGTTTTGGGTAATTCCAATAAATATTATTTTATACTTTTATACCTGCTAATAAAAACTGTGTTTATTTTGTGGTTCACCCTTTAAAAACTTATATAAAAATGGGACCAAAAACTGACTTTTACAGCCATAACTCTTCAATATTGGACAGTTTTAAGTAACCTTTTTTGCAAGCCATCGAAAATTATAATTTTTAATACAAATTTGTAGAGAATTGAACCATATTGGCCAAGTTCTAAAGATACTGGATCAATTTTGAACATGTTTTCTAGATGCTAAGTCTCAAGTCACATTCGAAACTTAGGAAACCGATTTGTGTTTAGCCCAGCATAAACCACAGCAAGCCAAACTTCTTAGTTGACAAGTCGGAGTGTCGGGCAACCGCAAATGCTTCAAAGCTGAATTTTAGAAAGCAAGTTGGCGATAAATTTGAGCAGATTACATTGGTTGGCGGATCAGAGGGCAAAAGCAAAGGCAATGGAAAAGGAAAAGGCAGTACCCGGGCAATGAAGGACCCTCTGACCTCTGACCCACCTGTTTTCATTTCATTTAAGCCATCAAATAGTTTGCCTTTTCGGCCGAAAGCCTTTCAATTTGTTGCTGTTGTTAACTGCACAAACATTTAGTGCCCCACAAAAAGGATGGGAAAACGCTGTGGGAAATGCGGGGGAAAATACTTAAAATACATGTGTATTGCAGACAAACTCTTCAACTTTACAACAAACCCAAACAAAACCGTGTGCCGTAGCAAACTAAAGACTTAAGTTAAGTAAAATAAAAGGCTATTGGCACACAACCATCTCACAATATAGATATGGTAAATCAAAGGAACGGCTTGTTGGTGTTTCTAAATATTTACCAAAATAAAACAAACCAACAACGGATGAAACTTTATTAATTGCCAGCAAGTTGTTACAACTCGTCTCTGGAATTTTCAGTTTGTTTATGTAATTAAAATTATAACCGTGTCTGTGTGCTACAAATTGTTCTTTACTTTTGGTTTATACAATTTTATGTTTTCTATTTTTTTTTGTGTCGGTTAGTTTTGTTAAGCAACAGCAATTAAGGCTGCGTCAGTGGGTTTTATGTAATCCCCACCCAAATTTAGCATGGCAATTTCGCGGGGTGGGGCCTAATTCATTCCTTTTTTGTGATTTCGGCTGTCAGATCCGGCTTACATAAGACGAAACTCGGACCCAAAGCAGGACATCTGGCCAAAAAAAAGCAAATCAAAAGCATTTGGGCACTCGAGCAGCTGAGCAACCCAGCGTATGTGACTGTGTCCTGGATTGACACAATTGTTGACCAATGTCAATGCCTTCGAGTTAATGCACAGTGCTTAAAACGTCTACAAAACGCTGCTGAGATTATAGAAATTAAACTTAAATCGAGGTATCTTGGTCAGGTATTAAATATCAGGTATATTATATCAGAAACGTTATTAATATTTTACAGATACTACTAAACAATGTTTAGTTTTTAAGGTGCTTTTTTAATCAAAAAAATTAACATTTCCTCCTAATTTAGTCAAGATACACAAGTTACTAAATATGTTGCGCAGAAAATGGGAAATAGTATAAATGTAATATTACTATGGCGGACAGGTAGCGAACTCAGAACCCTAATTGTATTAACGGGCCAAAAATTACATTTCCTAACCAAAATTATTTCCTATTTCAGGCTTTGAAATGGGGTCCTTAGTACTCTAAATCAGCTATTGCTATTACCTATTATCATTTCAGTCAGCAGTTTGCAACGCAGTGAGGGAGACATGTACAAAGTATATATATTCTTGATCAGCATCACTTGGAGAGTCGATCTAGCCATGTCCGTCGATCGACTATATCGGCTTGCCGAAGTTTGCTTACTTTCTTTTTTTGATAAGACTTCAACATTTTTTTTTTTCAAAATGTATATTCTTTGGAAGGACACAAACTTGAAATCAATGTGCCTCTGTTGTAATCCTGCCGCTTGGTTTGTGCCGTCCTCTCCTTTCTCTCTCCCACTGCGCAGGCGTTTCGCCCTCTCTTTATGCTCCATTGCGGAGCTGCTCAGCTTTGTTTGTGTTTGTATTTGAGTTACGCTCAAATGAACTCACTCAACTTTTTGCAGCCCTCTCGCTCGCTGTACGATTTGTTGCTGAGCTAGTTCCTGGTCCTTTACCGCTATTTGCATCGTGCCTGCCCTTGTAAGGGCTGTTTCCTCAGCCCCAGCTGCTCGTACACGGAGAGAAAATATTCTAAAAAGCTTATAAGATTTATGTTCGGCCTTAAAAGCTTTAACTCAAATTATAACAGTGATCTGTAGTGACACAAATTTGTGTATCCTTTATTTGTTTTGAGGGCAAATAGATAATAAATTGCGATAATCCAGTCAAAAGAAAATAATAATAAGGCCCCGGCAAAACTGTCCATAACGTTGGCGTTTTTAAAAGTTTAAGACTCTTTTTTTTAAGATTCAAATATTTCTAAGGTCACACAACAATATAGATGATAATATACATAGATAGCTTAATATACACCTACGTTTTATTTTGGTACTTTTGTGGAACTAATTTAATTCCATCTTAATGACAAATTTTTCATACCCAATAGTTTAAAATTCATGTAACAATAGAGCAGTTTTTGTGGCAATTTTTTTTATGGGTGTGCACACTTTTTTCCACTGTCCTTTTGCTGTTGCTTTTATGTAATTACATAGAAAAGGGAGTCGTTCTTTCTCGCTCCCTCTCTCTCTTACCTTTTTGCCATTCTGACCCCATTCGACTTCCGCATACCTTTTATAATTCGTGTATTTTTATTTTTGCTCCACCGGCAAACTTGAAGCATCCATAAATTGTAATTAAAGCAAAATAGAATCCTCGGAAAGGGCTTACAAAAAGGGGTTGGCGCCAAATTTCGCTAGGCGTGACATCATTAAAAAACAAGTTGCAACAAACTTTTAATTAGATTACTCAACGCCAACTTCAGCTGTTGCATGTGTTTTTTGATTTTTTTGGGTTATGTTATTTATTTATTATTTTTTTTATGGCGTGGTACCTATGTCCCACATCCCATACACACACACACACACACACACACACACACACACATAATTTTTCCCATACTTTGGAGAACTTTAGGGCTTCGACTGCTACTTTTCTAGCTGGGAAAAGTTTTCGAGCTCTGTTTTCCAAACTTTAAAATTGCTGTCATCACAGCCGGATTATGGACAGCGGACAGGAATCTGCCGGCTGCGAAACTCGATAGTCGGAAAATCAAGTATTAATGCCTTAAAGTTGTAGTTAAAACTTAGGTAGTAAGTTTTCATTAAGTTCTTAACCCAATGGAAAGTAAAAAAGTGGAAAAAATTCAACTGTTTTATATATTTTTTTTATTAGATTGTTGAGTGTAAGTTTTACTTATATTTATTCAACAAATAATAAAATAAAATATTACAGCTATCATAAATTGTCTTGGTTTTAGTCTTAACCAAGTACAATATTTTAATAATTTATAATTATATCTTATGACATTTTATTTACATTCATTTTACTCAAGTCCTTTTTTTTTTTGATTTAAGATTCTGTAGCATTGGAATTCTAAGTAAATAAAATAAACAGAGAGAATTTAATGAGCGATGACACAAGCGTTTGCCATAAGTCTTAACTGACGTTGGAAAATGAAATGCGTTCGAAATTAAAATATAAAGTTGAACGAATTACTGCGTCACCTTGGTGGATCCATAACGATTGAAGTAGATGCAAAGTGTGGGTTGCCTGGCGTCAGTTTGAAAGGAATTTGGCATAAATTCTCTCGGTTTGCCCGTCTGTTTCGCTATTTTCCTGCTGCTGTCAACCAGCCAGCGTTCCTTTGGGGCAAAAGGCATTGGAGAAGGTGTCGAAGGGGGCTGGAAAATGGGTGGAAATGGGTGGGGACATCAAATGCTACAGCGATGCCATTTTTATTATTTCTGCTCTTTTTTGCTTGCCCCTTGGGCGGGAATCAACAGTTTGATTGCTACACTCGCATTCTATCACTCGCACAGATACTCCTGCACACTCGGATAAAACAGCCCTCACAGATACTCACACACACAGAAACTCACACTCATAAACACACATTCCTTTCGCCTGAAGCTACATTTTAGTTCGTTAGCATCGAAGTTTAATGGGCGACACTTTGGCCACAAATTAAATCAATTCATTTCTGCCATTCAATAACTCGAGAAACGAATATATTCACATGGCTGATTGAAGTGCGATTGTTGAAATACTCGGTCACAAAATATGTTTGAGGTAAGTGCAATCAATCAACGAAGGATTGAATCAATTGAGTAGATATTTGATGGGTCAATCAATCCAATCAAAATGTTTTATTTTGGCTAACCAACTTTTCAACAACCAATTGAATAAATATCAGTTTTGGAACTCCAAAATTATACGGCTTCAGCCAAAATTCAAAAATTTCTCAAACAAAAATGTATAATGGCAAAATATAACATGAGATGTTTAAATATTTTAAGGAATCAAAATTTCTTTAAATATTTTAAAGAATCTCAGCTTTCAGAAACACTGAAAAATGTTTAACCTAAGTAATAGCTTGGAATGTGGGCGAAATTAAATATAAATCAGTCTCGGCTATCTTGGGTTCAAATAAACTCGCATTTCATTCAATTATCTGTGATGAAGCAAATTCGCTAGCTAAAGGTATATCAAATTTCCCTGGCTGCCTCAATATTCCCCAACTTGGATGGCAAAAAGGTCAACTTTCTTTGTAGATAACGTTTGCTCTGGCTAAAATGTAAAAATAAGGCGCATTTCCGGCGAGAAGCTCTTTAAAAATTTAGCAAGAAAAAGTGCCAGGACCTTTTTCTTGTATTATATATTATGGTATATTTTTTGTCTTTCATATTATACTCATGGAAAAAAAGGAAGAGTCGTCAGACTGGGACTGGCATATTGATATCCGTTAGTCATGCAAGGCGGTGGGCGGAATGGGCGTGGCAGGGTCAGGGGACGGGTCCCAGACGACAGCCCTTAAAGGGAAAGAAAAAAAAAATTAAGAAAAGAAAAGCTGGGAAAAAAAAGAAAGCAATGTAGCAAAGACAGAATGCTTAAAGGTAAAGTGCAATCGAACATTTTGTTAATATACTTTATGAAATTTTGCCCTGACGACGACGTGTTGCTGGCAAAGAACACAAAAAAAAAAAAAATGAAAAAAGCAATGTCGAAAGTAGGGGAAAAACAGGAGCAGGGGATCTAAATTTTCTAAACTTCCAATGACAGATTTTGAATGCTCTACAGAGGTGGTCAAAAAATAAAGAATTATGCTCTTGGATATATACAGAGATAAGATTTTCAAAAAGTGGATGTAAATCAAAGTATATTTTTGAACTCTCAGAACAAAAATGATCAATTATATAATTGTATAGGGTTTGCTTTTAGACATTTACTGAAGACTACAAATATTTTGTAAAACATTTATTTTAAACTATTATTGTTTTAATAAATTTTTTCCTTTAAATTTATTTGCAGGTAATTTTCTGATTAAAATTTTCCACCGAAGAGCGGTCCAGATGACTTTTTTTCCACTTTTAAACTCGATTTTCTGACTGACAGCCGTCCGTTTGGAGGTGGATCTGCCCCGTAAGCCGCCTATATCATCCCTTCTATATTCCATTTTTAGTATACTTTTTGTTCCTTTTACCTGAGGGCTCAGAGACTTTTTGCCCCCAAGAGATTTGAGTTGGGTGTGGAAAAAATGAAGAAAAAACAAGGAAAAATAGCAACAAGCTTTTCCAGGACATTTTCTCCTTCACGTTTCGTTATTATTTTTTATTTATTTATTTCGGCACACCATATGCAGATTCCATCGATTCCGTTTCCAGTTTTATGTTAATGGCAAGACGAACCGCAAAGGGTTTTTTGTGTGTGGAAAAATAGGAAAATTCCGCTTTGTTATTTGGGGAATTGAAAGTAAATAACGAATGACGAGCCGAGCCGAAAAAACCCTTTTCACGTCTCGAAGCTTTTTGGTTCTGTGGATGAACGAAGTTCTTCTTTTGCTAATTGGTCATGCGATATGTCCCTTGGGGGCGTTAGTGGTGAGAGTGGCGTGGAGGCGTGACATCCATTTCCTTGTAATATGCATAATTTTCTGGAATGCCTTTGGGCCTTCGGGTTTTGCGAATTGCATTTCGTGTCAATGGATTTTCCTTTTTTTACCCCATTTTCATGCTGCACAAATCAACGGATATTGTGCACTGACAATTTCCGCCGTTTTCTCTGGCAGTCGGGGAAAATTTCAAAAACACGCCAGCAAAACTTTTCATACAAAGTGACAGCACTTCCGACTCCTTCTGCTCATTTTCCATTAGCTACAATCGAGGGAAAATAACACGAAACTTGCCATCAATTTAAAATCACTTTCAAAAACAGTGTTTTTTTATAAAGTACATTAATTATGGCTTTTTTATTTCGCTTTGATTCGAAATGGATATGTTACAAATTTAAATAAGTCTTTGGGTATTGATTTTTTTTGTTTAGTTTCAATTATACTCAATCTCAAAACAACTTTGTAATAGATTTTAGTAATTTTTGCACATATATTTTTTTAAATTTTATCTGTATTGGCCTTAAAAGAATTTTTCCAATTAACCAATTTCTCTCGGTGTATGCATACAATCTAGAGCACTCACTGGATCCTCTGGGAAGGGGCGTTGAATGTCAAGCGGCAGTTGTGGGCGTGGCCGTGTCTTGGGCATGTCTATCTGTTAGCTCCCAAAAAGTGGGCCAAAACCAACTTATGCATAATAAAGAACGAAGCTGGGAGCTGCGAGATAGTGAGACATTGCTAATTGCATAAACACTTGTTGGTACCGGTAAACTCTACACGGCAAATTTCAAGTTTTACTTTTTAAATTATTCTCGAACGGAGAAAATTATGGCTTTTAAAGTTTTCCCGATTTTACTCTTGTTACCTTCTGGGTATTACTTTTGTATTAAGAAACTTTTTATGAGCAAAACTTCTTCTTAATAGAGTGGATTAAAATGGAAATTGCACAGCAGATAAACAAAATCAGAACTCCGTTCAACAGATTGATTTCCATCAAGAGGAAAGTTAAAAAGTGTCTGGCTATTAGAT
Source organism: Drosophila gunungcola (assembly GCF_025200985.1). Lineage (NCBI taxonomy): Eukaryota > Metazoa > Arthropoda > Insecta > Diptera > Drosophilidae > Drosophila > Drosophila gunungcola. Next base: position 291,279 of record NW_026453259.1, read on the forward strand.
TTGAGTAGTTCGGTTTTTTTCATCTAAATGAATTGTATGTTTGTTTTACCATTTCCTTACCTAATGGTGCGCTTTTTATACCCTTGCAGAGGGTATTATAATTTCAGTCAGAAGTTTGCAACGCAGTGAAGGAGACGTTTCCGACCCTATAAAGTATATATATTCTTGATCAGCATCACTAGTAGAGTCGATCTAGCCATGTCCGTCGGTCCGTCTGTCCGTCCGTCTGTCCGTCCGTTTATATGCAAACTAGTCTCTCAGTTTTTAAGCTATCTGCATGAAACTTTCCCAAAAGTTGTCTTTCTATTGCAGGTAGTATATAAGTCGGAGCGAGCCGGATCGGACGACTATAGCATATAGCTCCCATATGAACAATCGGAAAAATAAATGAAAAAAAATTATAACTTTGCTGTTTTTTAATTTTTTTTTTAGTTCTTCGACATTTAGTAATGGTTTAATATTTCAGAATTTTGATTTAAATTTTATCAAAATCGGACGACTATAGCATATAGCTCCCATAGGAACAATCGGAAAAATAAATGAAAAAAAATTATAACTTTTCTGTTTTTTAGTTTTTTTTTTAGTTCTTCGAGATATAGTAATGGTTAAATATTTCAGAATTACGGTTTAAATTTCATCAAAATCGGACGACTATAGCATATAGCTCCCATAGGAACAATCATAAAAATAAATGAAAAAAAATTATAGCTTTTCTGTTTTTTAATTTTTTTTTTAGTTCTTCGAGATATAGTAATGGATAAATATTTCAGAATTACGGTTTAAATTTCATCAAAATCGGACGACTATAGCATATAGCTCCCATAGGAACAATCATAAAAGTAAATAAAAAAAATTATAACTTTGGTGTTTTTAAATTTTTCTATAAGTTCTTCGACATATAGTAATGGATAAATATTTTAGAATTACGGTTAAAATTTCATCTAAATAGGACGACTATATCATATAGCTCCAATAGAAATAATAAAATTATATAAAATTACTACCTAATAATGAGCTGCAAATCATCATTGCTTCAATGTTTTTAGACATATACGCAAGTAAATCATAATTTTAATGTTTTCAAAAATATTTAATTCTTGCAAAAGCTGCAAGGGTATATAAACTTCGGCTTGCCGAAGTTTGCTTCCTTTCTTGTTTAATTTTAAAAATTAAGTTTTGAAAGTTACAGGAAAGTTAGATAAATAAATTATTAAATATTTACGATCCTTCTTGTTGGTTATTTTTTTAAAATCTCTTTTAAATATTCTTAATTGCAGTACTATCACAATAACAATTGCTCAACCCGATTATCCCAGCTTAAATGGAGTTTCTTTAAAATCCGATTTGCATTTTCAAGTGGGTGTAACCCCGCCCCCTTAGCCCACTATAGATTTCAATCCCCTGGCTTCTTCGGATTTATCACAGCCAGCAATTCGCCCATTCAACGCATTTGTGGACTGTGCACTTCAATTTGCATTTTCATAGCTGTATCAATAGAGGAGAAAAGTGCGGGGCCAAATGGAAAATTGGGGGCCACCCTACATAGTTTTTTGCCCTGCCACAGATGCGTTCTAATCTCAATTAAATCAATTGCGTCCCCATGTATGAATATACTGAACTTTCAAGTTCAGGGGATCTATAGAGAGAAGAGCTCATTACACGGCAAAACTTGACTGAGGAATCGAAAAGCCCTCATTGGGGCAAAAATTTAACCGAAAATCCCCAGAGCTTGCAAAAAGAAAGAAAAGGGAAAATGTAAACGAAAACAAAAATGAACATTGCTACATATGTCTAACGGCTGGGCAACATCTCCCATCAGACATATCAATATACCAGCTGGTATATTGCCTAGAAAATTTAGGCAAGTATACACTTTCACTGGGAGGGGGCCTTAATTTAATTTTTTTCGGGTATTCTTTGAAAGTTCCATAAATTTACTTTGGCTTAAATGATGGCTTCTTAAATTTAAAAAAATTTAAATAGTTGCAACTGTTACTTTTAATTTGCAGCTTACAAATAATAAAAACAAAGGGAATAAGAAGCAATGGTAAAAAAAATATAATAATGTTTATTATATATATATATATAATGGCATTTACCAGTAATACTGAAAAAATAGTAATCCTAGAGCATGAACCTCTGACATATAAGGGCCACCAATATGAAGTATCCGCCCTGTTATCTTAGCAGCAAATCGTTTTCGTTGGCAAGAGCAACGGCATCGACGAAAAGCCCTAAGAGTATTATCAGCTTCGTCGTGGCCAGAACAAGATACTACATATATAGGAAGGAAATGGGAAATTTGCCATCCGTTTGACGACTTAACAGCTCCCCGGTTGGCAATAAACGAAATTTTAATGCCGGCAAAGTAGCCAAAGTAGGCAAAGTATCTAAAGTGGCCGACAGTCCGCAGTTCCAGTTTCCCCTTCTTCCCGTTCCCGTTCGAAATTAGACTTTCAGATACAATATGATAAGCCCTTCTCGGCGGCAGCAAAAGATTATTTGTTTTGGTCTTGGGACAGGCTCAAAGGGAATTTTCTATCGGCTGGGCTTCCATTGTTCCTATAATCGATACGTGTGCATATAGTCATATATGAAGCTTAAAAAAAAGAACAGGACCGGCCATAAAGTAGCTCTGAAAAAGGGGTAATTGAGTGGACGATTAAAAATAAAACTGTTGGTTAAAAGAATATTGTTCGATATGTGGACAATGCATACATACATTTAAAACAAGAAAGGAAGCAAACTTCGGCAAGCTATTTCAAAAAATTATGATTTACTTGTGCGTATGTTTAAAAACATTGAAGCTATGATGATTTGCAGCTTAATTATTCGATAGTTCCTATGGCAGGTATACGATTGTTCCTATGGGAGCTATATGCTATAGTCGTCCGATTTTGATGAAATTTAAACCGTAATTCTGAAATATTTAACCATTACTATATCTCGAAGTTAAAAAAAAAAATTAAAGAACAGCAAAGTTATAATTTTTTTTATATAATTTTCCGATTGTTCCTATGGGAGCTATATGCTATAGTCGTCCGATTCGGCTCGATCCGACTTATATACTACCTCCAATAGAAAGACAACTTTTGGGAAAGTTTCATGCAGATAGCTTTAAAACTGAGAGACTAGTTTGCGTAGAAACGGACGGACAGACGGACGGACAGACGGACATAGCTAGATCGAGTCTCCTAGTGATACTGATCAAGAATATATATACGTTATAGGGTCGGAGATGTTTCCTTCACTGCGTTGCGAACTTCTGACTGAAATTATAATACCCTCTGCAAGGGTATAAAAGTCTACACAAATTAATCATCTTCAATATACGCAGCAACACACTTCTTCTTTGTGCTGTCTGAAATACATTAAGGTATACAATTTATAAGTGTTGAGTTAGGGGAGTTGAATTGTATTCTTTAGGTTTGCATTTACTTTGAAGATATTTTGCACCTTTATTATTTTATAAAATCCGTCAAATGATCAAATGAAAATTTAAAGAACGTCTTATAAACAATGATAACGTAGTTATTGTCGCGGCACACAGAAAAGTTTAACATGATGTAAAGGGAACAAACATCAAAATAAAAGCTATTAGCGATATGAATTCTAGATAATCTTAAATTTTGTCAGTCTTAAAAAAAATATACAAAATGTATGATACGCACAATGTCTGGAATCATCTGCTGCCAAAACACATAACATTATATGTATATGATCGTCTCGCCAGAAAAGATAAACACTTTTTGAGATATTTTCCATTAATTCTCGTTTTGACGTTTCTCCCCCATTTTCCCCCAGCCATTTTTCGGAAACATAAAATACTAAATTTAGTTTCGCCTTTGGATATTTTCTTCAAGTTGGTTGTTTGCCTTTTGACATGGGCAGATGGTTTCATCAAGTTGTGGGCCAAGGTCAATAGAGTGGTACCTTTGTCACTCCCCTCCCCTTTTCTCCCACCCTTTTGTTTTACTCTGAACTTTTCACTAGAATTGTTCAATATTTATGGACATCCATTGAAATTGTATCTGGCATCTTATCTGAAAAAAGAAAACCACTCCTTTGTCTTAAACCCTTTTTTTTTTTTGAACCCATAGTGGCATTTACAAGGTTTTTACAAGGGAACACAACATAAAATAAATGAGTTAATCAGATAATAAGACATTTTTTATGGCATTTTAAAAAAATAAACGTACCGCATTTAAAGTGTTGAGAACCTTTTTAAAATGTATGACTGGACATTTACTTATTTATAAAATAATGCACTTTACACTTTAATACAATTTTTAAAACTAAGCACATTTTATAAAAAAAATACATTTTTATTTGCCTATATTATTAATATAAACCCTACTGTATTTCTGTGCTAGTTTATTTTCATTACGTTAATTCGCTTGTAAATATTTTCCTCAACTTTTTGCCAGGCTCTTGTCGTCCTGTTTATTTACCGATTTTCCAGGTTCCATCCTCTCTCTCACCCTGTCACAAAATGGGACATTTTTCGGGTGAAATTGGGAGGCGTGAGGGGGCGGGGCTGGCCTGTGAATAAGCCAGGCGAACGCTCAATTTCATTTATTTGGTTGTCATTCATCGCACAGTAGGATACCTTACCGAAGAAATCCGAAGGGGATTTCCATTGAGAAAATGATATAATTGCCACAGCGGGTAAACAAAGCATCGCCCACTGTCACCAATCAAAGAACGGGAGCGACTCTGCAACTGGAAAGGAAAATAAAGGAAAATAACATTTAAATGTTAGTGACGGGCAATTTTTTATTTTAATATCTTAAACAAGTATAATAGAATAAAAATCTTAATAGTTTGGGGGTACTTACTGCAATCCGTACTTTTTTGATAAAAAACAAGAATGGAAGCAAACTTCGGCAAGCCGAAGTTCATATACCCTTGCAGCTATTGAAAGAATTAAATATTTTTGAAAACATTAAAATTATGATTTAGCTATGATGATTTGCAGCTCAATTATTAGATAGTTATTTTATATATTTTTATTATTTCTATGGGAACTGTATGATATAGTCGTCCGATTTTGTTGTAACCATTACTATATGTCGAAGAACTAAAAAAAAAATTAAAAAACAGCAAAGCTAAAATTTTTTTTGTATTTTTTTACCGATGGGAGCTATATGATATAGTCGTCCGATTTTGATGAAATTTAAACCGTAATTCTTCATTATTTAACCATTACTATATGTCGAAGATCTATAAAAATATTAAAAACAGCAAAGTTATAATTTTTTTTTATTTATTTTTTCGATTGTTCCTATGGGAGCTATATGCTATAGTCGTCCAATCTGGCTCGTTCCGACCTTTATACTACCTACAATAGAAAGACAACTTTTGGGAAAGTTTCATTCAGATAGCTTTAAATCTGAGAGACTAGTTTGCGTAGAAACGGACGGACAGACGGACACACTGACAGACGGACATGGCTAGATCGACTCGCCTAGTGATACTGATCAAGAATATATATACCTTATATATGTCGGAAATGTCTCCTTCACTGCGTTGCAAACTTTTGACTGAAATTATAATACCCTCTGCAAGGGTATAAAAACAGATATTTTTGGTTTAAAATAAACTTGTTTTTCTTTCTACCTTTTTTTCTCAAACCAAACCAAAACAAACAAATAATTTTATTTTATTTTCAATTATAAATCTTTGTTTAAGTCATCAAGTTGCGAGTTTGTTTTAATTTTTTTCTGATTCTACTTTTTGGAATTAGTTAGTTTCGGTGTTGTGTGCTTGGGTTTTTTTTACTTTTCTCGTTTTCATTTGCTTTTGTGGTGTGTTGAAGGTATTTGCATGCCACATTGAACTTTGACCCTATCAGTCGCCGCATTTACTCGATATCGGTATTTGCTTTTACCCGCTGGCAAATTGCAATTGTTGAATAAACGATGAGAAACGTGGGGGTCATTAATCGGTTTTTATTTTTTCTCTTTTATCCTGAAGTGAAATGAAATTAACGAGCATTAAGTGCAGTCTAAGGCGTTTTCATTATGGCCAATCAAAAAAAAAGTGGTGAGCATTTGATTTATGCAAATTGGCCAGGTCGCTTTTCCACATTTTCGCGTTACCTTTCGCTTCGCGAATGACGTCAGAGCAGATGAGAGAGCACAAACAAAAACGACGACGAATTTATCGCATTTAATTTGCATGTAAATTTGAGCAGGGAACTGCGCTTTTGCGCTTTTGCCCAGATAAGTATGCAGCGGTTTATTTTTCTCTGTCTCGATATCGCGGTGAAGAATTGCCAGAAACGGGAGCAATTGTTAGGGGAATATTTACTCAAAGTCAAAATATAAATACCCTGCATTCGGATGAAGTGTGCAGACACAAGTACACAAAAGCCAAAACAATTGATTCTATATTAAACTTAACAGCTAATAAAATTTCCATAAAATTAAATTTAAATTTTCATGTATACCTATAAATATTTAATGTAAAGTTTTTATAAAAACTTTGTTCTGATATATAATTTTATTATATAAACATACTTATATTTAGAGGTTTTGAATTCTTTATGATGCTAAGAAAGTGTTAAGGTAAAATACTTTTTATAGCTAGCGGTTTTTAGACAAATGCAATTTAAAATTTAAATATAAACTTAAAAAAAATACACAAATTCTAGAAAAGGTAATTAACCCAAATTACCACACCGCAGTGGCCATTATAAATGTCAAACTAACTAGTCGCATTATTAGGAAATTCCTCAAGAAGCTCTGGACTACCTGTGCTTGTCCTGAGCTTTTCCGACTTGTTTTTCTCCATTTTTGTCGTACTGTTTGTTATGGCGGGTGGGCGGTTTTCAAAAAGGAGTAAGAAAGGGGTAAATGTGGCGGGAGAAAGTGCTACATTTGCTACTTTATTATAGCCCAAGGTGGCCCAAGGACGGCTGACTTCAAGCTGGTAACTGGCAGCTGTAAAATTAATTTGAAATGCTGCGGACGGTCCATGGAGTGTTATTTGTGGCAAGCGGGTATTTTACATTAAGTTTTTAAAAGAAAATTTTTAAGCAGATTCCGAATGTCTCGGTTTCAGCTGGAAAACCAAATAAAACCAGGGAACGAGAAGTCTATAAAATGCAAAAAGCGGCTTAAGCCTCAATAAATATTCAAGTGCAGAAAATGTTGGTAATGGTAACCGAATAAATATGAAAATTTTTGGTATTAAAATTCAGCTGCATTAAAGGGAAAATTCTTATCAGAAAAAAATCAATCTGTTTATAAATTAACTTAATTAGTTCACGCAAATTCTTAACTGATTAATGCCAAAACTGCGCAAAGAGCCTAAATATTTTATAAATATTTCCCAAGAAAATAATGCGTTTTTTTCTATTCATTTCTTTTTAATAAAGACAGTGAAAGTGGAGGTGAGAAAAATGTGAAAACTAATTAGCAGGTTGGCAGGATATTGTTTTGAAGACGAAGCCTTTTGCTGTCGTATACTTCATAAGTTGAGCATACGCCACGTGGACTGAAAATAAAATATTTATAAATTAATTGTTGGCAGCTGAGCGAGGAAAAGGCACACACACCCACACACTGTATCCTGGGCATCTTTTTCGTATCCTGTTTTACCGGTCTTGTCGCCTTTGTTCCAAGCCAACCACAAACCAACCTGCCCATCACACTAAAAATAACAATTTCCGCTCTAATAAACATTTCCGCTTCGTGAAATTTAACATTTTACAATAAATTAAGTGAGAAGGAATAAACATATTCATATATATACCCAAGCCCCCTTTTACGTTGCCTTTTGGTAGCCTTCTTATCGATAAAATTACGCTTCTTTGCATTTCGGGGCATTTAAAATTGATTTCGGCTTGTCAATGTCTATAAATAAAGACCACATTATTGTGCCTTTCGTGTGGTTCCTGAATTCAATTGGAAATAACATAGGACGGAATTCTTCTAAAATCAATAAAAAATCACTGTACAAATAACTTATGTAGGGTTGGTTGGCTGCTAAAACGATTAGTTTTACCTTGTTGTTTAGAAATTAGCTATAGTAATATTTGATTACCATTTTCCAGGAGTTAAAATTGTTTTTAATTAAGAAGCAAGTAATTTATTTATTGTTCCCATTATATCTGTGCTAACTTAAATTAATTATTTAAGTGTAAATTTAAAGTCCCAGAAAGCAGGGACAAATTAATAAATCTAACTTGACTAATAAAACGAAAAAGAAATTTAAACTTCCCGCCATTTTTCTGGAAAAATCAATTGCAATTACCATTGCTCCAATTAACATTTAACTTTAAGCATTTTATTTCCATTACATTTGGTCGTGTGAGATTTTGAGATTTTTCCACAAATTTGTCGCTTATTGTGTCCACGTGACTTTTCTCTGAGGTGCCAAAAGGAAGTTCTGCCGTAATCCCCGAACTGTCACGTACTTGCTAAATTAAAAACGATTACTTACTAAACAAAAAAACAGAAAAACGAAAAACCATGGGCCCTCCGCACTTAATTTAAATCGTTATTGTTATTATTACTATATAAAGTCGGTCCGCAGATTCGCTGTCAGCCGCGGGCTTTTCCAGGGTTTTCAATTAAAAGAATATGCGCCCAGGATTTCTGTTTTGGGGGATTCACTTGCGTGCCACTGACAGAAAAATGGAATTAAAAAATAATACAAAAAACGAAAGCCAAGAACACCAAGGAAAACTCCTCGTAACACAAGTGGACAAAAATGGAAAATGAAATGCAAAAGTTAACAAGAAAAACAAAGCGATTTCGAGGCATAATTCGGTACAAAAGAAAATTAAGCCCTGCCAAAAAGATGGCAGCAAAATCAAAGACAAAGGAAAGTAATCGCAGTTTTTAAATTGTGTTGGCTTTGCTTGCAAATTTGTTTAAAAACTTAATTCATTTACAAAATACAGTACACTTTAAGAAAGAAACCAATTGGGTCATACACAAAAAATTGTGTATTTGTAAATAAATATCCTTTTTTGAATATTTTAATTATGCTTTATATTTTAAGACCAAAGCTAAACTCGTATGCTTTTTAACTTAGTTATAAACAGCTTGCAGTTCGTCATTAAATATTCAATCAAATGGCATTCACAATTAAAAGTTTTTCCATCTTTCAAATTTTCGCAAAAAATGATGATGATCAAATTTTATCAAAAATGCAAAAATTGGTCATAACGTCTATTTTGAAAAATTGGTTTTTCTTATGAAAACCAAACCGAGTTTATATGGGTAGTATAGGTTGCCAGCTGTCCAAAACAGTCACTCTTATGGCTCTATCTCTAATTTTGGCCAAGTTACAACAAAAGGACGCTTCAGGAATTTTTTATTTGTCAAATCTCCGAAAACCCAAAAATAGCACCTAAAATATCGTTTTTTTGTTTAAAAACCTTGGGAAAAAATGGTCACCAGATAAATATCATACATCGGCAAATTCGTCATTAAATTTCCAATCAAATGACATTCTCAGATGATACATTTTCAGATTTTCAAAATTTCGAAAAACATGATGATGTACCCCCTTATCAAATTGCAGCAATTGGTCATAAAGTTTATTCTTCAAAAGTCTATTTTGAAAAATCGGTTTTTCTTATTAAAACCAAATAAATGGCTCTAAACCGATTTTAGATGGGTAGTATAGGTTGCCAGCTGTCCAAAAACAGTCACTCTTATGACTCTGCCTCTAATTTTGGCCAAGTTACAACAAAATGACGCTTTAAGAATTTTTTATTTGTCAAATCTCCGAAAACCCAAAAATAGAACCTAAAATATCGCTTTTTGTATCAAAAACTTGGGAAAAAATGAACACCAGATGGAATGTCATACATCGGCGAATTCGTCATTAAATTGCCAATCAAATGGCATTCTCAGTTAAAAATTTTTCAGATTTTCAAAATTTCGCAGAAAATTATGATGTACCCCCTTATTAAAAATTGGAAAATAGGCTTTTGGATCAAAACCAAATTTGTTTTTATAGACCGATTTTGGATGAGTAGTATAGGTTGCCAGCTGTACAAAACAGTCACTCTTATGACTATACGCCTAATTTTGGCCAAGTTACAATAAAAGACTTTAGAGATTTTGTTTTTGACAAGTCTTCTAAAACCCAAAAAATAAACACCTTCAAAGTCGGTTTTTGTATCAAAACCCTGGGAAGTAATGATCAAAGGATGGAATGTCATACATCGGTGAATTCGTCACTAAATTTCCAATCAAATGGCATTCACAGTTAAAATTTTTCATTTTTCAAATTTTCGCAAAAATGCTAAAATTGGTCATAATTTTAATTTTTCAAAAAGTCTATTTTGAAAAATCGGTTTTTCTTATTTAAGCCAAATAAATGGCTCTAAACCGGTTGTAGTAAAGGTTGCCAGCTGTCCGAAACAGTCTTTCTTATGGCTCTACCTCAACAAAAGGGTGCTTTAGGAATTTTTATACCCTTGCAGAGGGTATTATAATTTCAATCAGAAGTTTGCAACGTAGTGAAGGAGACATCTCCGACCCTATAACGTATATATATTCTTGATCAGCATCACTAGGAGAGTCGATCTAGCCATTTCCGTCTGTCCGTCCGCCTGTCCGTCTGTTCGTCCGTTTCTACGCAAACTAGTCTCTCAGTTTTAAAGCTATCAGCATGACACTTTCTCAAAAGTTGTCGTTCTGTTGCAGGTAGTATATAAGTCGGAACGAGCCGGATCGGACGACTATAGCATATAGCTCCCATAGGAACAATCGAAAAAAAAAAAAAAAAATTATTACTTTGCTGTTTTTTAATTTTTTTTTTAACTTCGACACATAGTAATAATTAAATATTTCAGAATTACGGTTCAAATTTCATCAAAATCGG